>NC_139080.1:60740817-61305266 GCF_965140915.1 Aythya marila | reverse complement strand
GAAGTCATGGTGCTTATGTTGCACATTTATCAGATGGTGATATTTTCAAAATCTGTATGGCAGCTGTTCTGCTTCTCCTCAGCAGTACACTGAAGTCAATTTTATTTATAAACATGCAGACCTCTACCCTTTTTGCTAAAAAAAATACCTACATTAATAAATAATTTTTTCCTCATGCTGTTAGAAATTATTTTTCCTTGTGCTGGGTTTAACAGGTTAAAGTATTATATTGCTTAGGCTGGAAGGTCTAGGCTGCTGGCCAAAAGGGCTAGACAAACCAAAAGTGAGTACTTCTCTATAGGAAGCACACACACACAAAAATATGTATGTAGAGGTCTGTAATATGTATATTTGCTACAGCAATTATATTTTAACCAAGCAGAACCATACATGTGTCAATTATTTGAAATTAATCTGAACCTTACCTCTGTACCTGTTGGGGGTACATGATCACATCCAACCTTTGTAAATCTCCTTTTTCAAGTTTTACATTTTCCGAGGGATTTTTGTTTATAAAGGCCAGGTAAGACATATCTTAGTCAGAATATAATTGCAGCTCTTCCATTTACCTTCCACAGATTTTAAACAACTTTTTTTTTGTAAACCGGTTTTCCAACACAAACCTCAGATTAAGTTTCCTGGAGTGGTAAAGCAAAATGAATGAATGAAGGTGAAAGTAATACTACACACAGTATTAGATCCTCTTTACTAAATCAGCTACACAGAGGCTGTGAATCCCACCCTAGAATATATATGTAGAATGCTGACCACATGCAGAGCTATAACATAACTGCTTAGACAATAACAAAGAAATAATTGAAATTCAGAATTATTACACTACTTTTGCAAGAAAAAATGTGTGATTATTTTTTGTTTTTGTTTTGTTGTTGTTGCCTTTTTTTTTTTTTCCCCAGCTGTGCACTATCCAAGTCCCTCCAAGCCTCCTAGAATCACTTGAGCCATTTGTACCATATTTTTTTGTATACACAGATGCCATGGGCTTGTTTCACTAGATGAAGTAGAGATGGAATCTGCCTCTCTCTCCTGTGCCAGCCTTGTTCTGTGCCCCAAGACACAGCAGAGCATCATGTGCCAGCAGGAGGATGGAATTGATTTAATTCTGTTCACTCAAGTTTACCCACAAAATTTCTCAGATAGTCTAAGCCTTGAGCTTTTGAATTCCCAATCCATAATCTTGACTATATTCTGACAAGCAGATCATTTCATCAACTATCATGAACTATATTAGCTGTATTTCCTCTCATTTTAATAACAGGGGCACAAAATCTTTACTTTCCTGGTTTATTTGTTGTTGTTGTTTTATTTTGTTTTGTTTACTTAATTAGCTGTGTTTTTGGTTTTTTTTTTGTTGTTTTTGTTTTTTTTTTTAAGGAATTACTAACAGGTCATATGAAGTTTAGCTAAATCTCTTGACATAAGTGCTCAAGCATTCTAGGACTTAGCATAAAACTAAGAAGCTTTTATCATCATTTGGAGACAGAGAAATAAATATAGGTATCTAAGCACATATAACTGATGAAATTAAACAGCCTGAAAGTATACAACATTAACAAGCACTGGGAATTAATATATGAACTTTAAAAATTGTTGAGGAACTGCCTGAAAGGGATATAACACAAAGCCATGATGAGAGGAACTACTGGGCTGGAGAAAGGCAATTAGCAACTTTTCAAGTATTGGTTTTAGAACTGATTTGTTTAAATGTTTTCATCATTGACCTTGGGAAACTGAGTATGAGTATGCTAATGCAATCTACCAGTGCCATGTATTCCTTTTTTATCAGGTCATGGCTACATTCCAGCTACAACATAAAAAAAGGCCATCTGGGTTTCTTTTTGTTACATGATAAGCTGCTGCTGTGAAAGCACTTTGGCTTTTGGCCCACTCTGCCACTGTCCTATCCAAGTCCCCTCACACGTGAAAAGGGACCAGAATACAAACCTGACAACTCCTTCTGGGGAGGCTGGTGAGTATTTTAGGGAAGCTGCACAGTCTCTTTCTTATCATTCTTTTTCCTGAGAGCCTCTTTATGTCCTCACCTTGACATGACCAGATGTGTGTTGGATAAACAAAGTTCAGATACTTTCAGTTATTCCCAGTCACAAAGCAGACACACATTGAGTCAGGTAATGGGAGCATGCACATATGTCATTCCACATGGAAAGAAAGAGCATGAATGTCTAAATATAACCTACAGACAGGTTAGGAGAAGACGTTTGTGCCAATGCAAAGAATGAGGAATGAATCTTAAGTTACAGACTTAAATGACTCTATTGCCAAAAGTTACTCGAGTTAAGCTATCTAATAAAATCTGGGGGAAAGTGGATTGTGAAGTACCTAATTATACTACTTTGAGATGTTCTTGTTGTATGAATAAAACCCTTGGATCAATACAACTTTTAAACTCTCTTTCTGATAATTGTTATTTTAGCAGGAAGGAAATATGGAAGATACAACTGAAGTTGCTGTTGAAACAGCTTTTCTTTGAGCCAGTCAGCACTCTATGTGTTGAAAAAAAAAAAAGTACAACATGTGGGTCTGTCTTCAATAATGTGTTTTAAGACTATGTACCTTTTGTGTGCTTTTGATGTATTCCAGCCTCACAGCAAATGTAACTTTCTTCTTTCTTTTTCTGAATTCAAAGAAGGTCAAACCTGCATGATCTTTGAGGACCTGAGAAAAACATACTTGCTCATTTTTCAGGTTGTTTTCAAGTTTACGAGAAGTTTAAAATTATGAATAGTCAAAAACTGGAGGAAAAAAATAACAGTCCTTTATGTTTCTTTCCCAACACAGGATTTCAGGTGTATACCTGAATTGCACCTATTTTCCTACAACCACTATTTCAGAAAAATTGTGTTGGAGACAATCTTGTCCATAATTTTACACAAATGGATGTCATTGATAAGAATAGACACAAAGTTGTCTAGGGTGATTATTATGTGATATGAATCATGTAAAACTTTTTGTTTAATAGTTGCTAGGCTGGTCAGACTCAGGGTGTATTAACATAACAAACAGTGATCAAGATATTATTTTTAAGTAGAGGACAACATTACTAGAAGACCACTGTAAAATAATCCATACCCTGATATACTCTGGTTTCCAACAATTAATGGTTTAGGAATGTTCATAACTGGGGGGTGTAATTGAGCTATTGCTTTTAACAGCACCAGGAAGATCTGTCTTTTCCGAATTTATCTAACATCTTTTTGAATCTGTTTACACAGGTCATCCACAGGTCATACTACTTTTCTCTTAAATCTGTTATTCAATAATTTCACCTAGTTCTTATGACATAAAAAGGTAATAAATAATTTTCTATGTACTGTGTCCATAGTTTCAGAGTTTTATGAATGTTTTTCAGTTCTGCCTTTGTATTATCTTCTGTTCTGTGTCTTCACTTTTTCCTCAAACAGGAGTCACTCAAATCATCCCTGTTAGGCATCCATTAATACTTCTAGTTCCACTATATCTTTTGAAAGATGAAGTGACTAGAACTGCAGGCAATATTCAAGACAGAGGCATGCTATTCATTTGTTGAAATTCATATCTTTTTTTGTTTGTTTGTTTGGTCTGTTTGTTTGGGTTTGTTTTTGTTGTTTATTTGTTTCCCTAACTCCCCTTCTAACAATAAAGCTCAATGTTCTGTTTTTCATCTTGCCTGCCACAAAGCACTGGAACTGACATTTTCAGAGAACCATACACCGTGCCTCCTCGATCTTTTTCCTCTGTAATTGCTAATTTGATGCCTGTAATTGTTTGAATATACAACTTCCTGCATGCACTTAGCCACACTGAAATTCATCTCTGAGTCCAGTTGTCCAGTTTATGATATATATGTTATAATACCTACTCCTGAATAGTGCCAAAAGAATATAAAAGCATATGAACTATAGGAGAAAAATAAATAAATAAATAAATATACATAGGTCAAAAATTAAAACACGTGTCTAATTAAATAAATATACATAGGTCAAAAATTAAAACACGTGTCTAATTAAAGGTATTTACATACCAACAGAGAAGCTAAGTTTAAGTAAAGAAGTTTAAGTATCAACTCAATCGGTGTTGTTGCAAGTTTAGTTAATGTATTCTGGACAAAGTGTTGTACCAAATGCCAGAACTGCTTCATAGGAAAGACTCTAGTTTCAAAGAGATCCAGACTACAACAATGTTAACAAGAATTTAATTTTCATGCAGTCCTGAAGCTACTGAAGTCAGAGAACATTCAACCCAGGGAGATCTGATACCAAATATATGTCACCAAATGAGGGAATGATGTTTCCCACTACCTTTCACACCACTGATAATTCCCCCAGTCAGAGAAATGTGAGATCTAGAAAGAAAAGTAGCTGACATTTTTCATTCCATAGTAGATAGAACCTGGTAGAAATGTCTGAAGATGCTACACCTGCCCAGGTAATGGTATATAGATCAGACCCTCTGCTTATGTTTATGACACTCAGAAAAGTTTTTATTCAATACTGAGATTATTCTGCTTTAGTCTGTCTTTATTCTTTGTTCTTACTGTTAAAATAAACAATGCATTTTGTTTGTAACCACTTATATATGAATATATATGAATATATATTCATACCATGGGTACAAGTGTACTCACATTGTTAAGCAAAGATTGCTACACCCTTATTCATACCAGAGCAGTCCAAGTCTTCTGCTCTTCAATTTATATGGAAATGAGAGGGTCTGGGTAGCTTTCTTCCAATCACTTTCTCTGACTCCAAGCATCTGGAGTCAGGACTGTGAGGGAGAAAGGTAGGCTATGAAAGTACTTCTTACCTGAAACTTTCCTGGAGAAAGAACAGTTATTCTTAACTATCCCCTCGCTTTTATTTATTTATTTATTTATTTATTTATTTAGTAATCACTCTGGATGGATTAGCACTGGGAAAGGTTCACCAAAAATAAATAAATAAATAAATAATAATAATAATAATAAAAAAATCCTGGATAGAGTAGCCATTATCTACCAGTTTAAAAACACATTTGTTGGGAGTTTTGGATTGTGCTCAGTCTCTACAAAAACTGTTGTGTAGGGAATTTTTGTGATGACAAATAAACATACGTTCATTCTACCTAGCATGTCTTCAGAAGCTTGGTCTCTCTGATGAACTTAACTATTAAAAGAGTCTGGGGCCATGTATAAAATTATGTGGGGGAGAAGACAGAAGCAAACAAAAAGTGTGGTGTCAGTTTTAATACTGATTAAGAGGGAGTTTCAAACAAGCAGCTGAGAACTGAAGGATGTCATGGGACAAGGGAACATCTTTAAATTATGCACAGTTCAGCAGTTAAGGCAGCTGATACCAGGATGATATTTATCAGCCCACTTTTGGGTGATTGTCACTCCCAGAGGAGATTGGATCATGTGTGTTCACTAGAAGCTTCAGAGAATGCCAGCTGAAGGGGGTCATCCACATCTTAGCAAATTAAAGAATAATTTCTCTCACCATATGTCAAGCAGTCTATCAAATCAGGCAGGAAGTGTAAGTGATGAGCCCTAGACATTTCTTGGATGAAACCCCTTCAGCACCAGAGATAATCCAGATTAAATCATTTTTACCTGTGGGAGAAACTAAGATCACCAGCCTAGTAGAAAATGAATGGTAACTAAGAATTACCCATTAGAAATCGTAATATGCCATTATCAGTTTCCATCATAGTCCCAGAGGCTGACATTCAAGAACCTAAAACACAAATATTTTTACTCCATTAGTTGGCTAATCTACAGTCTTTTGGAGCTGGCTAACTTCCTTAATTGGACAGTTGGTAAACACATGCAAATCACAGCATGCCATAACACACCAGATAAAATGAGAGAATGAGAGTAAATACAAATGATAGCAGAGATGCTTGAGCTGCTAAAGAGCAAAGTCTCATGGTAAAGGATATGCAAGTTTCATATTTGTATACATTTTTATTTTAGTATATATTCATTTTCTTATGTATACAGTACTTACTGTGCTCCTCCACCACCATTCTGCTGGCCAGCAGAAATTACAATACAACAGAATTTTTAATATCTCAATATTGGGGAAAAAATAAATAAGTAAAAAAATCCACTCTCTAAGAGTCATACAGCAGCCTTTTATTTTCAAGCCAGCTGACATTACTTTTAATATTTCATCATTTTCAACAGCTACAAGAAAAAGTGAGGAGAGATCATCCATCTTTTAAATTCTATATATTTTAAATCCTTGGTCCCAGAGAGATATTCATGAGACAAGTATCTCCTTTGAATATTCATCTAGATGAAAGAAAATTTGCAAATTTGGATCTTTGACTTTGCCATTTGAGCCAAAATGCCTCCCACAATTGTGCTGCTTATGCATATTTGTTCACAATATTATCCCCCCTCCCCTGCAACTCTAAAGCTACCCTGTGCATTCCCAGCTAAGGAACAGATGTGGTGTGTCATCTACAACAGAGAACATTCTGATTTGCAGTGGTAAAAAATTAAAGATCCACTGTCTAACAGCTTAATATTAATATATGTTATTTACAAAGGTAATAATAAAGAAGCCAAGTATTTAATATAATTGTAGGTATCAATTCTTGATCTGAGGAACCACAAGCCACTCTGTTTTTACAAAGTGTGTTAATCTGTAAAAGAGGAGAAAAGTGAACTGAACCTCCAAAAGCATCATGCTTTCCTAGTTTTGTAGAGCTGTCCTTTTGGTATCAGAGGAAGCTGACAGAGCTGGAAGAGCTTTGTGTACTGGAAGAGGGGCAGTACCTTTTTTGACAAGCACAGGGAAAGAATCTTTCTTTAAATTCACAGTCTAATATCCTTACTTATAGAATCACAGAATCGTTAGGGTTGGAAAAGACCTCCAAAATCATCTGGTCCACCCATCACCCTAACGCCAGTGTCACCCACTAAACCATGTCCCTAAGAACCAGGTCCAACCTTTCCTTTACCAGCAGCTGAATGGAAACAAACTTCCTGAGAATCTAATCACCTCTAAGTGTGGAATACCTGTTATCTTGTATATATTACTATAAACTAACTTCCATACAAAAATGTTTATTAGATAACTACCTTTAATCGTATCTAAAGTGGCTTCTTTGTAAACTCTAAGACGTATTCTGATCTAGTATAAAACACTGTGATTGTCAGAAAGATACTCTATTTTTGCTAGAGAGTATTTCTTGGAAAAGCCCTACATCACTTTTCTATTGTGTTTTAATCCCATATTCATAAAGGATTTTAGCAGAATTAGACTCACAGGAAAGGACATATTAGAAAAGCAGAACAAATAAGGAGAATAAAGTTTATGAGAAGGCTGAACTGAACTGCAGGGGTTAACAGCTTTCTTATCTCTACAGCCCTTAAACTTATCCCTTCAGCTTAACAGTGGCATGTCTAAGTCTGAATCCCTAGAAATTCCAGCTGGCATTTGGAGTGCAAATTCAAGACCAAGGATGCATTTCAAGACCAATTCAGACAATCCTGTCAATCTGCAGCTAGAAAACCCTAGTGTCACAAAGGACTGGTTGAAATAGCTGAGCATTTATGATTTATACTCATTACTGTCTGATGCAAATAGCAAACTGGCAAAGCTCACTGGAAAGTGACCTGGGGCTTCTCAGAGAAAACACATAGTACACACCCTTTAGGATAAGAAAATGCAAACAAACAAGTTATCTCTTTCATAATGACTGAACTCGCAGCACAATCTCCATCACGGTTGCCAAAGTCAGCACAGAAGTGGTTTTAAATTGCACATACCAAAGCCAGCAACAGAGGGCTATCTCATCTTGAGAGAGGGGTGTCTGTGAGAGGGACCAAACATGGGCTAAACTCAGAAGATTCAAGAACCCTGTCATGCTGAAGGACAATACCATCACCATCTTACTTCTTTGAAGGGCAGCAAATGCCCATTACACAGAGTTTGTAGCAACTTACATCAGACTTAATTTTGGAAAGAAAAATGCAACTAGCCAGCCTGATGTGCAATTTTTCCAACACAGCAAGAGCCAGAGATGTTTCTAGCACACTGAATGGATCCAGCACAAATCCTCCCAGCTTTCTTTGAACCACAACTGACTTGTTATGATGCAAGGGGCTATGATCACAAATGCATAGGGTCTTTCTGGCTCTACTACTGCAAACTATGGCTTTTAGCTTTATCTGTGTATCTGGGAAGGCAGATATACCAATATAAAAATGATTCAGAAATGAGATTCTTCTACAAATGCCATTTTTATTGGATGTGAACAGGAGGTTAATGGCGTTGCCTGTTTAATGTATAACTTCCCTTTATCTCTGTGAATCCAACAACTAAGCAATATTTCTGGTATCTGCAAGCACTGATTATTGTTCTTCATCTCAGACACTTTTTAGGATCTTTCATATGTAAGTTACATGGGAGTTTTTGACACAGGTGGTTTACTTTCTGCAACATACTCAAGAAAATTTTGGCATGTGATAACTAAATGTTGGGAAAGCAGGCATCCAATTACTAGTAAAATAATCAGTGTAGAGCGAAATATGCATACAGTCTACGCTAGGAGAGCTACTGCTCTGTGCTACTGAAAGGACTGTAACAGTGCTACATGGAGGGAATGGTACTATAGGGAATACTCAGAGATTTTTGCCAGTGCATAGTACACTACGTGCTAAGAGGTAGACATCACTGGACTAAAAACTCATAAGTTATTGAAGAAGAAATAGTAAAGCTTTCTTTCATAAACTTAGTATTGTATTTATAGCCTTGGAGTGACTAGCAGGGGAATGACTGGAGCTGTGTTTTCTTCAGACAGAAGTGAAGAATTGCACTAGTTGACTGTTCATGCAGGAAATATTTAAATACTGAACAACTGAGAAAGTGAGCTAGAATTGCAAAGCTCTCTGTTGTCCAAGGTGTCAGCATGAGGACACAGTAGAGCTTCAGAAATGTAAATGAGACTTCAATTTGGGTGGCTGAGTTCAGACACAAACCTCATCACATCTTAAATTACAGTGAAAAGTATATAAAAATTCTTATATCCTTCACTGAACTATATCACCCTGTTTTTATAAAAAGCAAAGATGTATAGACAAGCAAGCTTGGCCATGTGTAGACTTACATTTTAAGGATTTCTGCATTCACAACATTTCCTCAATTGTATTTGAAGGCATACTTACAATCAAACATGTTTTCTTATCTTGTTGTTGTTAGTCTTGTATTAACCTTATCTTATCTTTCTTCATGTGAGGAATTTGGAGCAGTAAGAGGAAGCTGAGCATCAGGCTTGGAGAAAGAAAGCAAACTCTTCCAAGCACAAAAGAGAGACCAAAGCCATTGTCATGGCAACAAGAATCAGATGTGAATACTTCTCTTGCCTATATTCTAGCAGATTGGTGAAAATCATCTATTTATAAATTGGAAGTGCAATGTTCCTGGTTAATGATCAAATCTCTACATGATAGACTGACTTATAAATTGCAAAGAGAAAGATTCAGAGAAACAAATTTGTGTATTAATTAAGGATTTTGTAAGGTAGAAGAGTGTATAGGTATAATATAAAAATGAAAATTTTTAAATGTCTTCTTTTCAAAAAGTGATCCATTCCAAAGAATTTTATCTTAGCTTATATTATGTTGAGAAAAAAAGGTGTGTTTTTTTTTTTTTTTTTTCAGAGCATCTCATAATGAAATAAATTTCTTTAAATTAAAAATACAAACAAGAAAAAGGGAGCAGAACACTACAGTATACAAAACCACACATTGAAAATAGAACACTGTAATCACTTTACTAAACAATCTAATATGTACATAATTTTTAACTGTAGGTTGTTTTTGTTTTGGTTTGGTTTGATTTGGTTTTGTTTGCTTGGGCTTGGAGCTTTTTTGTTTGTTTTTGTTTTGTTTTGTTTTGTTTTTTCCTGCCTTCTCATTTTAGGTTTAAAAAACAAAGTTATACTCATTTGAAAAGGTTTTTGGAAGAGCATAGATCCACTGATCCTATACCACAATGCACCAATATTTGCAGATTATATTAAGCATATAAAAATATTATGTGGTGAATATTTAGCATGTTAAATACTTGGAAAGTATTAGAAAGTACAAAAGAGTATTCATTTAAAAACTGGGATTCTAAGTCATGTCATCCAGGCGGTACCACTTTAGGTTTAAAGGAAATTATCTTTTCTCCTATTTGAACGTGACACAGTCTTGACAGCTTGCCATCCTGACTGTGCTAACTCTTGCCTAATAACAAATGATCTCAGGAAGTCAGAGGGAAGTCACTGCAGACTGACCTGACCACAGCAATCTGCTTTCCAGAGCCCGAGTGGTACCTGCCTGCCTGGCATGGCTGCCTTGCCAGCCACTACAGCCCTAAGGTGCCAGACCATCCTCAACATCTACAGCATTTGTTGGAGGAGGTTGCCCATGCCTACCTCTACACCTGTGAGTCGGCTGGGAAAGCATCAGGGATGTAAGCAAGCTTGTTGGACTTCTCTCCTGGAGAAAGGAACCCTACAAAGAGCAGTGTGAATCTGCATCATGACTTACTGGCTTTTCAACCATTGAATATGACAGCAATTCTGTTACAATACCAGCCAGCATGCGGCCTACAGGAAGACCGTTGTTTCAGTGCAAATCAAAGCTCAAGCATTAGGCAGGTGGTAATCACACAGCTTACTATCTTGGGTGATCATAAAAATGCTCTTATGCTTTCATTACATCAAGTACTGAATGAAAAACTGTGATTCTGTTCAGCTGCAAGAGGGAGGTTGAGTTCATGGACAAAGGAAAAGTAATTTCAGCAGCTTTCAACCACAGCCCAGCCTCGAGTGACAGGAAATACATGCATAAAATCTGCCAATATAGCCTATATGGTAATGTTGATCTTACAGTCTTCACTCCAACGAAATTGTTATATAAGTCTCCAAAAACATTTCTTTTTGCCTTTTAGCTTTACATCCTTCTCTCTCTCTCTCTCTCTCTCAATATATATACATACATACATTTATTACAACATACATATATTGGCTCTGTGAGTTCTGTGTCCAAGCTGTTGATGTAAAATGATATTTCAAAAGATAAAGTTAAGCCCCAGAAGACTGATCTCCCTGTGAGCACCAGTTGTGTATGCACATGAAGAGTGTCATGCAGGGAATGTTTCAGTGCACCTCAGAGCTGACACTTTCTTTGATTCACTCTTCAGAAGGCCTATTTACTCTCCCTGTAGACCGAGTGCAGAGAACCAAGAGACAAATTAGCCTCCAATGATGAAGGTTTTTCTTTCCACAGCAGTCTGTATGGTTGCTGCCATGGTGTATTCTCCTACATGCTTTTCATAGTTCGCTTCGTGACAAAATGTACCATACAAACATTAAAATGCAACCTCTGCCTTATGCGCTGGTCCTTTTTAAGACAAAGTAACACATAAAAGGTCTCAGTTCTAATTTTCAAGGTTCCTAATGACTTGGAACAGAATATCTAAATAAATGGTTTCCATGTCATGATGAAACATTCAAACACATTATGGAAGCTATAGCAAGACTGAACAATAAATTTGTGCAAAAAATTAAAGTGCCTAGAAACCTCAAATTTCACGTGCAAGATATATGTGACATTGCCTCTAAAATAAAGGTACTTCTCTATCATACATCTAAAATAAAGCTTTACACCCATCCAAACCAGCAATTAGTCTTTTCCTGAGTGTAGAAGTAATAAAAAATGCTTACTAATATTCACAACTGCTGTTTGGAAAAATGTCATTTCTCTTTCTGCCTTCATCCACTAGAGCAAGACATCTTTCAAGGTCAACATGAGGAATGCTGTGTTTTTCCAAAACCTGTTTATTCTGTCTTTTCTGTATTAATTCACAGGCATGATTCTAGAGCATTTCCTCAGCTAGAACCTCAACATTGAATATTTCAGTATTCTCTTATCATAGAATACTCCTCAAGCAATCTTTAATGAAGAAATCTAGGTAAATGCTTGTGACCCACATTCAATCATTCAAGTTACACGTTGTTTTGCTCACATGGGTCAGACTGGTATGAGCTCTACCTGTTTCAGAGATGGGTTTCTCTGCAGAGTAAAGAAACAAATCAAATTATTATTATTTTTAAGGGCTTCTCCCTTTGGCTTGTCAGAAGTTATCCTCACATGTTCTCTATTCAAATTGAAATGTATTTAAGTGTGAGTTGGCTGGATTTGTCCACTGTCCAAATGAGATAAATCCATTTGTGCTTTCCAAGATCTCAGACAAGAGTTTCATAGGGTTGCCTGCTGATGCTCAGCTATGGGAAATGCTACAGTGTGCCAACCAGATTGTCGCTTACTGTTGTTGTGCAACCAGATGCTGTACACTGATCTCATCTTTCTAGCTTTAGTCAACAAAAGTAGTCTTGCCAGTCCCCACTGCTACCTCCAAATCCTATAGAAGGTTGCACATTTCCTAAGAAAATATGAATTTTTAGAATCCAAATATCTCAGTTTGCCAGAACACTATAGGTTCATATTTTTCCCTTAATCTGTAATAGATTTTTTTTTCTTTAAAGGGGATGAGGGGCATTCATTATAATTTTTTTTTTTCTAGTTAGTAAGTTTCATATCTTTTGTACAATTACAGTCAACAGGCAAAATCCCAGACATATTAACAGCAATGTAATAGAGTAATCTGTTTTGAGACAGACTTGGCTAGATGCTCACTCAGTCCCATTTTCTGCGGTAGTTATTTACTGTCAGATTTCCTTTATCCTCAGATAAATTCTCTCTTACCTTGACTGAAGTTTTGAGAACTACAGGAAGTTCAACAGTTTAAAATAATTATGTAGTCTCAAACCTTCCCCTTCCTGGTATAAACGGTGGACTCATGCTCTGATCATTAAGTGGTTTACTTCTCTGCCATGGCATATTTTATCTCTGAGATCCAAGCATTCTCTCTGTGACCAGGAACCAGTTCATTTATCATGGACTTGAAGATGAAATCTATTTCTAAAACAGATTATCTCTAAGATGGCCTGTTGATTTGCCAATGTCATAAATTTACATAATTATCTCCCTACCTTATAAATAAATAAATAAATATATATATATATGTTCTTGAGTGCAGGCCTGCTATCCTATACACATTTACCAGTAGTGAAAACAGAAATATTTTTATTTCTTCTAATTATAAGAGCATTAATATGTATTTCCTCTTCTAGAGAAAACCAAACCTTTTTCACAGCAAATTTGTTGCTATTTTTCTGAAGGGTGGTGATTCAACAAGGACTGAATTCAAAATTGTTGTAACAGAATTTCAGATTGCTAGTCTCTTGTCCCATATATTAGACCACAGAGCTCTGCAGCTAGTTGCAGACTTCCTCCCATAGCAAGAGTGATTATAAAATGCAAAAAAAAAAATTATCTGAATATTCAATTCTCTCAATGAGTTCTTAAATATTTTAGCTTTTCTTGTAATATGAACATCATATTTTCAAAAATTCTGCACCCTGTATAAAAAAGTATTATAAGTAGATGAGCATGTGAACAGTTACCATAACATTTCCAACTTTACACTATAGTGTAACTCAGAGTTTCTTATCTAACTGGTGTAGTTCTGAAACCCTGGCAAATCCACAAGCAGATGATGCATAATAAGAGCCTAGTCCAACAAAAATCCTTCCATCCATGGCTGTCTGGGAAGTTATCCAGTTTTAAGCAATTTCAGTTTTCTTTTTGCCCATGGAAATTTCTCTTTGTTGATTGTCTGGTTAAAATAATTTATCATTTCTGACATGATGCACATTTCCTCCAGTTCAATTTCATATCTGCAGACTTAGGTTTTCACAGGCCAGTTGCAACTCTGTGGACTTTGTTCAAAGGTTGTAGTTAGCACCAAGATACCATCTTTCAGCAAACAAGGAATAGCCTTCAAACATGGTATGAGGCATTATGCAAGACAAGAGAAATCACTTTGTATTATCACAGATCTGGCATTACAACGAAAACATTTTTCCTTTGCCCTTTGGATTAGTTTCGACTTGCCAATACCTACTTCTAAAGCCAAGTGCAGAACACAAAATTAAATTTAACATCTGTGCCAAGTTACTGTGTATCAATGCCAGATGAGAAAAATCCTCTGAATCTCAGTGTCCAGTTTGATCCAAATCTGAAGTGGTGTTCAATTTTTTGTCCTCACTTTTAGAGGAGGAGTACTCACAATTCTACACCTCCCATCAAGCCACAGCCATCACCTTTCCAAACCAGTCATTCTGTGACCTGCTTGTCAGAGATGCTGTCTATCACCACAGTCACAAGACTTTGGGCACCTAATGATGCAGGCAGTACCACAGTGAAAGTGAGCATGCCTAGAAAGCCTCGTAAGCACTTTGACCACAGTTTGCAATATAAAACTTTTTTTGGTCTTTTATTGATCTTATGTTGTTGAATGTTAGAAATTTTGACAGAGGTGATAAGACATTCCTGCAGACTGGATGAAATATATATGTTGCTGGTGGTTATGTGTTGTTTTTCTGTGTTTTTAAATGAAACACAGGAATGGACTGATGGAAGACTCTTTATGGGTTTTGATAAAGCCTTGAGCAATTAGATCTTATTTATTTATTTATTTATTTATTTATTTATTGCTGCTGGCATATACTTAGGTGGTGCCACTTCAACACTTACTCCCATACCTGTCTCACACTAAACAGGTGAAAAATAGCCACTTTTTGCCTTGGATTTAGAAGACTGCTCTTTATTCCTAGCTTGAAAGAACTTTCTTCTTTTCCCCATTCCACCATCAAGGAAGGAATATGTAGCTGTCTTTTCCTCTAGGCTAGTGCTTACGTAATTCACTGTTTCATATTTTATGTATAAATTAAAAAAAAAAAAAAAAAAAAAAAAACAACCCTACAACATGGTACCTACTTGTCAAATATATATATAAATATATGTATAATAATAATACATCACAAAATGAATAGAGATTCATTTCTGATCCAGGTCTGCAGAAGTTTTAACAGCTAAAATCTCCCACACTTTGGTTTTCAATTTCAGCTATTCCTCACATATTGCATATTGGAAAGCTACAAAGTTTTGGTGAATGAAATTTCACAGCTTGACTTGCCATTTTTGAGACCAATTCAGTGTATAGGCTGTGGATCTCTGACAAAACCATTTTAAGAGGTTTGTCTTGCAGTTACATTAGGGCTTTCACTGATTCTTTCTCTTGTCCAATAGCCAAGCTAATAGAGTTCATTTACCGTGGTACAAGCAAATGCAATGGGACTGATTTTAAAACTGTCAAAACAGATGCTTTCCTTCTGGTGTACATACCTTACTTCTTTGTCCTGGGTAAAGGAGTTTTATTAGCATGCTCCTTTCTGAACTGAAACATTTATAACAGCTGTATTCAATCTTTTGACATATTGTTTTCATCTGACTCATATTGCTTAATTTATTTTAGCTTGGAGCTGAACCTTGTTCATAATAATTCAAAATATGTGGAACAAAGATAATATTCCTCTTCACAGTCATGGATATTAACAAAGAGGTTTGTGAACAAAGGTCATTTTCCATTTGCAGAGATGTTTTTCTCAGTATGCTGCTGCAAGAGTTTCAGATAGCAAGGCTTATCCTAATGTATTTCATCTCCATTAGGCATTTTAAAGTACAAGTCCAAATTCATCTCTAAACTTGCCAGTTTCCAGTTTTTTCTGGAAATGTACAGTACTGCACAGTGCACCTGTAAAATCATTTTTTACAAAGGTTATTCCTACGCTCAACTTTCATCTATCATCTTTGGCCTCACATGTTCAAACACACAAGTAGATCTTGTACAAGTTTGGCTTTTCTAAAGAAGCGTTTCCTTCCTCGGGCAGGAATGAGCCATGAGGCAACACCGAATGACAGAATAGTTGAGGTTGAAAAGGATTTCTAGAGAGTATTTGCTCCAACAACCTGCGTAAGCAAGGCCACCCAGAACAGGTTGCCCAGGACCATGTCCAGGTGACTTCTGAGATTCCCCAAGAAAGGAGACTCCACAGCCTCTCTGGGCAACCTGTGCCAGTGCTCCATCATCCACATAATGAAGAAATACTTCCTGATGTTTAAACAGAGCTTCCTGTGCTCCAGATTTTACTAATTGCCTCTTGTCCTGGCACTATGCAACACTGAAAAGAGCCAGGATCTTTGCACTCTCCCTTCATGTATTCCTATGTACTGGAGAAATTTCCCCATGAACCTCCTCCTCTTCAGGCTGAACAGTCTCAGCTTCCTCAGCCTTTCCTCATGGAAGAAATGCTGCTGTAGAACAGAACCACAAAGCCAGGAGAAGAGAACTATGTGATGTCATTATCAAACCCCCTCTGAATTTTTTCATTTTCACAGCTGTTCCTTTTGGTCACCATGCCAAATCAATCCAAGTAAGTCAACAAAGAATTTTCTCAAAAGGTACTGGACTTTTGGTTGAGTAGGACTGAGACAATTTGCTTTGTCCTCCTCAAGTCTTTGTGGGAATTGAGAATGACTGCTGTAAACGTACAGTGTGGCTGATGGCATTTAACTGGTGTCGTCAAAAAAAAAAAAAAAAAAAAAAAAAAGACCTTCACTGCCTTCACTGTCATCTGGAACTGCTTATTTTCTTTCAGCAGGGTTTTTTACTGCTGTAATCTTTGAAGATCTTTTCAGCTATTAAATTTCAAATTGGCTAAAGCATTAATATCCTCCATTTTCTATAGAACTTTCTGATCCAGCATAATCAGGTTGCTGATTCCGTCTTTAATGTGACTTGACAGACTGGTTGTTTTATGGCTGTTTCTCAATTTTGTCCAACAAAGTCCAACAAAGAATTCATCTTTGCTTACAGGTCATCTTTTTACCTTTTCTAGAAATATTCCAGTTGTCTTTGTTTCAAAAATAGCTTACCTACTTTCAGTATCTTAGAAGATGGCAGATCCTACTAGTTTTAGGCATTCTGCTTACAATAATATGTGTGTAATTCCTATCACATAATTTTGTTCTCAGTACATTATTGCTTGATTTTTACAATAGTACAAGACAACTGCTGTGCAGAGAAATATTTGGAATTGACTCATGGTATGTACCAAAAAATTCAAAACTTGCAAACAAACTTTGGTTTCACTCTTTTCTTGATGTCCCTCCTGTAAAAAGACTATGGTTTAAAGAGATTAAAGGCAAAAATTCTAATTTCTGGAAAATGAATTGGGCTGTTGTACTGGGTTTATGTGGCAAGGTTGTGGTAGCAGGGGGCTGCAGGGGAGGCCTCTGTGAGCAGAGTCCAGCAGCTGCCCCATGTCAGAGCAGAGCCAGCTCCAGCTGCTCCAAAAGGGACCTGCTGCTGGCCAGAGCTGAGCAAGGGAGTGATGCTGGGTGGGCCTCTGGGAGAGCAGAGGTAAGGGAGGGGAAAAAAATGCTATGGAACAGCAGCTGGGAGAGCAAGGAGTAAAACATCCCTGCAGACCCCATGTGAGTGCAGCAGGAGGGCAGGAGGTGCTGCAGGCAGGCAGCAGCAGTTCCCCTGTGGGCTGTGCAGGGAGAGGCCCCTGGTGGAGCAGGCTGTCCCCCTGCAGCCCATGGGTCCCACATGGAGCAGATCTCCACGCTGCAGCCCCCCCATGGGTGGAGGAGCCCCCGGTGGAGCAGGTGGATGTGGCCTGGAGGAGGCTGCGGCCCATGGAGAGCCCCCGCAGGAGCAGGCCCCGGGCCGGAGCTGCAGCCCGTGGAGAGGAGCCCACGCAGGAGCAGGGGGTCTGGGGGGAGCTGCCCCCACCCGTGGGGGACCCATGCTGGAGCAGTTTGCTCCTGGGGGATGGATGGATGGATGGACGCCGTGGGACGGAGCCATGTGGAAGCAGTGCTTGAAGAGCTGCTGCCTGTGGGCGGCCCCCGCAGGCTCAGTTCAGGAAATTCTTGCCCAGCTGGGTAAAACCACCACAGCTGCATCTCAGTCTTTCTAAGAAGATTTGTATACACAAGTTACATGAACTGGATTTTTTTCCAAACAAGCTGTATCTCTTTGATCATGCCTACCTGCTTCTGCAAAATAGAAGATACGAAACATGTGATAAGGACTCAAAGAGAAAGCAACACGTACCAAAGAAATCCCTCTTTGTCAGTCGCTGATGTGAGCAGGTTGACCTTAAAGGGTCCCTGGTGCCCAAATCCCTAACATTGGGCATCACCACAAGGTCTGCAGTTGAAGGTTTCACAGAATCATAGAATCACAGAATCATTAAGGTTGGAAAAGACCTCTAGGATCATCTGGTCCAACCATCTCTCTACCACCGATGTCATCCCCTAACCCATGTCCCTAAGCACCAGGTCCAACCTTTCCTTAAACACCCTCAGGGATGGTGACTCCACCACCTCCCTGGGCTACCTGTTCCAATGCCTGACTGCTCTTTCTGAGATGAAATGTCTCCTAATTTCCAACCTTAACCTTCCCTGGTGCAACTTGAGGCCATTCCCTCTTGCCCTATCGTTAGTTAAAATCATCAGATCGTTTAATAGCATATGACTTCTGGAAGGAAATAAGTAAACTTTGGTAATAACTGATAGGTCATTGTGTATAACTGATAGCTGCTCAAATGAAAGTTTCATCATGTTAAGTAAATCTTTGATGAGATTTGAGATCTACCTATGTGAACTCAGCAGTCTGTCTTGATGAGAAACAGTGATTTCTGGATCCCTGATCACACACAATTCTGGCTTATTAAAGCATAGATTATTTTCTTTTTGGAAATGGGAAAGAAATGGAGGAGAAAAAGAGAGAATGGAGCTATTCAAGAGAGTTCTTAGATGGAGGAAGAAAAATGTATGTTCTTGAAAAGTACAGTAGTAGCAATGTGAGCCAGCTGTGGCAAGTAAGGCACACACCTCACATGCATGCTCACTGATGTATATCAAAATTGTGTGATTCTTAAGACCTAGCTGAGTGTCAAAATTCTGCACACCTCAAGCTATGGTAGCCAGTGCAGCCAGTCTGAATTCAGAC
This sequence comes from Aythya marila, assembly GCF_965140915.1. Lineage (NCBI taxonomy): Eukaryota > Metazoa > Chordata > Aves > Anseriformes > Anatidae > Aythya > Aythya marila. Next base: position 61,286,280 of record NC_139080.1, on the reverse strand, counting down.
AGCTCTGTAAAGTGCACTGTAAAGAGCTGAAAGGTGGTATACTTGATAAAGCTTGCAGAAGCAGATCTTTTGAGCAGAGTTTGGCCCCATTGCAATTCTCGGTGCATCTTACCAAATAGTCATTGAGGAACAGATAAGGTTTCACCCAAGATGACTGATTGCCATTGTCGTAAGCTTGGAAAAAATCCATGAACTTGGATAAAATCTATGAACAGCTTATGCATAGGTAAGTGTTCAAGTGACTCAAATCTTGTTTAAAACGTAAAACATCAACAACTGTTTGGGACAAACACAACCTTGTAGTTGTCCAGTCACAGCTGTAGGGAATGTATTTTCTTCCCCATGGTATCAAACACTTTGGCAACTCAGCTCACCTTGACTGACTGCTGTGCTATGTTGTTGTTAGAAAATACAGCATGTTATCAAAAAGTCATCCAGGTTCAGATACCAACATTGCACACTAAAACAAGGTAGCCATAGAAAATGATATTTTGCCATATTACACAAGGATACCCCAATGAAGTGGCTAGAGCTGCTGAAGCAATCTCCTTTAGAACATTTGTAAGATACATACAGATTCTGAATGATCTCAATAAAGTTAAAGAAAAGAGAAAAAAAATAAAATCACCTTCGATTCAAGAAAATGGACTTTGAGAGGGGACTTCAGGAGAAATACTGATTTTATAATGAACAGCATCAGGCATATTGGGAGCACTAACCTTCTGAGAACACTAAAAAATATTTTAAAGATTATCCCAAGGAAGATGTGCCTGTGTCAAGAAAAAATCTGGCAATGCTGAGTGTTAGAAACAGAAAAGGAGGCAAAGGCAGCATACATCTCTTCTGTGAGAGAAACATGGTTGGTGTGTCTGAAGAAATGCCACTGTTACCTTTCCAGAGCATATGAATGAGACCACCACTGATGAAATCACCAGGTTATCTTTCATTTTCACTGTTTTCCCTGTGGTTGAGCCCCCGACCTAGAGGCTGTCATTTCAGAGGTAGATAAAAATTGAGCTATAGTTTACCCTATCAATTCTTCAAAGTCTGGCTTCTCTAATAGAGAAAAAAATATACCAAGCCTTTCTTTAAATTGCCTAGACTTATCAGAAGACATGTGCCTACACTGGAATTCTGATGGTTCTCAAGATATTTCTGCAGTGAAGCCACTCATAATGGAAGCAGTCTGAAAAAGCGTCTGGCCCAGCTGGCAAAACTGCCGTGTCCTATTCTCCAGCACATGCACGTATGCTCCAGTTTGAGCCTCAGCAGGGGCATGTAGGACAGAAGTCCAAGTCCTAGGCTTTCCTTCCTGAAGGAAAGGCACAGTCTAAAAGTTAAGTGAAACAGGCTTCATACTGATACACCTTAGATCCAGAAAGAAAGCTGCAATAGATCCAAGGCAACAGTCCCTACACATAGAATTTGTCAGGGATTTGTTTCTACCCAAGCAGTAAAGGCTACATGCAAGACCACTCCAGAGCACAATCTTCTTGCTCTATTAGAGCAAAGTTCAGGACAGCACACTGGTCAACAATTTGGCCAGACTATAGTACTTCACAGGTCATGATTTGAGAGGAACTGAGGTACATGCCTGCATGATGGTGTGGTGGGAACAGTTCTGCTAAGGCAGGCAGGCATTGCTGGGATTAAAAAAAAAAAAAAAGTCTTCAGTTTAGTCACACACATAATATGAATGGATTCATAGACTGACTGTCAAAAGACATCCCTTAGCAGGTAGCAGAAAGAATATGTTATGTGGAGAATCTGAAGCTCTGAAATGTGTCGCTGTCTTTACAGTTCAAACATCAAAAGTTTACATTCACTAAGGAAATACTTTATTTAATCTTTTTCTCATTACCCTCAGTGTTGTTAAATAATTTATATAAAAGACAGACCGTAATGTAAGTAACACATTATTGCTACTACATAGAAATGCTGGCAGACAAAAGCTAGAGATGCAATATGCGCTGTAGGTATTGATTAGTCCAAAAAAATCTGTGTATTAAAAGACTGTCAGATTCCCAATTTGAGATTATAATTTACAGAAACATCGGAGACATACTTTGTGCTAGTAAGAACTCTGCCAGAAAATCTTAACATTTCTCCAGTAGGAACAAATTTTATTTTCAAACACAAATTAAACTTTTTTGCATATTCCTTCTTTCAGAAGACAAATTCAATGCCTTTGGCTGATTTTTTTTTTTTTTTTGCAAATTCTTAAAGATGTTATTCTTAAACGTATATAAACACTTATGACAGTTGTTATCCTTCAATAAATAGGACAACAAATTGAATCTACATTAATTTTACATTTTCTCATATATACATCACGAGTCAGATAATCTGTTAAGTGTGAACAAACAATGTGTTTTAGTGTCCACAGATGTACACTAAAGAGAGATGTTGCATCTGTTATTTTAAAACTTGATGTACTCAGGAATACATCAAATACAGTAAATGTTTTTTTTTCAAGAATTAGCAGATTTTATATGTAACTGGAATGCATTCCATCCAGACAGTCAAGCTGATATTACTGATTCTAGGGTAGGACGACCTTAAAAAAGTGGTGTGGCGTATCAGATTGGATCCATACCCATTACTACCTGACAGACAGACAAGTATGTTATAAAAGTATATAATACTATACTTTTATTCTTTATCTTGAAATATCAACTCCAAAATTACGGGTACTTATGTGGTACCTATATATGTATACTTTTACGTTTATAGCTAAGACTATCCAGTCCAGCATCAAACAGTTTCAGGCACAGACTGCAACTTTTACTCAATGCAAAGTTTCTTTTGTGAACGAAAAAGTGCCCACCCTTCTCCCTGTCGACACACATGCTTAGGTCTCTGAATTTAACATCTACCTGTGAAGTAGTCGAGTTATGACAGCTTTTATTTTGTTTTTGAACTGGTTACAGAAAAGGAAATAATGACACTGAACACATCTCACAATAACATTATCTTTTATTAGATCTTATTTTACATATCCCCATAAGATATAAAATCTTCCGTGAGAAAATATCAAAAGCCTTCAATTTAAATCAGTTGTTTCAGACAGTATGAGCAGGTAAAAACAAAGATTTAATAGGAATGTAAAAAATAAAAATTAAAAACAAACAAACAAACAAACAAAAAAAACCAGTACAGGTATAACTACCATGGAAAGCAATTACAAGGTTTTAAGCCATTTTTTTATACAGCGGTGTCTTTAAAAACCATACTGGTTGAAAGTAAGGATGCTTGGTTCTCTTAACCAGTAGTTTTAAAACCAGCAGATAAAAAATAGAAAGAAAAAAAATATATATGTATACATAAAACCAAATTAGATGGTGAATATGTCAAAAAACAATAATTTCACTGAAATATCCAATATAATAAAAAAACTTTGAAAACATCATTAGCCATATTCTAAAGTAATATTTATTTTCAGTCTTTGGAGTTTTGACACAGTTAAGGATTTCTAGAAATAATCCCAAATTGAAGGCTGTTCTGTTGCTACAGAAAACAAATGCAAAAAAAGGAACATAGACTAAATCTGCTGGTTAAGAAAGATTCAGGCATCATGATTGTACAGCTGATGATAAAAGAAAAAGGTACAATGCTATATGAATTACATTTTTGGAAGCAATTCCAACAGGCAAAATACTTTATTGCATCAAAATTTTACGTTTCTGCGTAACAAAACTTGAAATAGTATTTTGAAAGCTCTCTTGCACAGAACACACAAAGTCTCTGAAGCACTTTAATGCTGAAGATGCAATAAAATAAACGTTATGAGACCCTTCTGCTGGCAAGTTTACCAAGCTTTGAGTTCCAACAACAACAACAAAAAGTATTTTCAATTACTATAGCTAAGAAAACTTACAGTACATGTTTATTGCATGAAAACATCCATTTAGTGGATCCATCTGATTCTTCCATTTGTGGTTAGTGGTTCTTACGTTTTTATATAACTTGCACCAGATTCTGCTAAGTATTCCATTAACTACAAAACATACAGTAGATTGAATCAAATAGGGAAATCTACGCAATCCTGACAGAAATCCAACCCGTGACAATGCATGAAACTAAAATTTCACTTTCATTTTCTTTTAAGATAGCCTGTAGCTACAAGATATAATTTGATACATCGTGGAACAATAATGATGAAATTAAATACAGTAGGTATTATTAGAGTTAGAAAATAGCACACCTTTTTATCAGTTACAATGACTTTCCATGCAATAGTATTGAAGATAAGCAATGATATTTGGAAAGCATAAACAACAGATGGAAATAAGAAGTGTGAAGATAAATGAAGACTAGTAAATGGAATCATACTCAAGTGCATGTTTATATGTATTAACTGTAAACAGCAGCTCTACTTAGGGAATATTTTTCACACTTGAATGGCTTCAGCACTAAATATGTATTACGTAACGTGAAAACAAAGCAAAAAGTAAGACTCCATTTTTCAGTAAATGAACATGTGAACACTGGCAATGTAACTGAGGTTGCAAGTTTGAAAAATTAATATAGGCACATGATTCTGAATGCACAGGTCACACAGTCTGTGTGACAGGCAAGCACATGTTTTGATGGGTTTGCAAACTATGTCTTGCTTACTATCAACTCTCTGCATCAAGTTGCATTTTCCTTGAAAGCAACTGAATTTAGATTTTACAGTAATTTTTTTTTCATGTTATGACATCATTTTAATACATTCAAATAGTCAAAATGTTCAGAATAAGATAGTACAAACTTGGTGCAGGAGGACATAGATCAGAGTGCGGCCAGCATTGTCAAATAGGAGATACACAGCTTAAGTATTATATAAACTACCTTTCCCCAAAAAACATTAACATAGACACCAAAATTGTAACAAGACATATCAAAAAATAAGGCACATTTATCTTGATATGGTAATCTTGAAATAGAAAACTCATTTCAGAGAACATCAATATCTAAATGAGTTTTATAAAAAATCCTGTATTCATGATAAGTATGGACATTTCTCATCATGTATGATAATGGAGTAATTGCACATATCCCAGTGTGTCAAGTAACAAAATGGGAGTTTTATTAAACATTTCCATTGCAAAATTATTTTGTAGGTTCATGTTTTTCTATTTACATAATTCAGGTGAACGGTAGAAATATTAAAATCTACCATCACTTGTCACAAGTACTGCAGGCTTTCATTTTACCACAATTAAAGATCCCCTTTTTGTTGAATGAATTGAAATTAATTGTGGAATAAATTGAGATTATTGTTATTTTGTATAAATGATTGCAAGTTTTTGGACATTAGCTACTACACAAGAACATTTTATTCCATTTGTTTCCAGGCTGTATCTGGGCTTTCTACTCAGTATTATTTCTACATAAATTTATCAACAATCAGCAAAGAAGGCTGTTTAAAATCCAATACCCTTCTTAGGAAAATTAAAACACCAGAAACATCATTAGTTAGCATTTAACCTGAGATTTAATCTGTTGAGAGGTTAACATCCTTAGAAATTTCTTCACTTGTTGCATTAACTTATACTGATGTTGGTATTTTATGGAAAAAAAAAAAAAAAAAAGAAAAAAAAAAAAGAGGTTGCTTGCAACATGGCTTTTCACTGTGTTGATCAAAAAAATTAGAGAATGCATGTTTTTCTCACAGTATCCAGAAGCTGGAATAACAATAATGTGCTTCTTATTGCACGTGAAACTCTGAGAAGACATACTTGCAGATTCCTCTTCTCTATCTGAGTATTAAAACCAGATTTCATCTTAGTCGAACCCGGAATGTATTTATCTCCATAGAACTCATATTTACTTCACTTATATTTCTGGCATCTGGAGGTGAATGCATCAAAGATAAAGATGCAGGTGTAAGACTTTCCACACTGAATTTGTTAAAGAGTTTATGCACCTTTACCTGGAGGAAAAAAAAAAAAAGAAAAAAGAAAAAGAAAATTGAGTATGTACCTTAAAATTGACTACAATTTAATCTCTAACATCCTGGTTAGATACTTTTCAAAGTTATCAGCATAACAATTCTTGCACCAAAACCACCAAACATTTCTAAGAACAATGCTTAAGATACTATACACTAGATTAAACCTTTTTAGGTAGTTTGCTTCCACATTTCAAATCAGGTAAGCTAAATCAATATATTAAAAAAGTGATCAGAAATATTCGAAGTTCTCTTTGTTTCTATAAAAAAAAAATATCAGCTACTCTTCTGTTTTAAGAAAATCCAAAATCTATTCAAAGATTTGATGATGCATTGGGTTTACGTGGCAAGGTTTTGGTAGTGGGGACTGCAGGGGAGGCCTCTGTGAGCTGAGCCCAGCAGCTGCCCCATGTCAGAGCAGAGCCAGCTCCAGCTGCTCCAAAAGGGACCTGCTGCTGGCCAGAGCCAAAGATCAGTGCAGCAGGAGGTGCTGCAGGCAGGCAGCAGCAGTTCCCCTGCGGGCTGTGCAGGGAGAGGCCCCTGGTGGAGCAGGCTGTCCCCCTGCAGCCCATGGGTCCCACATGGAGCAGATCTCCACAGAGTGACCGTGAGGGAGAGGCAGAGACAAAGCGTCAGGGACTGACTGCAGCCCCCATTTCCTTTTCCCCTGTGCTGCTTGGGGGGGAGGACATAGGACAGGTTGGATGGGGAAAAGGTCTTTTTAGTTTTTTTTTTTTTTTTTTTTTTGTAGTTTCTCACTTTTTTACCTTGTTAGTAATAGGTAATACATTACATTAGTCTCTCTATGGTGAGTCTATTTTGCCTGTGATTGTGATTGCTGAGTGATCTCCCTGTCCTTATCTCAACCCTTGGGCACTTTCCATCATACTTTCTCCCCCTTTCCCTTTGAGGAGGGGGAGTGAGAGAGCCATTGTGGTGGAGCTCAGCTGTCTAGCTGAGTAAAACCACACAGATGACAAAAATTCTATAGATTTATAACTACCCAGTCTACTGTCTGTAACACAAGAGTTATATTATTTACATTTCATAATTTACATTTCATAATTTTTCACACCAATTCAATAGCAATTGCAAACCACTTAGATATTTGTAATGGTGTAGGTCATGTAAGGGAGCATTGGAAGACAAAGGACATGCTGTAATAAACAGTTTTCAAAGTAGCAATCACACAATTTACAGATGTTAACTAACACTATTCAGAAGAATACACTTCAGAATATGTAATTTGACTATTTCTTTGGTAAAGTTGTTTATACTACACTATTCAAAAACTATTTGAGAAATTTTATTGTATGACATTATAGGACATTTACGGGAAGTTAATAAGGCTACAGCTGATGTAGAAGTTAACTTGCAGATACATACATGGTCATTTCCCCACACCAGCAGATGCCCATCTTTACCAAACGGAAAACAGCTTTAAATTTAGCTATTATCCTGAAACTCTCGAGAAATTACTACCTTTACTTGAGTAATAATTTTACTTAAATATCAGTGTTCCTGCTATACTTGCAAAGTAAACTACCCATAAAATGCCAGTATACCTTTCCCTGAGTAGTGGAACAGAGTAGACCCAAGTCTCTGTTTGAAAATCTACAATCAAATCCTTTTCTGTGAAGAATCAGAGCAGCTTCATCAGATGGCTCAGGATCTACCTGCAAATAAGCAAAATAAAAGTTACTGAGAAAGTAGCAGAGCCAGCAAGACATTTTAGGACCTCAAAAGATTATTATTACCTTAAAGTTATGGAACCACATATGCCTTAAATAACATTCAGCTTAGACTGAACAGACATGCTTCTTTTAATGTTTATAAGATTAAATATAAAAATAATTAAATAGCAAAGTGATATTAGGTATACAAATTACTAAAGAATGTGAACTTAAGGAGTTCAGAGATCAGTAAATTCACATGTACAAGCAGACTCAGAATTTAAGAGTAGCTTTCATAGCTGTGTTAATTGGCTTCCCAGATACATTACATGGCAAAACTAAACCAAACATATGATAATTACAATAGCTAGCTTCAAATTTATTGTGACTATGTTGTATCAAGTTTACATTTTGCAAATCTGCTCCCTGAAATCTCACTCATCTTACGATGTGTGTGAAACCACACACTACTAAAAACATTAAATAATTATAGGTAAGACATACAGTGCTCTTGAGCCTCAGTAGACAACAAAGTAATCCACAATCTCAACTTTCTAGTTTGAACCAAACAATTAAAATCACTTAGGACAAATGGTCACAAGAATAGAGTATAAATGCCACAAGTCAGAATCTTTTTTAGACGTGCTTCAGAAAACAAAGTCATATTCCTAGAGCATGGGAAGATTCCCCCATGGCTGGGAAGTTTCAATTGCTACAGATTTTTTCCTTTTATTTTACACTATCATGTAAAAAAAAAATATGAGAATGTACAATGAGAGTAACAGAAATTTTTCTTCACATTACAGATGAATATGCATGCAAGCTATTTTCATAGCACATACATGAATGGCCCATGATGAGATGTCCTATATACTGTCACAAGCTGTTAGCATTCAACATTTGCATTTGCCTTCAACATTGTTTTCTCTCATTTATTTTATTTATTTTGTTGTACTTTTTTTTTCATTCTTCAACTCTTCATCTTACTAAATACTCAATAAGGTTGTAACATCATCAAAAGATCTCCAATTATGCCAGCTCTTTATTTTTTTCTTTTTAAAATTAATTTATTTCCATTGTACTTGAATTTTGTGATGATGCTTTTTCCCAATAATCACTGTCATGAGTTAAATTCTTTTCTGCTACTTCAATGAGTATCTAATGCTTTGGAGAATCCTATGCTGATAAGTACTGTACTTGAGGTAATCCCAAGTATACATGTAAATACAGGCTTGGCAGAGAATGTCCTGAAAGTATCCCTGATGAGAAGGACCTTGGGGTGTTGATTGATGAGAAGCTCAACGTGAGCCATCAATGTGCGCTTGCAGCGCAGAAACCCAACCATATCCTACCTGCGCTGCATCAAAACAGCATGGCCAGCAGCATGAGGAAGGTGTTTCTCCCTGTCTACTCTGCTCTCATGAGACCCCAGCTGAAGTACTGTGTTCAGCTCTGGGGCCCCAGCACAAGAAGGACATGGAAGTATTAGAACAAGTCCAGATGAGGGACACAAAGATGATCAAGAGGCTGGAGCACCTCTCCGTATGAAGATAGGCTGAGGGAGTTGGGGTTCAGCCTTGGGTAAGAGAAGGCTCCAGGGGACATCTTATAGCAGAGCCTTCGAGTACCTAAAGAGGGCCTACAGGAAAGCTAAGGTAGGACTCTTTGTCAGAGTGTAGTGAAAGGACAAGGAGTTAATGGTTTTAAACTACAAAAGACTGGATATAAATTAGATATTAGGAAGACGTTCTTTATTTTGAGGGTAGTGAGGGACTGGAGAAGGCAAGACTCTGGGAAGACCTTATAGCGGCCTTCCAGTACCTAAAGGGAGCCTACAGGAAAGCTGGGGAGGGACTCTGTGTCAGTGAGTGTGGTAATAGGACAAAGGCTAACGGCTTTAAACTAAAAGAGGGTAGATTTAGATTAGATACTAGGAAGAAATTCTTCACTGTAAGGGTGGTGAAGCACTGGCACAGGTTGCCCAGAGAAGCTGTGGATGCCCCATCCCTGGAGGTGTTCAAGGCCAGGCTGGATGGGGCTTTGGGCAACCTGGCCTGGTGGGAGGTGTCCCTGCCCATGGCAGGGGTTTGGAACTGGATGGTCTTGAAGGTCCCTTCCAATCCAAATCATTCTATGACTCTATGATTATTCTTTTTTTGATTTTTAACTCTTGGAGGTGTAATAAACAAAAGGTATCATTAGATTAAGGCTTCAGTTCCAAACCAAGTTTCTCCTAATAAAGTACATCTCGGAACAGCCTGAACCAGCTTCTTTAAACCACAGTATGTCACTGCTTCATAGTATAACAAATTCACATTACTAAATACTCATTCAGATGATAAAAAATGGAAAACTGATAAACTTAAATGGAAGTTTCCTTAGAAGACACTTAAAATAGCAAAAATTTACTCATGTTATTTGGACTTGAAATTAGATATTTTGCAGTAAAACATTTGCATAGTTTACAAAGCCTGAACAAATCTCAGTTTGATAAGATTTTCATAAATAGCTTACTTATAACCACCTAAAATCCTGTTCTTAATTAATGCATGGTATCTACAGTCAGACAATTTAAATAGGTTTAATATGTGTAATATATCCTTGGTAGTTGAAAAAGTTCTTATATTGTTTATTGGAACTTCCTATATTAAGTTAATAATAATGACACCAAAAAAATTATTTTCAGTCTCCAACTCTAATTCCCAACTTCTTCACTGTCACTGATGTGGCAAAACGTTTGCACTTAGAAGTAGACATTTTTATGCACACAAAGTATTATTATCTGCCTAAACATCAGATTAGAGAAATATTAAAATTCATGCTGCAAAAGCTTGACTTTCAATGGGGTAAATTGATGTTAAAAATGACAAGAGAGTAATGAATATCAACACTTTCTCTGTATCTCGTAGAATTACCTTTTTGTCATCTGCATAACAAACGCATTTCAAATGATGGCATGAATATTTCATCTCTTAAGTTTTTAAAATTAAATATTATCTTAATTAAGATTCAAAATGTTTACAACACAAAGGTAATAAACAATTAATGACACTTTCAGAAAGTGAGTTCTGCCAAGTGTAAACACCTATGGTATAGCAGACAACCTTTTAGACTTCCCAGGACTTTAACATGCAGATAGCATCCAACTGTAAACAAAAAAATTAAAAAAGAAGAAGCAAACAACACACCTAAGCTGTGCTAATCTGTCTTAAGACTGAGCAAGCTGCCACAGTCTCCACATCTACTATAACTTATCTCTTCTTCTATCATCGCTAGGTAAATTATATTAGGTCTATGAATGCCTAAGGGAACATCTGAGCAACGATGAACCCAATTTATGTCACGTATACCTTCTAAACATGACTATGCCATCTGCATGAAAACCTGTAACACATTTCTCAAATTTTAGCAAACAGAAATATCTTTAGTCTTGTGAAGCTTCACATTGTTATGAAGACAAAAATTCCCTAACTACCATACTATCAAATCTCTGACTGCCTTTCTTGGAAGAGCTGTCAAAGCTTGATTTGATTTTGATCTCTGAGAAGTAAAATGCTGTCCTCATATCAGGCTGCTAGCAGGAAAAAAAAATTAAAAATCCTAAGCTTCCTTATAAACAGTATCCCAAGGCAATGCTGCTAAAATTTGGATGAGAGAGAAAAAAACATTTTAACATTTTTTATCTGATACTGTAAGCTAACAGGCATGCATCACAAAGTTCAAATAACATGAGAAAAATATGCACTTATATTCAGTATAAATGGACAAATGCAATCAGTTTTTAAGTCTTGAGGTCCTGTCTACTTACAGTAGGCAAAATCTTTGTCAAACAAACAATAAGACATTGGACTCTTCCATGACAGGATCATGTATCTTAAAACAATATTATTTTTCCCCCTCTGAGAGGAGCAGAAAACTAGAAATTCCCTTTTTCTCATTTATGCTTTAATGCATTTTCATGCATTCTAACTTCTACCTTAAATCCTAATACTTTTGTTTTGGTACCCCTTTATGTGAAATTGTAATATCACTTCTTAAAAATCAGTTTCAAGTGGGCAGTCGCATGTGGGGGAGTGGAGGGGCAGGTCTTGGATCTTGAGAAGCCTCATCTACTGGGAGATGATGGGGAGCTCTGTCTGAGGAGGGAAAGAGACCTGCCAATCTGGTGAAAAAAAAAAAAAATTAACTGAAGTTTCTGGGGAGGGGTAATGTTGATGTCAGCATTAGCAATGGCTGCCCAAGGATAGCAAAAGGAACAGGAAGAACTCCTGAAGAGCAACACAAAGGAATGCCAGCCATGTAAGTGAGTTTTATCAGGGACTCAACTTAAATGCCTCTGAGCAAATGCCTGTAGCATGGGAAATAAGCAGGGGGAACTGGAATTTTTAGCCCAGTCTCAGGGCTGTGATATCATAGACTTCATGATAGAGGCATGGCAGGATGGCTCACACAACTGAAGCACGGTGATGGATAGCTTCAGACTCTTCAGGAGAGATATGCCAGAAAGAAGAGGAGGTGGGATAGCCCTCTGCATTGAGGAAGGTTTGGACTGCATGGAGCTTAGTTACGGTGATGAAAAGGCTGAGTGTCTCTGGGTAAGTCGGGGAAAAGCCAACATGGGAGATACTGTGGTAGGAGTGTGCTACAGACCAGGATGAAGAAGCATAAGAAACATTCTGTAAGGATATAGAAGTATTGCAATTGCTAGCAGTCATTCATGAGAGACTTCAACTTCCTTGACATCTACTGGAAATACAGTATGGCAGAGAAGTAGCAAATGGAGATTCCTAGGATGTGCAGAGGATTGCTTCCTGACACAGGTAGAGAGGGAACAAACTAGGGAAGGTGCCCCGCTTGAACTGTTGTTTGTCCATAGCAAAGGCCTTGTGGGTGATGGTTGGAGGCCATCTTGGAAACAGGGATCATGAGATGATGGAGTTCTCAGCCCTTGATCATAGGTGTTCTGCAGGGATGTCAATTCAAAGGGACAATGACAGCTAGAGTTTACCTTGGCTACTACACTGAAAGACAATAAAAAAATGTTTTTATAAAGATAGAAACAAAAAAAAAAAGGGGGGGGAGGTTTAGGAGAATCTCCATCCTTTACTCAGTGTGGGGGGAAACATAGTGACAAGAGCTGAGGAAAGAGATGAGGTACTTAATGCCTTTTTTGCCTCAGTTTTCTTAGAAAGTCCACTTCTTCTCAGGGTACCCAGCTCACTGTGCTGGAAGTCAGAGACAGGGAGCACAACGAAGACCTTGTGAGCCTAGGAGAAATGGCTAGCGACCTACTAACCATTTGGATACCCAAAAATCTATAGGGCCAGAGGGGATCCACTCAAGGGTACTGAAGGAGCTGGCAGAGGTGTTTGCTGAGTCACTTTCAAAAATTTACCGTTTAGTCCTGGCTAACAAGAAAGGTCCCAGATGACTGGAGGTTGGCAAATGTCAAAGCCTTCTCCTACAGAATCACAGCCTTCTCCTATAGAAAAGGACTACTCATGGCTTGGAAGGATGAACTGTGTGGCTGGTAAAAAAAAAAAAAAAAAAAAAAAAAAAAAAAAAAAAGTGGCTGGTCTCAAAGGGTCATTGTTAATGCAGTTAAATCCTGTTAGCATCCAGTCACAAGTGATGTTCCCCAGGACTCAGTACTGGGGCCAGTTCTCTTTCATATTTTACCAACAATCTTGGTGGAGGATCAAGTGTACCCTCAGTAAGCTTGCCAAAGACACCACGTTGGGTGGGAATGTTGATAGGCTTCAGGGCAAGAAGACTTTGCAGAAGGATCTGGATAGGTTGCACCAAGGGACCAAGGCCAATTACACGACATTCAACAAAGCTAAATGCCAGGTGCCTCATAACAACCCCATGCAGCAGTACAGGCTCAGGCAAGAGCGTCTGGAAAGCTGCCCAGCAGAAAAGGACCTGGGGGTGCTGGCCAACAGCCAGCTGAACACGAGCCAGCTGTGTGTCCAGGTGGCCAAGAAGGCCAATGGCATCCTGGCCTACATCACAAATTGTGTGGCCAGTGGGACTAAGGAAGGGTTTAGTCCCCTGTACACAGCACTGCTGAGACTGCACCTCAAGTGCTGTGTTCAGTTTTGGGCCCTTCACTACAAGAAGCACGTCGAGGTGCTGGAGGGTGTGTAGAGGAGACCTACAAAGCTGGTGAAGGGACTAGAGAACGAGATGCATGAGGTGAGGGAACTGGGACTGCTTAGTCTTGAGGAGACTGAGGGGAGACCTCACTACTCTCTCTATAACTACCTGACAGGAGGTGGAAGCAGGGAGGGTGTCAGTCTCTTTTCTCAGGTGAAAAGTGATAGGACATGAGGCAACGGCCTCAACTTGTGCCAGGGGAGGAAGAATTTCTTTACGGAGAGGGTCGTTAGGTATTGGAACAGGCTGCCAAGGGTGGTGGTGGAGTCACCATCCCTGGAGATATTCAAGAAACATGTGGGTGTGGCACTTAGGAACATGGTTTATAAGTGGACTTCTAGAGTGATGTGATGGTTGGACTTGATGACCTTGAAGTCTTTTCCAACCTAAATGATTCTTTGATTCTATGACTCAACAGCTAAAGCAATATATAAATAATCTAAATTCTGGAAAAAATTGCACTGCATCAATTAGCCAGAATTATGGCATTCGTCATTCAGATTCTTGTAAGATGGGAAAAGGAAGCAGAAAGCAAGGAGAAAACTGAAAAGGTCCTTTTGGCATGCAAGACATTCTTTGCATAGCATAGTACCATTTCCGCTGTGGGGAAGAACTGTTCCGTACCTATAATGATAGTGCCTCTATCTTATGAATACTAATAATTTTCACTTTGAAGTGCACAGCATAATGCTGTGAACTTGGGAGCCGTCAGTCAAGTAACCATTGAACTACACTGTGGTGGACAGGGAAAAAGCATAGCCTCTAAAAATCTTCTGCCAACTGGGATAATATGGCTGGAATAGCACAGATAAAGTAGTAAAATTCATCTATGAGTAATATTGAACAAAATGGTTGATGCAGAGCCAGTCTTCCATTTCACGGGTTTCATTACCAAATTATACAAACATGGGGAAGAAATTTAGGCCCCAAAGTGGAAAAGTTGTCATGTTCATGAAGGTCTGTACCAGACCTGATGTGCTGAAGAAAAAAGGCAGTGCCGAACTGGCTGAGGAAAATGAAAAGATTTTACAGCAAAGTGTGGAACATACACTTCACATAATGATTTAATTCAGTATGAAGCTTCTTCCTAACTCTTCAAAGACATAAGACCCACAGAATGAAGAGTTAGTTCACTTTGAAATTCAAAATAAGAAACAGTCAGAGCTGAAGGAGTTCATATGACATTGAACTACTAACAAAGTGTGAGAAGTGAACTGATTGTTTAAGTTCTAAAATAAAGAATGAAAATGAAAATGATGAACTGTGTAACTGATACATTTACAGTAATTAATGGAAAGTTTTGCAAATATTCTGAATATGATTTGAGGTCATTATTGATGAGCAGTTTTACCTCAGCCACCATAGAGGCTCCAAGGGAGCAGGGACAACTGTAGTCTGTAAGTATCTAAGTGTGGCAGAATTAAAAAGGAATTTCATCTATGGTAACACCACTGGTGAGAAATACTGAGATACGGCGTGAAGTTTAGACGCCCACATTTTAAAAGGTGTTGAAAAAGCTGAAAAGAATTTTTACAAGGCCTGGTGGAAGTAGGAGGGACAAAGCACTTCCTCTGTGGCTTACCAAACAGAAAAATTATATATGATGTTTACAATTGTGTAAGTTCTTTTGCAGAGAAAAACAAAAACAACAGCAAAAAGATATGGAACAGGTTTGGGTTTGATTTTTAGACATACCAGAGAACAGTTTCACAGGAACCATAGAATATAAGCTGTTGTTAGCATAATTAAAATAGGTCTTATACTGAAGCTTAAAAATACTGTAAGAATTTATTCCAGTGGGTGCTATAATATGGCTATTTTTTGTTAAGCCTACCAAATGGAATCAGAGGGATTTTAAACAACATGCTTTATTAAAAGCAATAATGATTGTACCCAAAGTTTACTAACCTTAACAAAAACTAGTAATTACTATACAATTTATCAAATAAGAACTTTATAAATTACTTTCCTAGAATAAAGTATTTGATTGGACTATATTAAAAAGTTTGCTTGTTAAAAGATCCTTTTGACCTTACCTTTGACTGGATTGTCCTCAGATTAACTATATGAATGTCACAAGGCATAGATGACATGAGTGGAGAAAAAGTATTCAGCATCTCCGGGACACCTGAATCTGCATATGTTGTCATCACAATTACAGGATGATTTAAGAAAGACGAAGTCATATGGCTAAGAAGCGAGGGAAAACTGACTGATGCCTTCTCTTCATTCTGCAAAACACGAGACAAAATATTTTCAAGATCAAGTTACTATACCAACATGTCTAAAATTCTAAATAATTTCCTTTACATATGAATCCACTAATTTAACAGAAAATTTTATAGATTATCTGTTTAATTACTTTTGGAAATTTCTGACTATCCACAAATTCTCTTTTTTCTAATATTAGGAAACCCTCATGATTTACAAGTATTAGTACATCTTTCAAAATGATAATTAAGGTATCTCTTTTTACACAATTGTGCAGTCTTTCAAGTTAGCTCTTCATAAACAACACAGTTTAGAGAAACAAGCAAGTTACTACTCTAGTAACTTACTCTATATGTTTCAGTATTTACCTGAATACTGACAGCAAGCTAGTCTTCTGCAGGCTTCTTTTATTACATTATTTTTCTATCCTATATTTCTTATTTTTTCTTCCTTTTTCAGATTCATCTAACCTGTATCCTACCTCCCTCTTTCTTTTTAGATCTAAAAAAGAAAAAACTGCACCCCCCCCCTTTTTTTTTGGGGGGGGGGGGGGTAGGGGCGGGGGGGAAAGGGGGGTTAGGTGTAGAGTATTGCAACTATCATCTTTGCCTTGGTGGCAATAAAAAAGAATTCACATTCAGCAGTTTCATTTCAGCATCACACCAGCAGGAACTGAAAGAACTCCATCCACAGTTTTTACAAAGTTTTACTTGGAGTGCTTCGAACATGGCTGCAGAAACTGTGTCACAAGCCCTGAAACGATTAAGTCTTCACGTTCACTGCAGTAATTCAAAGCTTCACAGAAGCCAGAAAAGAAAACAAAGAAACTTTACAAGGCACTTTCAGTTTTAGAATGTTAGGAAAACCAAGGTAGAAACATGAAAAATTGCTTTTGCACTTATTTTTCTTCACATACTTCATCAGACAAATCCCTACTTATTTGTAGTTAGACAGGTGATTTTTAGTGAAAACTCTGAAGAAAGTTTACCAACAATACAGCATCCTAAACTTTGTGATCTTAAATTTGCATTTTATGGTAGGTTGAAAACATGGAAATAATAAATGTGAGACACTTAAAGCAAAGGGGGGGAAGTATTTATCAGTTTGTAATGAACAACCATAATAGTAATTCCTGTTTTGACGTGTGCATGTATATTTATTTATACCTTTGCACAAGCATTAAATGCATCTGACAGTGTAGCAATTTAACATATGCCAGAGCTGAGTTGATGTAACTGGGTAATCTCTGCTTTGTTCTTGGTTCTTTTCTCAGTAATGACTAACAGTGTTAGCCTCTTATGCAGCTACTAAGCACAGAGGCTAATATTGTTATAGATTTATCACGATCCCAAATTCCATTCCAAAAATGGCAATAGCTAATAGTTGTAGAGGATTGCTCCCCCATGTGCATCACTGCACACATTTATCTACATTGACTTCATCTGCCATTTTACTGCATGCTTAATCAGTTTGAAGTCCTTTTCCAATTCCACAGTTAGCCTTGATTTTTTTCTATTACCTTAAATAGTTCAGCATCTCTGGCAAACTTTCTTGTCATTATTCTCCCCTTTCCCATTAAAATATGAGCAAGCTTGCTTTAAATACAGCTAAAGCTGTCTTAGTTCAAATGACTGCATACATTCCCTAACCACGGGGAAACATGCATATACATGTTTTTTTAAAGAAGAGTTCACTGTTTGACCCCAAAAGGAACACTGACTGTTTACTCTGTTGCCATTTATGTGCTAAAGTAGGTCATATTATTCTATCATCGGTTTTCTTATTATTCTTCAAATATTTTTTTCTGTAAAAGAAGCTGATTACTTGCATCTGAATCAGTCAAATAATATATTCATCCTACTATCCAGAGCTCTTGCAGCTGGTTCCTAATTCCAGGTACAGTACCCGAGAAACAGCAGAAGAGAAAATGACCATCCAGCAACCACCATTACTTAAGATTAGTTCCTTATGTGCATTTTTGACCTGTGGGCATGCATACTCCAAAGCATTTGAGATCAGAGATCCTGCTAGAATTCAGGTTTATTCATTCCCTTCCCTGCTTTTGACCACTACCTAACATACACTAGAAACGTGTCAAAAAGCAGCATGCCCCATATGCACCAATGGTCTCCTTAACTCTAGATTTTTCAGCTATAAGGGACTAAAAAGTTGGAAAGAGGAAGAATGGTAAGCCTTCACAAAAACAACTTATTTTTCTCTCCTTTTACACGTTTTACCTACATGCAAATTCTTACTGTAAGACATCCCACATACTTACTTGGAGAAGGGCTACAGTTCACTAATGGAACAGTGACTTGAAAATCATTCTGCTAGCTCCAACTTTACAACTGGAAGTACAGCGCTTGGCAAAAACAAACAGAACTCATTTAGATGCCCTGAATTTCAGAAGCAGATGTTCCTCAGAAAATGCCACCAAGGTCATTTGAGATGAACAGAAGTGAGAGCTTTCTGAAAGCTTCTGCTCCATGTATAGAAAAATATCTTATATGTTAACACAAGCATGACATCCACGAGTCAAGATCTTTCACAAATCCCAGAGATCAGAAACACAGGAAAAAAAAATGGGAGACAAATCTGTGCATTAGCTGACATGAAAGTAAGAAAATGCTCAAAGTATTAGATGAGTTCCCAGCCACGGCTAGAAGTTGACCCTCTTGAGGGACAAGAGGCATTACAAAGGGATCTAGATACATTGGAGCATTGGACAGATATCAATGACATTAATTTCAACACAGGAAAACGTCAGACACTGCACCTGGGATACAGTAATGCTGGACACAAGTACTAGGAGACGAATGGCTGGAGAGCAGCTCAGCAGAAAGAGGCCTGGGGGTGCTGGTGACAGCAGGCTTGGCATGGCCAGCAGCGTACCCTGGCAGGCAAGAGGGCAAACCACATTGTGGGGTGTGTTAAACACAGCATCACCAGCCAGTCAAAAGTAGTGATGCTCCCACTATATTTAGCATTGGTACAGCCTCACCTTGAATACTGTGTGCAGTTCTGGGCTCCACAATGTGAAAAGGATCTAAAGGTACTTGGAAAGTGTATAGAGGGCAGCAGCAAAGCTGGTAAAGAGGCTGGAAGTCATGTCCTAGGAGGAGAAGCTAAAGGTACTTGGGTTGTCTAGTTTGGTGGAAAAAAAAAAAAAAAAAAAAAAAGGCTCAGAAAAGATGTCATGGTCTGTACAACCTCCCGAGGAGGGGAAGTGGAGAAGGAGGTGCCGGTCTCTTCCCCCAGTAACATAAGGACAAAACGCATGGTAATGGCACAAAGCTGTGCCAGAAGAGGTTCAGACTGGACACTAGGAAAAATGTCTTTACTATGAGGGTGGTCAAACACCAGAACAGGCTTCCAAGCAAGGTCATTGATGCCCCATGCCTGTCAGTGTTTGAGAGGCATTTGGACAGTGCCCTGATTAATATGCTTTATCCTTTGTTTGGCCCTGAAGTGGTCAGGCAGTAGGACTCAATCTCTGTAGGCTTCTTCCAGTTGAACTATTCTAATTCTAAAAGATAGGGCAGGACAATCTTCTAGGACAGAATCCTTCAAGGCCATCTCTAAGGCTAACAGAAGTAATGTAAATAAGAAAGGTATTTTTACGATAAAGATGCAGCAAGGTAAGTAGCAGTTGGGAAACCAGGAAAGATGGGAAGAATGGAACCGAAAACCTTCAGGAATAATGTGTGTGGGAGAGAATCATTAACTGCCAGTGGGCAAAGGGACAAAGTTGTCAGAAAACCCTTAATAAAACCATAAAGAGTGGCTCCTATCTTTCCTGATTTTTCAACTGATGATTGTAGGGAAACACAGTCTTGAAGTACTCTGGCAAATGCTAAAACTAGAGCTGAATCAACTTGGCTGATCTTTGTTCCTGCTGTGTTTGCTTATTTTATCACAGTCATAAACATTCAACTTGAGCATTATCCAAAATTCAAACTTTTAAAAGCTGCACTAAAATGGAGATTTTTATCACGAATCTTGTATTCCCACATCTGGAATGACAGTAAGCACCAACAGAACAAGTGCAGTCGTCTCTTCCCAGGGGAGGTAATTCAGTGAATCTATGTCTGTATTAGCAATAGGAATGGAGAGTAAAGCAGGTATCAAAAGCTGCCAGGAGACTAAATAAAGAAAAGGGGTTTTACGAACATTGTCAAGACAGTGCTATTACAAAAGTTCCAGAAGGAACACTTCAAAGCCTGTTCCCCTCCTATACGCATCCCAGTCATAAAGGGATCGGAGTATGCCTTTGTCCTCTTAATAAATTGATACAAAACTCAATGCTCCGAGGAAAGCCAGAGAAAATAAGGTTCTTCATGTAAACACAACAGATTTGGAAGAACAGTTACTCTGTATCTACATTCACAACCTGGGTAGCTTTCAGCAGTACCCTGCTAATACTACGTAAAAGTCCCACAGTCTCCATCTAATTAAAGTACTGCTCTCAAAAGTGGCATTGTTTCCTCAACTTCAATGACTGTGTTTAACACTCAAAGTGTGAATGGAGCTCCACTGGCAGCTTTACAAACATTATGTATTGGCAAGATTCTGACAAATGCCACTGATATAGCTGAGTGCTGGCTTAATGAGCTCTAATCAAAGTAAACACTGCCTTTCTAAACTACCTTGTAGCACACGCATATACAGTTATCCAATTAGAAACAGTCTGCTCTGAAATATAGCCCCCCCAGTGACTGAGTAATAATGAATACAAATCCCAAGGACCCTTCTTTCTCATCAGAAGTAAGGCGAAAAATTCTGAATTTTATTTTTAGAGACAAAAGAGAAAAAAAAAAAAAAAGAAACCACACACACACAGAGTCCAATAGAACCTTAGGTAACAGTCAGCAACAAGTTCTAAAAATGGTCTCATCTATAAAGAGTGTCCTTATGGAAGACAAGAGCTATTCTATCAATAAAGCGAGGATGGAACTTATTAAGAAAAGACTCAAAGGGTTTTCTGTTAAGAGCTTAAACTAAGGAAGTGGGGTCCTTAATTAGAGGGGAAAAACATTAATTAGACTCTTCAGAAATCCTTTAGTAATTGAATGGAAGAAAGAATGGAAGACAGTGTAGAGAATAAAGTAAAGCTGATACAGTTGATAACTGGGCTTCAGTTGATGCTGACAGAGAAACAATTAACTTCTCAATACAGGCAAGAAGCCTTAAAAAAATAAGGAAAGCAAATTGGGGCAGATGGAATATCAAATCACAAATCTTGACTATTTAGTCCTCTTCTAGACTTTTCTCTGTCAAGTACAACTGCCCAAACCTGGAAGGAAACTTGCTTACTACTCCAAAACAACCAGCATCCAAACAGTTTCATGAAACATGCTGAAAAGTGGATGCTGACTTTGGATCTCAGTACATTCAGACAAAATCTGGGAACAGATCCAGTTCTGGGCCTGCTAAATCAAAGGATGAAGATCAAAAGAGTCTGATACCAAAACATCTGGACTATTGCTGGTAGAAAAGTCTCTTACTCTCATGTTGTGTGTAGAAACTGTTAGTTTTTTTTTAATCAACTTCCTCTTTTACAAATTTAGAAAATCCACCACTGGCAGAAGAAGAATGCTTTTAGACTGGAAAATCTAAGCTGTGAAGTAAAAAGACTCTTCAGAGCATTACTAGTCCCAAAATAGACACAGGCAGTGTTATTAAATCTCTCTCAATCATAATGTAGCAACTGACAGCAACTGATATGGTCAGCCTCCAAAGACAAACACAGAAAGAAGAATTTGTTTCTTCCTGTGCAATTCAAAGACTGACAATTTGTCTGTATGTCTGTTGAGATGCAGCTTCTATGTAAGAAACTGTGTGGGTGATACTGCAGTAGCCAGCTTATAAATGTGAAACATAATGACAGACAACATTGACTATGTGAATAAGCAGTCTTAAAATATGTGACAAAAACACATAATAGGTAAGGACAGCTGCCTTAGCTTTAAAATGCATACATTCTTCCCCAAGACCAAACATCGTGAATCCTTAACTCTGTAAAGGGTTCTCTATTTCAGGAGTACTCAAGTACTGTGTTCAGTTTTGGGCCCCTCACTACAAGAAATATCGAGACCCTGGAGCGTGTCCAGAGAAGGGCTACGAAGCTGGTGAAGGGCCTGGAACACAAGCCCTATGAGGACTGAGGGAGCTGGGGATGTTTAGCCTGGAGAAGAGAAGGCTCAGGGGAGACCTCATTGCTCTCTACAACTGCCTGAAAGGAAGGTGTGGGGAGCTGGGGGTCAGCCTCTTCTCACACATGATAGGACTAGAGGTCTCGAGTTGCGCCAGGGGAGGTTAAGGTTGGAAATTAGGCGAAATTTCTTAAGAACAGTAGTCTGGCATTGGAACAAGTTGCCTTGGTAGGTGGTGGAGTCACCACCCCCATGAATGTTACAGGAAGGGTTGAACCTGGTGCTTAGGGACAAGGTTTAGTGGGTGACATTGGTGGGAGGGGGATGGTTGGACCAGACAATCTTGGAGAGCTTTTCCAATCTTAATGATTCTATGAATCTATGTTTAGAAATTCAGATTTTATTTGGGAACAATATTAGTCAAATTCATTAAACTGATATATAGCACTAAATTGTTTCAACTTGTGTGTAGGCTTTACATGCAAGACTGCCTGGGTGTTACCTCATCAAGCAAAAATCCAATATACTTTTTTAAAATTCATTTGAAGTTGCACATTGTATTGCAAAAAGTATGGTTGTTTCTGGCAGGTTCTGAGATCACTAAAAAGTCCTCCAGATATGGATGCATAGGTATTCCCTTTTGTTTGATGTCTCTGTCTGGAACTGGATTTTAGTGTGCCTGTAAAAACTGATGCCTTTGAGTTAGCAAGAAGGGTATCAGATAATGGGGTTTAAACCCACTGTGGAACAAATAGCAATTAGACACCAATGCAGACTGAAAGAAAGAATCTTGCATGTTAAAATGCTTATGTCAATCCTCCTTCTAAAGCAGCTGGATTATTCACAGCTCTGTATCAACCCTTTGTGAAAAGCATATTCAGATCTCCTTCAGTCTACAATGCATCTCCAAACATTCATCTCTTTTCAGAAGCAAGAATTACAATAGAAAAATCTCTTTTTCTTCTGATGCAAATATTTTTTTTTTCAGTGACCAAGAGTGCCATGCTTGGCCAACGTAACCGCAGGTCAAAGAAAACACTGCTCATCACTTCTATCAGCTTCCAAACTGGCTAGTGGTTGTAGGGGGATATACCAAGATTGTTTGGAAACCAGATAAGGCAATAGGAAGATCTTCTTTGGGGATTCAGAACACTTAAGAACTTGAAGCTGCACAAGATTCCTCAGCTGAACAATTTTCAAGTGCTTTGTAAAAGAGCAGAAGCAGGTCTTCTACAATGAATTACACTCTTAGGGAAACCTAGATAAATTGCAACCAGAAATACCAGCCACAAATGCGCCTACTGAACAGGCAGGTACCCTGAAATCTTATGAGGCCTATAAACAAAAATACTAGTGCAGATTATTTTCTGCTATAGTAGAGCATTAAAGTATTTCCTGAAATCCTGGGGGACAAAGATCCTGAAATATATAAATACTGGATCTGTCTGAATAGTGCACGCACACACACACACACACACATATATATATTTGTTAGCAATGAAACATTCATCAGTTATGTTACAGTTTTGCATATCAAAGCATAAATTCTTTTGGTGATGTGTTTCAAGTACTTTTTTGAGAATTTTGATGTGGATTTCATTTTTTTTTTGATAGCTTATTTTTTTGACCAGCAAAGGACTGAATTGAGCAGACGAGAATTGATAGAATGTCTTTATCTCTCAGAATGTAATATTTTCCATCAATTGAGTTGAAAGCTATTACACTAGGAACATATTTGTGCCACACAAGGTGACAGGGGTCCCTGAAGGCTGATTATAAAGGAAATAAAAATTGAGGCACTGTCCACAAGGCTGCAAGTTGGTTCACGGTAACTCTAAAATCATCACAAAATTTCTGTACCAACAGAGCTGGTACTAAGACTGCAGGTGAGGAACCCTGTGATGTCTACAAATAATCAAATTCAATGAACTTTGTACCCATGGAAGTTGCTCTTCCCCAGTCTGATAGAATTAAACTTGGGGGTCTTTAAGACCAGAGTTCTCCTCTGATCCCAGTTTGATAGGTGGGAGACTGCTGTGGTCCTTTGTTCCAGTCCAGGCAGGAGCAAGGCATGTATCCTCAGTAGGCACACACATACCACATATATGACCAGCCACATAAATGAAAAGAGAGCAGAGCCTTTACCAGCACCCACAGAGCACTCAGAAACATGAGCAGAACAATCTGGTCCTGCTTGTACCCTACAGCTGAAAAGGTCTGAAGCTCGCTAGTCAGACACCATCACTTTCTTGATTCACAAGTACACTGCTGATGCCTCAATAGTCAATGTGGACTTTAAGTCTGGCTGATATCCAGGCTTGGATCTTAGGCTTCTTAACCGTTCACCATATCAGACTTCACCTCCTTGTAGTTGCAAACCTACATGCCAGTTTGAAGTTTATCAGCAGTTCACATGCATGCATAGAAATAAGAGACTTTCTAGTAACCATCAGACAGTTCTGTTGATTCCTCAATCCCATGGCCTCTCTCTTCAATAACTAAAAAGTAGACCTCTTATTCTACTTTCCTAATCTGACATGAAATTATTTAATTACCCTTACAAGCTTAAACTAATTGGTGAGCTAATAAAGAATCAGGATAGACTGTAGTGACCAAGCACAGATCCTTGTATTTCCCTTTTCCCTCTGTGTTCCCACATTTGCTTGCCTTCAATCCTTCTCTCTCCCCTCCTATGTCTTTTCCACAGAACAACGTAATAACAAGTATCTCATTCTTTTAGGAGATAACCTCCCTAGTCTTCATAAAGTGTTTTCTGATGAGTCACCTTGTCAGGTTTCACACTAGTAACAATTGTCCTCATTTGACAATCTCAGGTGTAGCCAATTTAGTGTGTTCCTTTCCTCCCTGGTTAGAGTTGCTCCATTTATTGCTGCTCCTTTGATCACTGTCAGATCCTTGTGTTTAATTGAGTCGTTAGTCAGATGCCATAGTCACTCACACTCTATAAACTGATTGTTTGGAGAACAAACATATGTTTTCTGGAGCATACAAAGTAACTAGCCACTGGGACCATAAGCACACCACCATACTTAGAGGCTGACAACTATGTAGGACATCAGTACAGCTATATGAAAGGGATCACAAAAGCAGATAAGCAGCATGACATCCTTTTTCAAGAAAAAAAAAATAAAATTTATAGACTCTCCCAGCCAATTTGATTTCTTCTTTTCTTATTATTCTTACAGTGTTTGTGTTTTCCAGTAATGATGCAGGAGGAAGGAGGATGGACGTAAAATCTAAAGAAATAACCAATGCCAGAGATGTGAAAGGACATGGTTCCAGATTTTGTTTCCTACTAACTGGCAACACAGAGATCAGAATTTTTCTGGGGTTCTCCTTCAACAATGGAGTAGCTCACCAAAGTGATGATCAAGACAGAAGTTACCCCATGATATCTCCTAATTTTTGTTTTCCAGAAAGACTATATTTGCATTGGAAATTTGCTGCTGATGGGGAAGTTGCTTCCCTAATAGAAATTACTTGAAAATGTAAAATAGAAATTGTTTGTTCTGTATGCAAGGGGATTCTCTCTCTATAGTTATTTCAGTTGAGAATACAAGGAAAAGAAGCCTGACTCACAGACTTTCTCCTTCCTTTATGAAGGACTCTGTCCTACCACCAGAGCTTTCAGAAGGAATTACTAGGTCTTTCTAGAAGAGGTGATACAGCAAGATTTAGATTTAAGAGCTCTAACTGCACCAACTCAGAGCAGCTGCTGAAAAGACCTACACTTCCACTTTGTCCAATTATGTGGGCTAGTGGGAAAAACAGCTTTAATACTATGTATACTATCAAGTAGAATATTGTCCTTCTGAACAGAGTAGGCAGATGGGTACACACAAGTGAAGAGAAATAAAAACACCCAAAGGAAATAATGTAACTCATTGCAGAAGTATGTACAAAAAATGAGGCACAACTGTAAGTCCAGAAATCAGAAAAAGGCTATCCTCTTTGCTACCTCTTTAACCATGAGCCAGCTACAATGAGTGGCTGCTGCCCTGTTGGAGGATGAGGACTTTCACTCCCTATAGTTCTGGCCAGTATGACGATGACTAGAACTTGGAGATAAATCAGTCTTTATTTAGAATCCTTCTATAACACCTCTTTATCGAAGTGTCAGGAAAGAAGCAGTATTTGAAACAATTAAGCTGTTAAGTGCCCTGGCATAAAAATGAGGATGGTGTTAGCCTGAAAAAATAGTGTTTGCATATAAATGTTAACACTGTTGTTGAACAGCAGACACAAACTTCCATCATAAGAAATAAAATATCATCTACTTCGTAGAGATAATCATCATTTAAGTTTAGTATTTTAAGAAAGGCTGTCAAGAACTAGCACACAGCTGAATATCTCTTCAAACAAAGCACTATATGTATGTATACTAATAAAATCAATAACAATAAAAACACCAAACAGCTAAATTTACAAGGCAAGGCTCTAGAAGAGGATGCATTGTGTTCTGGTATGAAAGAGATGCACAGAAAATGTTATTTGTTTCTTCCATGATCATCACAAAAGCCTCAAATTTTGAAGTCTTTGTTTATATTTGACAAGTTCAATACAATAGTCATTATTAAAATTGACACAGAAATATCATAGAATTGCTTGGGATGGAGAGAACCTTAAAAAACCTCTAGTTCCAACGCTCCTGCCATTGACAGGGATACCACCCACTGGATCAGGTTGCACAGGGCCCCATTCCACATGACCTTGAACATCTCCAGGGATGTGCAGTTATCTACAGTTGTCAAACATGAGCTTGGAAACACTTCTAAATGGAAGTAGAGTTCCCGCTTTTTTTGAAATATCAAGTCAGTTACATTTGTTATGGGTATGGTAATGCATAGCAATGCATAGTAAAGTGTATACCTAGTACACAAAATACACATATGCATTATAAATATGCACTCCATGTAAGAGGCAAGTACAACTCAATAATCAGACAAATGGCTATATCATAAAGCATGTATTTTCAGAGAAATTGATTATCGGACTGCCACATATTTGTGATTTTATTAACTGCCTGTATCACTGTTTCTCTAAACAGCCTCCCCCAAATCATAGCAGCTATGTGAGCTATTGAATCCTGGCTCTTTGCTTGGGACTGGACTATAAATCTGGTCATATAAATCGAGCAAATCAAGGCAAGATATGAAACAAAAGTCTGAGGAAGAATGCGTGTGCCTGAAATGGCATTGTTTTCTCCAGCTATGTCATTGATGAAATAAAGATATTACTTCTTCCTATAAATTATGTGTACTTCATTTTCCTATATGAATATAACATACTGAGGTATGGAATTAAAAAATGTACCAATGCTTATTTTTACTTAAGTTTACAACAAATGTAAAAGAAAGAATCTGTATGTTCAAAAACAAAGATGCATTTAGTTTTTTTGACAAACAGGTAGAGATAATTGTGCTCAGTGTCATTTTCGTCTACATAATAATCCCTTGAATTTATACCTAAAATGTTTTTAATTCTTGCTAAATGATCTGACGAAAAATAAATGAATATTAGGAGAGAAGTCAAAAAGATATACAGAGCCAATCAATACTTGCAGGGAGAAAACGAACTTAAGCAGAATTAGTTACATTTAGTAGGAGAACAAAAAGTATCTAGAGATGTATCAAACAGTAGTAACATCAACAGAAGTCTAAGAGACAAAGTTGTCAATAAATCAGGTGAGCATAACCTAAAGCAAAGTGGTATCTGCACAGCTCTTATCTATGTACATAACTTACTTAATGAGCAATACTGTCAGTGAATACACCTTTTGTAGTACCCAAATTTGGGGTGGGAGGTTAGGGTGTGTGTTGTGGAATCAGTTATATTAACCTGAAGCTGTTTGTACAGAGCGTGAATACTTACTACTGGTGACATAAGCTAAAATTCAACAGCCAAAACGCAGGAATTACTACGATTAGAGACTTCATAGAATACAGGTTACTTGAATGTGACAGTAATTGTTAAGAACTCTGCCTACCCAACTGGACAGGTCAAGTTTACACTTCAGCACATTCACCATGGCTTGTCTCTGCCATTAAAACACACTGTTCAGGGTTGGGGGTGAGAAAGGAAAAAAATATTTTGGAGATGCAAAGGAAAAGAAACTTTTGGCTTATTTTGCCATAACTTAAAGTGATGCAAATTTATTTTAGTTAATTGTAAATAAGTGTATATCCTACACTTCATACACACTCCTCCTAAGGAAAAGTTTCCTAAAGAACAGAAAAACTACTCATCAGAACTGTTTTTGAGAAGACACAGAATCCACTTTGGGAAATGCTTGTACTGGCAAAGATAACAAGCGATCAAAACTCTCTTCTTCCTTTCACTGTTCCTTAAGTAAGTAAAAAAAATAGGTCTTGACAACAAAATTAAGGTCAGTGTATGAGTCACACATTGCTGTCCATCACATAAATAACCTGCATACAATTTCTCTGTAATTTTTTCTGACAGGACTATTATTAAGCTATTATAACAACTACCTTCTAAGTAGCCATGCACTAAAAATGCATTTGTATATTTCACAAAACGGAGAGAAAGGGAAGTACTATTCCTTCCTTGTGTTAACAAATCTGAAAGTTACAAGAATCAGAAAATATTACATATCTTTAGAAAAATTTCAACAAACAAAAAGCTAAAACACTCTAAAGGGGAATTCCAGATGTAACACCAGAAAGATATTGCATATTTCCTTAAAACAAACAAAAACTCAACAAAATCCACGTGCTTAAGAGTTTGGCTCCTGTGGGTAGTGCACGCTGCATCAGTTGAAACAATAGCACCTCTCTGACTGATTTTAAAAAGAAAAGAGAAATACTTTGTTACCTCATGGAGGTGTCTGATTGGTATTCCAGGCAAACTGGTAAATATATGCAAAAAGCAATGTGCATCTTCCACTAACCAGGTAGCCCTAAACAGAGTTGCTTACTCTGCCTGTCTTTCAGTAGAGGTACCTTCAAACTGCTTTCCACAGGCACATTTTGGTCTAAAGCAGCTGTGCAAGTAAACTTTTGGTCAACCACACTTAACCACCCACTGCATTAGTTTGCAGAGGAGTCGGAGTGTGCACGGGGTAGTTTTCTTCTGTAGGAAAGTAACAAAAATTCCCCGGAGGTCTATGGAAATTACGCTCTAACCTTTGAATCAGATTACAATTGAATCTGACTTGAATTTGTTAACACTGACTAGTTCTTTGGATAGTTTTGAAGTCTACGCTGATACAGAAATAGATCTGTTTTGAGCAGGGACTGGATAAGATGACTTCTAGAAGTATCTATTGAAGTATTTTATGATTCTATGGTGTAGATGCATGTGCCACAGCACTGACTGATTTGATCTGCTCCTGTTGTTCCGTATTATCTGCTATGTATACATAGCTTTCCATGTCCGATGACTCTAATTTAGCAGCTTCACATTTTAATCTAATACAATACAAACTACCTTGTGTACAAAAAAAAAAAAAAAAAAAGTTTATTGTGGCAGTACAGATCTCCCTGTAGGTCTCTTTTTGCTAAGGTAGATTAACCTGTGCAACACTCATTGCTGTCAGAACTAGAATGCTTTCAGGACTTTAGTTAGCTCCTTTCTGGTTCAGCTATTTCCACACCACACTGATAACAGCCATTAATGTGCTGCCTGTGTTATAGAGGATGAGGAACTAGAAAATCATAATGACATGTACAACCTGAAAAAATCTGTCAATCATTAAGTAGTGGAAATTAGCTTTAAGCTTGATATTATCCTCTCACAGTGCTTAATGATATCCATTATAAAACAGAATTAATTCCAATTTATCTGCATATTCATTAGCAGCTTAGTATACAACTGCTCATCTTTAGCCATGTTGTGATTTTAAAATCTGCTTGGTGCTGTCATCACGATTCTACTGTCTCAGTATGAAGTATTTCTCATTTTGTCCTTTTCAAATGATAGGAAAAAAAATTAAAGAGAAAAATGCAAAGAACAGAGAAAAAAACTGACAAGTAACTGAAAAGATTAATATATAAAAGGGTGAAACAGGATGAGCTATGCAAGAAAAAAAAAAAACAAGATAGCCTCTAGTTTCACAAAATCATAATGAAATAAGGTTTAATGTTTGGCATCTACATATTTCTGCTTAATTCTTATTTCCTAAGAAAAAAAAAAAAAAAAGCTAAGCTTGGTCTTCTTGTTCCACCTATTCATCCCAAATTATTTTTCACCTTTTTTCCCCACTTCCAATAAACTCTGATATGAACCATAACTCTCACTAATTAGGAATCTCTTATAAGCTTTCTAGAAAAAAATAAAAAAGCCAATACTTACTTAAAGAAGAGACTTTCACAATAGTACTTCAGTGATGTGCTGAAGTGTGAACTCGAGTTACCTGTTTTACTTGGCTTCCTAGTTATGCAATCAATAAACATATAATCTCCAAAACCTACCAAACACATACCGGTTCTTACCCAGGTGACAAAAATGGGAAGTAGATGCGTGAGAAGGGAAACAATGCAGACATTTGTGTGAGGAATAATGAAAGATGCAATCCTTATGTTGAGAATGTACAAGCAATTTCACATAACTCTTTAGGAAGCTATGTTTTCTTAATTACACTGCTTGTGGAATAACTTCTTTACTAAGTTCACTGCTTCCAAAACAGAAATAAACATTCATGTCTTAACTAGCCAGAAAAATCCAGACAATGATTCTTACCACATCTGTTCCATGTCTTCTTTCCAGCAGAAGTCGGAAGACATTAGCTGTAATCTTGTTATCTTGGACACCTTGTCCAAGGCCACGGTTGTCATCCTGCATAAGTCGACGATCCATGATTACTTCCAACTGACCTGAAAAAGTAATATAAGAGTTGTACTTGTAATAGGAATATGTTAGATTTCTATTAAATGTAAGAAAAAAAAATCAAAAATATAAAACTGTAAAAATTCAATTTTTTCTCTTGAATACAAAAGACTAATAATGAAACAATATTGTTAGGACTGATTTTGACAACAGTTAATGCTTTTGGATGTTTATAACCTTCCAAAATTTTAGCATACCTTTCAGAAGAAGGTCCTGTGAATTTTTAACATAGAAGTCTACATTGAAATTTAGTATAAGTTACTACTGTTAACTATTTCTTGTAACAAGTATGCTTGGAGCATCAAACTTCAAGAGAAGAATCGCCCCAGGTAGCTGCGGCTGTATGGAGAGAACTTCGATAAAGTAACCATCCTCATCTAAGAAAAATGTGAATGAAAGATTGCAAACCCCAAATACATTACAAATATATTTCTTCCTTTTTTTTTTTTTCTTGTTTATCTTAAAGTTGGAGGCAGAGGAAAAAACAAGTAGGTAAAATTAATAATAAATACTGATAATCACTCCTTCTTGGATTTTTTTCTTTCCCACTTGTGGGAGAAGAAAAATACTTTGTACCAGATGAAAATCGAGTATGAATTTCTGAGCTTATTCCAAACTGTAGCACTGCCATTCAGAATAGCTCAATTATCATGATGTTAAATCATAAATAGCCTTATGGAAGATGAAGTTCACATCTTTTCAAGTTTATAACTCCAAAGGGAAACCAGCCCAGGGCATGTAATTAAGGCTGTTATGGTGTTTGCACATTGAATCTTCAAACAAATATACTTGTTTCCTAAATAAAACGGCAAGACTGACACTTGTTTCCTAAACAAGAATTGCACAATTCCATCTACAATAAAAGGCTGTTTAGCAAGGCAGTCTCCTTTATACTTCTCCAATATTCTTCAAATACTTATCCAATTTTTCTAAATATTTGTTCTTACTTTTCTTGAGGAAAAGTAACAGAAAACAAAACAACAAAGAAACAAACAAAACAGACTTTGTGTACCCAAGTCAGATTTCGGGTGGAAATGAGTAACAAAAATCCCCATTTTGTACTATGCAATAAGGCTAGGATCGTTCGTCGAATTGATGGATTTTGTGGAACACAGTATGAACACAGACTGAAAGACAAATATAGTAAATCTCTGAAAAAAAAACCTAGATCCACAGTCAGAAGGACAAATCTATGATAAACTTTTTCTGAAACTACCTAAATACATTTTCAACATTCTTAAAGAAGCTAGAATGATTGATGGGTGACAAAAGAAAGCTTAAGGTGATTGTGAACAGAAAAACAAAAAAAAACAAAAACAAAACAAAACAAAACAAAATGATCACTGCTATTGAAGTTGGATAAAAAAAAAAATAAATTCCAAATTGGTTCAAAGGATAAAAAATAGGAAAATTTCTGGCTTAAAATGACAGAAAAGTATTTTGGTAGGCTTTGGGACCTAAGTGATCACTGCTACCCCAGTAATTATCCACTAGACTGCAGGAAAAGCCACTTCTAAATGACAGTGGTGCATATCATCTATCTGGATGTGGTCTTCCTTATTGCATGTAGGATAAACCACTCAGTAGTCAATTAGAGGAGAACTGAAGGGGACTTCCAAGATGACAGATGTTCAACATCTAACATTTAAAAAAAATTACACATCCCATCCAACAATAGGGAAAAGAGATAGAAAAGTAGGAATAAAGTTCTAGCTTATGTATCTTACAGTCTTTGATCAAGTTTCCTAGGAGCTGATATTGAAGATTGGTGACTATTTAGTGAGAAATCCAACTTCATTCTGCTGGGATCATCTGACAGTATGAATGTTAACTGTTTCATAGTAAGAACCTGACTCTAGTACAAGAACAGAAAGTCAGAAATATTCAGCTGCTCAGATAAAACTTGGATGGTAAGTTATGCCTTGAGAAGTTTCTCAGCGTGCTACTAAAAGCACCTGCTTAAACTGCAATTTTGATTTTTTCTTCCAGAACCCAATCAAGATCTTGAAGAACCTTCAAAGTAAGTTTCATGAAACATTGGACATGGCCTCACAACTTTAAGTTTCATTTTGGTTCTTTATTAAGTAGTCCCACATATACTCAGGAGAAATTTGGGAATCAAAGTTCTTTTATAAAATGTTACCTCATGAAAACAGATGAGATTAATGCGTTCACCCCCTTTTCTAATGACTACAGAGTAAATTTTTCATGTTGCTAACTTGAGTAGTATACTAGTTTGCTAAAAATTGTCAATGGTCAATGCCATTAACAGGTATGGAAGATACAACTTGCACTGTATAATATAAATTTTTGTATTGATATAGATGGAGAAGAGGGAAAAAATCCTCAACTGGCTTGAAACCAATGCTCACAAAAAGCCAGTTTTCCCCTGACACTTATCTGAACTGCTATACAGCACTACCCTTAACTTTTCTGACTTGAAGGAAGAGTAGGTCTCTTTGTGGACTTGCATGCTGCACATCTTTCTATGACACAGAGACTAAAGAACAAATACAGACACTATTACAAAGCAAATGAGCCTCTGAAGACTTGTTTAGTCTCCACTACCTATTTAATTAATGCCTGTATATGTTAAGTGCTGCCAAGTACATTCACAGGATCAGGCCAAAGGGATTTTTTTTCTAGCAACAGAGGAATCAGAAAATGTGTTTTGGATCTTGTATCAGGTGGTCTTAAAACAAAAGATAGATATTTTCCATTATGGACTTTTTAAAGCATCAGCATATAGGCCCGTGTTAACTAGAATGGTAAGTCAAACAGTCTCTCCATTGCTCGAAGTAAGGGAAAAAAAAAAGGCACACTGAATAATGTGCCTTTTGGACTGGATGTGCCCCTTACCTCTACAATGACTGCAAACAAGTTATTTCCTGAAACACACAAGACAACACAGACACCCTGACTAAAATAAGGAATCGTTTAATATAGCCAATCAACAGCTTCCTGCGTAAGTATAACTAAGGGGTGACAAAATACAGCAAATTTATTTTTTTTTTACATTCCCTTTCCTGCTTTTCCACAGATTTTTGACACACTGTACTTGGAGAAAAGCATCATCGCACAGCATCAAGGGATCATACACACTACTTTCTTTGAAAGAAGTCAAGCCACACTGAAAAAGTACATTGCCTGAGGGTATTTAAGCATATCATAGCTGCTTTGTGACAGAGGGTATCCAAGAGGCACACTTGTTCTAGCATACATGCAGATTAACTGACCCAAACATAGGACAGATTTCCAAGGCAATTCTGTATATCAACAGTAGTGATCAAACACTATACTAGTAAATATTGTTCAATTTTTTTTCCCCTTAAGTAGCTGTGTCAATAATTGAAATTTTTGAAACAACCTAGAACTGTCTCACTGAAAAAGACAGCAATGCATAGGATAAAACTTGATATTAAAAGGTTAAGTAAGTAATTCCCCAGTTAAAGTTACCAAAGCTATTTCCTTCAGTTATTTTAGCTGAGGTCATGCATTAGCTATGTGCCATTAAAAAATCCTGTTTCTTAAATAAACAAAACTTTTTAAACAACAGTGTAGTCTCTTATGTTGACAATACAAATGCTCTAAAAAGTACCCGTGGTCTTTTTATTTGTCTTGTGTCACAAGTCACAACACCTGAAATTAGAACACAACAGTATCTAAAAATCTTCTGCTTTTCTTGGGGTTTACTCATTAGGTAGAAGATTTGTGAGTGGAAAGAAAAACACCTGCATGTACTGCTATCACAATGAGGGTCAACAATGTGCTGAAGAATGGCAAAGGATATTCTCACTTGAGTGATTAGATATAAATTAAATCATCTCACTAGCTCTACCAATATCTGAAGTCTTCTGGTAGGCTCTAGTACCATAAATAAATAAAAATGTAAGACTGCTGTGATGAGTTTATCATTTGCAGATGGGATTTTTACACCATTTTGAGTCTCAGGCAAGGAAGACACCTCAGAAGCCTTAGAACATTCATAACCTTTAGCCAAATAAATTTCCTTTCTCCTTCTATCGTTCACGAGCAGGCAGATCTTATCACTGATGAGGACTAGAATCTTTATAATGATCATCAGTATTATGCCAAGGTCAAACAGAAGGTTCCTGAAGGAGAAATGGCTGTAACTCACAAGACAGGTATGTGTAAACCTAAATCACACTGGGGAAACAACTATGAAGTAAGATTAGCATTACGAAAAACAAGTGTACCTCTCAAACCATCTTGTTCTAATACCAGGAAATACCAACATATAAAAACTCTTTGCCCTAAAGTGAGTAAGACTTGACAATATTGCTGTCATTCTAGGACAATATTTATGTCTTGTCAGAATAGATACTAAGATGACAGTTCCTAAAAAGAAGTAAGCTTTGGCATAGTTTCTGGTTGGCTGTTGTTTATCTATTTATTTATAAGCATTCATTCAGTAGTTTTTCAAAACTATGTAAACTTAAACTTACAAGATATCACACCTAGTAGTTATACATCTAAAATTTTATGCCTTATGTTGTCCACTACTTTCCATCTTTCTATCTTATACTTTCTTGTTCTGGTAATGGTATAGACGGTGAACAACTGAACTGCGCTTCCATCCCTCAAAACCATTTGTCATAGGTTTCTCTGTGGTGAGCAACAAGACTGAGTTCCTTATGAAATTCTTAATGTGAATTGATTTTTCTTGTCAACATATTCATCAACTCTTTCATAGAACACCATTAAATTTGTGAATTATGATTTTGCTTTAAAAGAACTATGTTGATTTTTTACCACAGTAATTTTTATTCTTTATTTCACTCATTCTAGGCTTTCAAAAAGCAACTATTGTTTTCCTCGTTAGGAATGTTAGGCTATGTCACCTGCACCTTAAACTCTCCACCTTGTAACAAACAAACCAAAAGACACAATCAAAACCAGAGGAGTACGAAAGAGTACAAACTAATGAATGATGCTGTTCCATCCTTGAGTCCCATCAGAATTCTTGGGTGAAAAATATCTGGTTCTGACCAGTAATAGTTCATTTCATCTCTGTCCTGGTTTTGGCTGGAATATAGCTAATTTTCTTCCTAGTAGCTGGTATGGTGCCATGTTTTGGATAAAGGATGAGAATAATTTTCTCATGTTATAATGTTCTGATCACACACCTATGTTTTAGTTGTCGCAGAGCAGTGCTTACACAGAGCCAAGGACTTTTCAGCTTCTCGTGCTGCCCTGCCAGGGAGGTAGCTCAGGGTGCACGAGGAGCTGGGAGGGGACACAGCCACGACAGCTGGCCCAGGCTGGCCGAGGGACACAACGTTATGCTGAACGATTAATATGGGGTGGTTGACTGGGGTGGGGATGGGGCATTGTTCGGGTACAGGCTAGGTATCAGCCAGCAAGTGGAGAGCAATTGCATTGTGCATCACTTGCTTTGTATATTCTTTTATCATTATTATTATTTCCTTTTCCCATCCCATTAAACTGTCTTTATCTCAACTCACAAATTTTTATTTTTTTTTTTTTCCCCCCAGTTCTCCCCCGCATAGCACTGTGGGTGGGTAGGGGCATGAGCAAACACTCTGTGGTGCTTAGCTGCGTGCCAGGTTAAACCAAAACAGTCTTTTTCATAATCTCCTTCCTCTGACTCATTTTTGAGACAGGTCTTCCAATTTAGATGACAATCTCACGTAGGAAAAGCCTTCAGCTCTTCCTCTATGGACATATCTTAGAACTGGTCAAAGCTAGAGAAACTTATTTGCTTTCTTCAAAGACTGGTATGTATGATAATCTCCAAATGAACTATTTCGGATAATCATGAAACACAGACGGTTATAATATCCAACACCTTATACTTACCATTTTTCAAGCTTGCAACACCTAGAGACTGAGCTGAATGAAGTGTCAAACGAACACCAACATCTTGGATATAAGCCATTGTAGTCATAGGATAGACATTTGCTTGAAGAGGCAATTTGCTCATCGTCAGTCTGGGCTGGATCTGGAGTATGAACACAGACTTCAATAAAATACTTTATTTTTAATGCATTTAAATTTCAAAGACCTTTTCAGACATTAATCCCATGTGCTTTGAAAGCAATGGTTGACAACTAGCACCAAAGTATTCATTCAACTGTATTATTTAGCTTTTTAGAGATTTGTGGCTAAAACTACCACTTTGGAAATGATAACTTCAATGTACTTTTAGATCAAAGAATATTCTTTAAAAACTGAAAGATTCATCAAGGGAACCTGTGCACAGGAAAAAAAAAAAAAAAAGAATATTAACAGTTATAGAATAAGAGAATTTTTTTTTCTCCTCTAGAGAGCCAGCAGTGAATAGATTCAAGGTAGCAGAAAAGGAATTGCTTTATAATGGGAACTTATTTAAGTGCTAGTGAAATTCTTGAATGGTACATGAGGAATGAATAGTAGTATTAAAATTATTTTCACATTTAAATTTTCACTTTGGTGTCTCCAGCAAAATGCAGTACTACACACCAACTGGCAAAACAGCAGTCTCTTACTCAGCAGGTGCTTTTCAGTGTATTCACAATACCTATTTTTAACAAGGAAGCAAGGCTAGGAAAAGAAAATATGCTTTCTACTGTCTGTGCTGAAAAGTCCAAGTTATAAAAATAGTCATGCTATTTCATCAGATACATTCCCAATAGATTAAGTTATTACACTGCAAAAGTACTTTATTTTCTTACTTCCATGACAGGACTAAGTTGTTTGGTATGTCTGAGTTACTGGGCAGTACATATTTGTCTTGAATTTGACTACCCAAAGGACTCAAATTAAATAAATGAAGGTGAAAAGACATGCAGGTATACAGACAACTGCAAAATGGCATACCATATCTTGCTGTATTACAATTCTTTTCTTAAAAAGCATATACGAATATTTAACAAATTTTGTAATTTCCTTGAAAGAAAATAATTGCTACTTCACTTGATCTAAATCAAAGCTTTTACTTGGGAGAAACTTTTTACTTTTAAAAGCCCTTTTCTGTTTAAATGAGTAATGGACTTTAACGTAAGAGTTTGATTAATATGACTCATTCTTTAAAATTAGTCAAAACTGATACCCTAGCCTTTTATAATTAGGAGAGAATAATTACCTGATATCCATTAAGATCAGTATAGAATCTATTTTGACTGTTTATGTCAGATGAAATTCTCATAGCAAGCTCACGATTATATTCTCCTCTGATATCCACAATATTGGAAACTTCAATAGACTGGCCTTCCAAACCTGCATGAAAAAGATGCTTTAAAAATATCTCAATTTTTAAAAGCTATTGTCACATATGTAAGACTTCCTGTGCTCCCAGAACACAGTCATCTAGTTTTCCTTTTTATATTTAAACAGATACTTGAAGCCAGTTCAGTTATATACTATATCATATAGAAATGTTTCCAATTCAGTACTCATTAAAAAGTCAATGTGAAACCTTCACTGAAGTAGAACAGAAACAGAAATCTGATGATGAGAATATTCATGATAAAAACCAGTAGGAAATACAGAACTTTTAAGTGCAATAGCTAATACAATGGAATGAGATTTGTTCACAGCCTCTTCACAACAACTGTTCTACAAGGCAGCAAGTTGGTTGTTTAACTAAAACAGAAATCTTCCATAAGGACAATGAAATACAAAACTGCACACTGATATGACCACAACTGGGATGTAAGTCTTCGTTAGCTGTCAACAGATGCCCATTTTATCAAAGGAAGAATTAAATATCTGACAATGCAGTCAGAGGCTCAGTAAGATTTTTCCAGTGCCTCACATTGAAAGTTACATACCCTTTATAATAATCTGACTGTTTTAAACAGTTCAGGAGAGAGTTTGGACTGGAATCATACTATCATTCAGTATGACCACCTCTACCCTTTCTGTAGTCTAATGGGAGTAGCAGTTGAAAAAGAAATGTGCCAAACAGAACAGAGAAATTAAATTTCTCTTTGTAGTCATGAAAGTATATTGTGCTTGCCTGACAGGTTGTAAACAAAGAATGGTAGAAAGTGAAAAAACGATTAGCTTAGTTCTGTAAAATTAAGTATACTGTATTTAAAACTTTAGCTTCTAAATTCCTCCTTTTTTTCAACAGTTGACTTTATGTCAATTCACCCAGGTGGCATGATCATCACAGTTTGGGCTCCTAACCAGTCAAATCTTACGCAAGAGGGCAAAAGATATTCAAAAATTCCTAGATCCCTAAGCACACAGACACTAGCACAACCTTTTTTATTTCTAAATTCAGATTTTTCCAGTATTATTTGCAGTTTTGTTTGAGAACATGATAGAATGCTCATTAAGAAAGTCCTTACTTTAACAAATTCTTAAAAACCCTGAACCTTTCAAGATCAGAATGCTGAAAGTGTCTACTTTCTTCAATTTTTATGCTATTACTTGATGTGTATAATATAATAAGGGTTGTGATTTTATCACCTGAATGAGAAAGGTGTCAAAGTCTGTATTTGTTTCCTCATCTTTTTTTTTTTTCTTAAAATCTCCAGCCAGCTGCAACAGTACCAGCAGCTGCTAAAATGCTAATATTCATCAATGGCTATAACACCACAGTGCTAACTGAAAAATATTTGGTTTAGGTAATTCTGTTTTTCCAGACCTAGTCTGTGAAAAGTGGATCTACATGCTCCATTTTTCATGCTTTTAGTCATGGCTTTTCCAACATTAGGAAGTAGGACCATTAAAGCATGAAGATATGGGATATAGTGTTTTGGTTTATGGTTTTAAAATTACTAGAGCAGGAATTACACTCAGCTCTTCCCTACTGCATAAGTTGAGCTAATGCACAAATACAGTTATGGAAGATAATGAAACCTAAGAAGCCTCTGATAAAAATATTAACAAAATTATGCTGGTTTCAACAACAGATGCCAATGGAAACAGAAAAAACATTTAAAATCCACTCATTGTTCAGTTACCGAACAAAACTGTCAAGCCAGATGAATCCCTGCTCAAAATCGCCAGAAGTATAAAGGCAGTAGATAAAGCATTTTTTCACCAAAACTGCTGAAGAAGCTGTATGACTCAGAACTCCTGTCAGCTGTTTTAGCAACATGGTCAGGCTTTGCATCCCCTTGAAAGCAGGCAGGTTACAGTAGGAGTATCATGACTTTATTTAATGATGAAATATAACATACAAATGCACGTGTATATTTCTGTCCACTTGCTTTGTTATTGTATAGATCTAGCAAGACTTCAAGACATTTTTTTTCAATAAAGTAATACTATATATGTAGAATTTCTTATAAAGCCCAGGAAACTGACTTCAGCACAACAATGATGTGAGCTTGATCTTTAAACTTTGAAAAATGCCATTTTATAGAAAGAAATGTAAATAAAAACACACAATAAAAGTAAAGAGGAACAGTACAAGACAGTTATATGCTCTTTGTAACAGCTGGAAAGATGGTACAGGACTTACCACAATGTTGGGATAGGCAATGATGTAATTACTGAAAACAGTGTGATGAATTGTAAATGGTAAAGAATATAAGAAAAGTAACTAATGCACTCAAAATAAAATAAAACTTTGTGTGTTAGGAATTGGCTAGCAAGTGATTTTTACTGATAACCCATTTCCTGTGGTCTGTGAAACAGAAGTATAATATTTCTACCAGGCACTTACTGACAACTTAAAGAAAAGGGAGAAAAAAATTACAGAGAAAAAATGTTCCAAAGCAGCCTCACCCAAGACAAGAGAGAGATTTTCATTCAGGCTTTTTCCCTTTCCATTAAACATCCTTCTTATCTAAGTTCCCGCCTTGCTAGGTAATTTAATTTACTGAAACCCACATGGCAAAATAACTTCCTTCATACATATTTGGCAACCCAGTACGTCTAGACTTCAAGGTCATCACCCCCTTGGTTTATTGGTTACATAAAAGTATCTTCAGTGTAAACATTTCAGAATCTTCAGCAACACATTACTATACAACCTCTTTGCTTGTATTCAGTAAGGAATGTGATCTGGAGTTCATTCTGTGATTACTATATCCAAAGAACTGGTAAGGAAACTCTAATAGTTAATGAAATGTTACATGGTGTACCGGTAAACTCTAGCAACTTCAAACTTCAAAGTATGCATTCATATCATAAAAAAAGGAGGCATCTGAATAAATGTACATTCAGAAGACAATATACTACGATCTAAAAACTTTTAAAAAATCAAATGGTTAGTCCTGTGTGACTAAATTAGGTACTATTTGCCATGCTCTTTTTGAAATGTATGAGAAATAGGGAGATTAAGTACATTATAGATCTATTACTCATTTTAGAGGGTGTACAGAAACATAAATATGGTAAATACAATTTTCAAAACTAAATAGACAATGTTGGCATCTACAGTAGAAGTAGTGATAATATGAATACGTTTCAGTTACCTCAATTATTGGAAATATTAAGCAATGCTTCTGTATTTCAGAAACCACCAGCAGAGTAAATAAAAACAGATGAAAAACTAAAAATGCATATTTAAACATATCAAGTCAAATTTCTACAGCAAATTTATACAATTGCACCTTTGCCTTTTACTCTTCTCACTGGCCAATTTCACCATCAAATTTGGAAAGCACCAGAGCTTCCAAAGTTATTTTTCTAGAACTTTCTGGGAAAACAGTAGCTGAACAGAAGAGAAAAATTAAAAGCCTCACTGAAGCAAAAGCAATCAAAACTGATATATAAGCCAACAAGCCACATTTCAGTGCTGGTGCCTCTCAGAGGCAGACAATGCTGTCACGGGCTTTGCTAAGCAGGTGAAGGACATACAGTGGAAGTTCACAGGTCGTTAAAGCACACCTGCAGTTGTGTAATAAAACAATAAAACAG
The DNA here is from genome assembly GCF_965140915.1 of Aythya marila. NCBI lineage: Eukaryota > Metazoa > Chordata > Aves > Anseriformes > Anatidae > Aythya > Aythya marila. Next base: position 61,244,440 of record NC_139080.1, on the reverse strand, counting down.
ACATAACTATTAACGCTGCTTACAAAACACTTGCCATTCTTTGTGACTTTAGAGAAGATGATGTACTTCCACCATTAAGTCTGAAGCTATGAAGGAAAGTAACATTTTTAAATCATCTCCAAGATACTTTTGCAGAGTTTTTCCTCATTTTCATAATTTGCAGCTAGGTATACCATTCAGAAGGTTCAGTAAAGTTTGTGAACCCCTGTAGGTAATTTATACTATAAAGATTTCCTACTACTGAGTGATCTCCAACAAACCTGTTGAGTATCAGCGTAATAACTGGCTTAAGGCTCAGAAAAGGATCATATTGATTGCACTGGACTCAGTGAAGATCTCAATCTAAATAATTCTCTAACAGGTCAGAAATGCATTTAAACATTGCAAAGACAGGTAGGGTCCAAGACCATAGCAATGAGAATCCAGTGATTCAGACAGCTTCACAATTCTTACCTTGGACATTATAGAGTCGCATGGTATGCGTTACATGGTGGAAAAAACACACAATTTCTGAGAAAATCTTTCCATGAGCAACTCTTACAGTAGGTGGATCTGTGAAAATATAAGGCTACAAAAATAAAATAAGTTAGAACAATTATGTTAAAATTTTGCATTAAAGTTGCGCGTATAAATCAAAGTATTTAATAATTGTTAAATATTATTGTTTTTAATAACTGTTATACTGCACCTACACTGTCTGAAACATTGGAGGTAAAAACAAACAAACAAAAAAGTAACTCCTAGTCTAAAATTCACCAAGTTTTCTTTAAAGTTTCACTTTTCCTTTAGCTAAAGATAGGATAAACATCATTACACATCTCAGTGGTGTTCTATGAAGATTAATGTATACAAGACCTACAAACAAACATAGTAATGTACTATTACTGCAACTATCTGAATTCAGTTCTATGCTAGCAAAACTGTAATTCCTAACTACCTATCAAACATCACAATTTCATAATGCATGGCAGATTATTTGTCTATTTTGTTAGCTCACAGTTTACTGTATCAGTGGTACAAACTGCATGATGAAAGCTTCAACCGCACTGTTTTAAGGATCAGCTTGCATAACATGAAGGTAGAAGAAAGGGGAAACTCTCTTCATCAAAACCAGCTACAGTTGCCGCAGCTGGGGAGCCCCCTGGAACTCAGGGTAGAGCAGGGAACAGATGAGAAACCTCAAGTGGAAACATGGTTCCTCTCTCAAAGAGGTATCAGAATGTGCATCTAAGTACTCCATGTAGTCACAACTATTCCAAGTCTCAGCTAAGCAAACAATGACATTTTCAAAAACAAAATATTCCAAATTTAACTACATATGCTATACAGTGTATAAAAGGAAAAATGGGTTAAATACTAAGTATACACAAAGCTGAAAAGAAGGAAAATACAACAATTAAAAAACTACTACTACAGGGCAATATCATTAATAAAGACTTCATTAAAAACAAACAAACAAACAAAGACACCTTGAAAAGCACATTATATTCTGAGAAACCTAAACAGAAAGTTCTTAAAGGGTGACCATCCTTCTCCTATATGCACAACTGTCAGAAGGACAGAGTATGTTCTTCCTTCTCAAGCAAGGACACCAAAAATCAAATTTATCTTGAGGAAGACAGGAAATCACAATTACATACACAAAAGACACAACATGTCATAGAAGAACTACAAATATATCATAGACTGGATTGCGTTGGAGGGACGTTAAAGATCATCTTGTTCCAACCCCCCTGCCATGGGCAGGGATACCTCCCACTAGACCACATTGCTCAAAGCCCCATCCAACCTGGACACTTCCAGGGATGGGACATCCACAGCTTCTCTGGGCAGCCTGTTCAAGTGCCTCACCACCCTCAGAGTAAAGAATTTTTTCCAAATATCTAACAATCTACCCTCTTTCAGTTTAAAACCATTACCTCTTGTCCCATCACTACCCTCCCTGACAAAGAGTCCCTCCCCAGCTTTCCTGCAGGCCCCTTTAAGTAACCGTAAGACCACTGTGAGGTCTCCTCAAAGACTTGCCTTCTCCAGGCTAAAAAACCCCAACCCTCTCAGCCTGTCTTCGTAGGAGACGTGCCCCAGCCCTCTGACCACCCTTGTGGCCTCTTAGATTTGTTTCAACAAGTCATGTCCATGTCCTTCCTATGCTGTGGATCCCAGAGCTGAATGCAGTTTTCCATGCAAGATCTCACAAGAGCAGAGTAGGAAGGGAGAATCGCCTCCCTCAACCTGCTGGCCACTCTTCTTTTGGAGCAGCCCAGGATATGGCTAGCTTTCTGGGCTGCAAACGTACGTTGCTGGCTCATGTTCATTTTTTTTTTTTTAATCAATCTTTCTTCTCAGTGCTGCTCTTAACTGATTCAGGAACTAAGGAATTACAGTTCCTAAGTCCTTATCTATCACATGTAAGTAGAGGAGATAAACTCATTTAACCCGTGACTACTTGCTCCTAAAAGTAGGTGTTTATAGTAGAATACCACAGATGAACTGCATTACTTACAAGAAAGTGGAATAATCAAACCCTTCAAAATCCTCCCTGCAAGTCAGGGCAATATAAAGGTCCACAAGTTGGCAATCAAAGACTGAAACAACAACTAAAGGAACTCTCAGAAAATAACCTGGAGAAACCTGAGGTCTTCAGGCCAAACAAATGCCCTTACCAATTATTGCATAGGAGAACACTTCTTATAACAACAGCAGACTGCCAAGTACGTTTTGTTATCAAAGTAACACTTATGGGCTTATTTCTATTGTTTGAAAGAACATTTCTCACTAGGACCAGTCCATTGCAGCTCTGTGAGCTATTCTGCACCAAACAAGCAAAATGGAGTGCTGCTGCATGAGCAATAAAGGAACAAAAAAGGCTGTGTACTTAGTACGAAGAGCAAATGTTTCCCAAAGTAATTATTTTAAAAGTAAAAAATAATAAATACCTGGAGGAAATCAGTGCAAAAGTTAGTATTAACGTAGCTTGTTAACATAAAACATGATGGTGACATTGATAACTACTATGAGAACGTATTGTTCCAATACCAGCAGAAAGTGGAAATGAGATGCATTTAACATCACTCAGATTCTGAGATTTTGCTACAAATCCTACATTTAATTTTGCAGATGTTGTCAGAAACTAAGGATTTTATTTATTTATTAATCTGAATTTGTGGTTTCACTAGCACATGCAGTGAGAGATATGTATTAAAACCAAGTTTACAAGTATCTCAGTTGGACGTAGTGAAAGGTAAAGATAAAAAAGGAAGGGGAGTTACAAAAACACTTGATGCCATGAGGTTTTAGGGGGGAAACAAGTTTTTTGATACATCAGTGGATATATGATAAATACTGAGTCCACAAAGATTCCTGCTCCTTCCTAATTGTTGGGAAAAAGGGAGAGATGAATAAGTATGGTACTGAGGGCACAAGGAAGTCTTAGAAAAGCGCTAATCTTCTAAAGTGATTTCTTAATAGCTATCTGGAGATACACTGAGTTCAGAACCTGTAAAGAGACAGTGACCAGGTTTGCCACACAGGAAATACCTAAATACTTCAATGAATGAGGCTTTTTAACAGACCTTCTTTATGTACAATTAGTCTAGTACCATCGTAAATATCCCTAGAGAGATGCACAGAGGCCACTGAACAGATTCCTACTCTGAAAAACAAAGACAATTTTGATGTGAAAGTTTGAGGCGCAGAAATAAGACTGCTGCTGTTCAGACACAAATCACGTTTCTTTCCAAGTGAAGGGAGCAAACAATGACAATGCCATTTGCAAAACTGACTGGATGAATCTCTGGTTTGAATTCAGTGTTTACTCTGCCTTGTCTGGAAAATTGGACTAAATGACTGAGCAATTCTATGATTACTCTATGATTAAATTTGGAATAAAAATATTTAGGTCTCATATCCAGTATCAAGACTCTACTTCTTAAACAGTTAAAACGAATAGTAGCTATATCATCTGTTTCCCTAAGCATCAGTAGAATTCAATGTACAAGACTCATCAGCCTGCAAGTTTTGTTAAGCCTGGAAGGCTGTATTTTTCAGAAACAGGATAACAGAACTATGGGTCAACAGGTCTAGAAACCATTTTTCAGTACTCTTATTCAAAAGAAACATGACAACATGCCCTTGGAATGAAAAATAAATAAATAGTGAGGCAGAAATTTTAAGGGAGATAATTTGGAGCAAAATAGCATTCCATAGCTCCCTAAGATATCTTAAACTACCTGGTACCTACTGTGTGCCGAAGTATTCAAGGGAGAACTGGAGACCTGCCTTCACATACATGTTTACTGGCTTGTGTAGAAGCTGGTATGATTTCCACGGTCAATTAAAGTTTCCATCTGTAGTCAACTAAATACCACCAACAATCTTACTGTGGCCTAGAAACCTCTGGCAGTACAACGCACAGTTTGACTTCCACACCAAAAATATCCAGAGGAAAGTTTTCCAGCACAGACTGAATTGCTCTTGATATACTTGAGATTTAAAACAAGAATTTGAAGTCTTCATGAAAAGTGTCTTCTCAATTGTTTATTACCCTTAATTTGGCAGAGCCTGAGATTATACTAATGTTTTGGGAAAAAATAAAATGCTATGACCTCTCAAGAACTGTTTAAAGGATTACATAGCATAAGAGAGAAAGCAGTCATTTTACATCTCAAAAAAAACAAACAAACAAACAAAAAACACCACTTGGGGCAGACCTCTGAATTCTTGAGGGAAATGTGTAGCACCAAGGAGAGGAGAGAACAGACATTTCAGATGCACCCGATACTGGAGTAATGTGAGCATCCTCCAGGTAGTTGTCCCTGTTATCTTTTCCTGTTATAAGGCATGTAAAAAGATAGAAAGCACTAAAGAACAGGCTTCTGTGCTTGAATGTGGGTCCTCTGTTTTTTGAGATACGAGATCTAAAGGCATATACAGTGAGATTTTCTAAATGGACAGTCTCTCTCCATTTGTGCAGTGGACTATCTGGCTAATAAAAATGCAAAAAGATGACAATCTTTTAGACTTGAAAGCCAAGCAGTTAGATAGCACAAACAAGTAGAAGCACCAGGTAGGCCTGGTAAATATACAAAAGGATCTGTAATGAAAAAAAAAGTTTTTTAAACTAGTAACATCTTTAGCTATACAAGCCAAGGACCATAATCAGTAAAGGAAGTCCAATCATGGAGATGAAGTGTGAAGGGGAAATGGACATGGAGAAAAGCTCCAGCACTACAGATTCTGCAGTATAAAAACACATCTCTTATTATATTTTCAGGCAGTATGTAAGTACCCACAGTACAAATGTGTGTGTAGACACAGTTGCCTGAGGGAGAATTGCAATTTCCCCATTTTGGGCCTATCAGAAAAGTCTACATTATTTCTGAAAAAAAAAATCTTAAAGAAAATGAACCACTCACAATGATCCCAAAAGCAGTTAGCATCTGACTCTTTGGGAAAAACTGTTTTGGTTATAGAGTGAGTAGGTCATCATAAATTGACATATCTTTAATACATAGCAGAAAACAATGAATTGATTTAAGGGTCCCTTGCGAGGCAGTTCTAAGGAGCAAAGGGGTTCAAGAACATTCTTGGACACTGTAAGACTGAAATCTTGAAGGTGCAGGAGTGGGCTGTCCTTATTTGCCAAAAGACAAGAGAGAGGAAGAAGACCTGTCTGGCTGAACAGAGCTTCTTTTGTAACTCAGCAGGAAAAAAAAAAAAAAAAAAAAAAAAAGTTTACCAACTTTGGAAGAAGCGACAAGAAACTCAGGAGGACAACAAAGGTATTTTGAGGTTCCGCAGGCAGGAAACTCAAAGTGCCAATGCCCAGATAGACTTTACCTTGGCTACTAAACTGAAAGACAATAAAAAATGGTATTATAAAAATATAAGTAACTAAAGAATCTCCACCCTTTATTCAGTGTGGGGGGAAAGTGACACCAGATGAGGAAAGAGCTGAGGTGCTTAATGCCTTTTTTGCCTCAGCTTTTATTAGTAAGTCTACTTCTTCGCAAGGTACCCAGCTCACTGTGCTGGAAATAAGAGACAGGGAGCACAATGAAGACTTGTGAGCCTAGGGAAAATGACTAGCGACCTACTACACCATTTGGATACCTGAAAATCTATGGGGCCTGAGGATCCACTCAAGGATACTGAAGGAGCTGGCAGAAGTGTTTGCCAAGTCACTTTCAAAAATTTACTATCAGTCCTGGCTAACAAGGAAGGTCCCAGATGACTGGAGGTTGGGAAATGTGATGCCCATCTACAGGAAGAGCAGGAAGGAGGATCCATGGAATTATAGGCCTGTCAGTCTGGCCTCGGTGCCAGAAAAGATCAGGGAGATCACCTGGACTGCCATCACAACGGCATATACAGGACAAGCAGGTGATCAGACCCATCCAGAACAAGTTTACAGAAGGCACGCCCTGCCTGACTAACCTGCTCTCCTTCTGTGAGACACTTCAGGGATGGAGGAAAGGCTGTGGATGTTGTTTACTTGGATTTGAGCAAGGCATTCAATACTGTTTCTCACAGCCTTCCCTTATAGAAATGAGCTGCTTACAGCTTGGAAGGATGAACTGTCTGGTTGGAAAAACAAGCTGGCTGGTCTCAAAGGGTCATTGTTAATGCAGTTAAATCCTGTTAGCATCCAGTCACAAGTGATGTTCCCCAGGACTCAGTACTGGGGCCAGTTCTCTTTCATATTTTACCAACAATCTTGGTGGAGGATCAAGTGTACCCTCAGTAAGCTTGCCAAAGACACCACGTTGGGTGGGAATGTTGATAGGCTTCAGGGCAAGAAGACTTTGCAGAAGGATCTGGATAGGTTGCACCAAGGGACCAAGGCCAATTACACGACATTCAACAAAGCTAAATGCCAGGTGCCTCATAACAACCCCATGCAGCAGTACAGGCTCAGGCAAGAGCGTCTGGAAAGCTGCCCAGCAGAAAAGGACCTGGGGGTGCTGGCCAACAGCCAGCTGAACACGAGCCAGCTGTGTGTCCAGGTGGCCAAGAAGGCCAATGGCATCCTGGCCTACATCACAAATTGTGTGGCCAGTGGGACTAAGGAAGGGTTTAGTCCCCTGTATACAGCGCTGCTGAGACTGCACCTCGAGTGCTATGTTCAGTTTTGGGCCCTTCACTACAAGAAGCACGTCGAGGTGCTGGAGGGCGTGTAGAGGAGACCTACAAAGCTGGTGAAGGGACTAGAGAAGAAGACTTATGAAGAGAGGGAGACTGTTTAGTCTTGAAGAGACTGAGGGGAGACCTCACTGCTCTCTCTATAGCTACCTGACAAGAGGTGGAAGCAGGGAGGGTGTCAGTCTCTTTTCTCAGGTGAAAAGTGATAGGACATGAGGCAACGGCCTCAACTTGTGCCAGGGGAAGTTTAAATCTGGTATCAGGAAGAATTCCTTTATGGAAAGGGTGGTTAGGTATTGGACTAGGCTGTCCAGGATGGTGGTGGAGTCACCATTCCTGGAGGTATTCAAGAGACATGTGGGTGTGGCACTTAGGAACACAGTTTATAAGTGGACTTCTAGAGTAATGTGATGGTTGGATCTTATGGGTCTTTTTCAATAAATGACTCTATAATTTCAGGATACAATTACTCTTCACAAATTTTTCAATAATACATGGGAAAAATTAGAAAAATAACTATCTAGCCAAAAGCAAGAAAACTGCCTGTACTTTATCCTACTGCCACGTCCCACAAGGACTTGGAAAGTGTTAGTCAACCCACCTCACACTGAGAGCTGTGAACAGATGGCACTTCTTTTAGACAGAAACCATTAGTTCAAACTGTTTCAGAAACTACTACAGAATTCCATTGTTATTCCCAGTAGGATAATTTAATTAATGTTATTAAAATTCCAGCCAAATAAGCCTTATGGTATATTAACAAAAGCAGAATTTTTAGAAGTATCATGATTTCATTTTTATCGTACAAGAAGTTAAAAAAGCTGAACATACCACACTTTATAATGTTACGTAAAAATGTAGTTTAATTTCATTGATCATGGGAGTTCAATGTGTACCTTATTTTGTAACTGTGCTTGGATTTGTGTGTACACTTCTTACTGATTACTGTTTTTCTACGCAAAAGATGAAGTAACATCTAAAATAAAACTAATTAAAGTTCGAACTAGTAGCTGCTGAAAAGTAAGAATAAAAAAGTGATTGTGTTTACGTTTTGTCCTGATATCTACCAACCAAAAGCACTAACATCTAAAACTTAAGAGTAAGTGAGCCCTGTTGAACAAACTTGATGAAAAAAAAAAATATGGGACTAAATACACTAAATGACTGAAAATTTCCAACTGACAGATCTCAAAAGGCATGCTTCTATAAGAGACTGTTAGAGGGAAAGGAAACGGTTCTGTCCACTTCTAATATACACACATAAATAAAATCAGAATAGTAACCTTTACTTATCTCCTGGAGAGATGAGAACACAGAAATCCAGGTTTGCCTTATACATGGAACTTTACTTTCCCCAGCAGAAACTCGGCAGAGGAAATATTCTGCAAACTACTTAGGTTCTTTAAGGTGTTTACTAACTTTTATCATTTGTTTTCTGAAATGCCACTTTTCCAATTCCAAAAGTGGTACAACAGATTTCTTATGGTTATATAAAGCCAGTACAAAAACACTGTAATTTCTGAATTTCCAATTTGAAAACTAATAGGAGTATGCTGTTGCCCTCCAATAATTATCCAGCTAAGAATACTGATAACCCTGAACTACTTAATCAGAACATATGCTTGCTACTCTGTGTGTACACTCACCAGTCGGGACTCTGTATTTTAACTAGTATATTGAACTACATATGCTAATCCCAGCCAACAAATACTACACTCCAAACTGGAAGCTCCTTCCCTCACATTCAAAAAATCATCAGAATCAGAAAAGTGAAGAAATTAATCATTATCTCTGATACTATTCACCATATGAAGTGCAAGTGATTTTATTAAGAGCATGAATGGTTACAGCTCACAGAACTTCTTGTGAGGATAGCATCTTATTTGAATGTTTTAGTGAATCGTAAATCTTCTGTATATTTTTGCACTTTCAAGTTAATGCTTTTTTTTTTTTCCTTCTCCCTTTTTATTTTAATCTAAGTCAAGGATTATGAAGTATGAAGTTCTGTCAATCATTTCAATAACTGACGTTATTATTTCCAACCACACTGATGTATTTTAATGCTGGTGAAAACTTGTTTTTCTAAGCTGCATTTACAGAATGTTTCAGTTTACTTCAAGATTAGAATCTCTGTGCAAACAGAAGTTTTACCTTGGCATCTCCATCTGGTAAGAAGAGGTAAGCTCCACTCTTATCCCGGTTACTGGTAGTTCCATACCAAGCAAACTCCACCTTCATTTGGTGATTTTTACCATCTTCTTTTGTATTTATTTTCTACAGATAGAGAATCATGTTTGAAATAATCGGCACAGTTAGATTTCCACAAGTAAGAACAAAAGTTCTTAAAAAAAACAACAAAACACAACTGTTTTGAACTATAATGCAGTATACCTCCAGTAATCCAGACATTCCAGAAAACCATAATTTCATATAAGAATTTTCTAAGATTATATTATCCACAGAATTTGGCATCTCTTTTATCTTGAAAATTCTGTCTGGCTTCTCCTGCACGCTGTTCCTTCCACTCAAGTATATATCATAGTCTGCTAAAGTTGTTTCTGAACTCGGAACTTCCAAAAGCTGGTAAACTCCAAGGCCCAAAGGTGGTAGATGAGCCAAGAAAGAGATCTGTCGGGAGCAAAGAAGATGCTGTTACTAAAAATACAAAAACTTTTTATAGCAAATGTATGCTCAGTTTAACTCGTTCTGTTTCAACAGGCAAATGAATATGAAATTACAAATAGCATTCCAAATTCAATGGCTGAAGTATGTGAAGAATTAGCACACAAAAATGTCTGTATCACTGATTTGCTTAGCATCAAAATTACTATTTATTAATGCAATAATTATTTTGAATCCTGCTAAAAAAAAAAAAAAAGAATGTAGCTTGTGATATATATATTTCTAAGCATATATGCTATTATTTAAAGGTATGTGTGTAGCATATCAGTTGAGCTTGGACATGTCACCAAATATGCATTTAAAAATCCAGAAATTTAAACAATAACATTTTATTTTTAGTTTCTGTTCTTTTAGGAGTAGAAAGTCATCTGTACAGGAAAGTAATATTCAAGGTAGATCTCCAAAACAATTTGCTTAGAAACTGAGTTACAAATATCTTATTTCTTCTTCTTTAGTTTCTGCAATTCCCACGTAATGATACTTATCAATAATAATCTCTTCAGAGGACAACTGAAAAACATTAATTGAATTATCTTTGCAGGAATGTTATGCTGAAATAACTTCAATTTGGCTCCTAAGTCAAAAGAAATCAGGCTAAGAATGTAAGGTTAAAAAGAGAGCTCTATGTAGTACTGTTATATCATTAAGAATTTCATAAAATACATTTTCTGATGTGTGACTGTTGAGGCCAGTCTTCTTTAATGACATATGTCAAAAATTCTCAGAAACTATTTAGAAACAAAGGTGGAATCAAAGCCATCTGTCAAACAGTGCAAAGTAATGGAGATTACTATCCAGTCTGTACGCACCCAGTATTTGCTGCTCATGCAGCTGAAACGGATCCCTAATGTACTGTAACGTATTACAGAAGTTTAACAACTTATCAGTTTAAAAATATTTAAATTTATGTTTTTTTTTTCTTTTCGCTTAAGGAGACTGAATTAGTGTCATAATCTGCTGAAGGCAGAAATAACAATATTTGAAGTGTGCTTTCATTACTGTATCATTTTATTCCACTGTGAATCTACAGTATATGTCAAATAAAACTTCTTTAATGCTTAAATGCTTATGCTTAAAGCAACATACCTGATATGCTTCATGTGATACTGTAGTTGCTCCATCCCAAACAGCACTAATCTGGACAGTAACAGCTTTTCCAAAAGGTGATAATAATTTGACCCTTGGTGAATTCACATGGACTGAAACCACTGAAAATCGCTCCTGTTCTGTAGGATTATATATCAAAAGGTACCTGCAAAAATATATTTGCCAAATTATCTTTTGGCAAATAAGTTTCCTCCTTCACTTTTAATATTATTGCACGTAAATTTTACATACGAAGCTTTAAAACAATGTTAGAACAACAGGTGCATACCACAACAAATAAATATGCAAAAACAACCAGAAAACAATGAATAGTTCACAAATTCTTGGCAGACTTTTCCTTAATGATATTATTATATTATACAGATGATTCACACAATAGCATTTTTAAAAATCCTATGCAATCAAAATACATTAATTTCAAATTTTAGCTACTAAAGAATTGCTATTAATAATTACAATTACACATATTGAGGTTATTTTAGATTGATTTTTCTGGCTGAAATGTTTTATCCATAGTTGCTTTCCCTTGAACATACCTTAGAAATGAAGTGACAAGCATAATCTGGAGAACGTACACATATCTGATTTATATTCTTTAAAGAAACTACTTTCTCTCTGCTATAAGGGAAACTTCGTAATTATTTAAACTATAATTTACCAGAATTCCCTATGACACTTGTCTGCATATACACTGAATTTTTTCACTAGGCCTGCACAGAATAGATAATTTGTATGTAATCTAATGCCTGTTCTTCCATTTCAGTACAGGTTTAGGTCACTAACCAAAATATTTCACCTTGAAACTGAAAAGTAACATTTCATACACACACACACATTTTTTCTTACAAGGCCATATATAGTAAAATATAAAAAAAAAAATGTACCAGAACATCTGTGCCTCACACATCTGTAGTACTGCCACTTTATTTCCCATCTTCTCATGTCAAGCTCAAAGAATGCACTATTTACAAGTTTTCCCTTATCCTCTGTTTATTTTATCCTTAAGAAAAAAGTCTTCAGCAATGAAAAATGTTCTTGCCAAGATCTCTAATTGCATCTTAGATACACAGCAGAAACAATATTCTGTCTTCAACCTCCTTGAACCTTCCCACTGTAAAATGCTGTTTATTTCTTCATGAAATCTTATCTTTCATCAGATTCCACCTCATCCCACCTTCAGCATTTCTTCTAAGTAGAATCTCCCCATTCTCTGTGGCATTTTCTACACAGATTCCTAAGGGTCTTGTCAGTGGTTTTCTTTCTTTTCCTTCCATTTCTTAGCCTTCATCAACTTCAACTATCACCTTTGAACTGCTTCATTTCGAACTCTTTCCTTGTATCCAAATCACAAATCTCATTCTGTCACTCTCTGAAAACATCATCTGTAGTGTGAGCCTCATTCAAGAACCTGCCATTCTGACTGTAACTCTTCCAGATTCCTTACCCATACATTCAGGTACTCTGTGTTCCATTATTAGGTAGCCTAGTACTTTGGTACAACTTTAAGACCCATCTAATAAGTTGCTTATATAGCTAAACCCTTTCAACTTCCTTCTTTTCCAATATTAGCTCTAAATTGACTGAGGGAGCTCTCCTCTATCAGAGGGGAGTGAGGCCTCTTGGCACCTTTGATCTACCTTTAGAAAAGCTGGGCAGGCAGTGGACAAAGAAATGCTGAGATTACACTTCAGGCATAGGGAAACAGCAAGATTTCAGTGCTGAAAGGCAGAAGCAAACTGCACAGAGTTAATAAGGAAGTATAAATTTTAACTCTTCATTTTGAGAGAAATGACTTCTACACAGGATCAGTGCCAAAAAGAGAGATTACATTAATCCACCACTAAGGTATGGTTGCAATACAGACACCCAAGGAACATCCTTCCTTCCTCTCTATACTGCTGAAAATTCTCATCCACTCTCCTCCCACACTGTACGTATATTTTTATTTACTTATTTATGCAAATGTGTTACTTTAGTTTTAAGCTGTAACTTTGTGTACTATGTTACTTTAATTTTAACGAATTCTGTTTTGCTCTACTGATACTGGGAATCCTTATGAACACTAACCAGGCAACCATTTCCCATTATCTTGTCACTGGCTCCCTCCTTTCACATTCATCAAATTTTGTCTGTTTTCAATCTCACTGCCCATCAACACTAACCTATTATCTCAAAATCAGTAGAAAAGGTGAATTCCAACTTCTCATTAATTGAATAAAATAAAACCAGAGGCTATATTAGATTTTTCTATTAAGACCCTTCAGATAACCTGACATACATAGAAAGTTTCCTATAAAAATATTTTCTGTCTTTTAACTCCTTATTTGAAGCTTCCTGTGCTGAAGGGACTGTTAAATTATGAGTGCTGTGCGTAACAATGATTTTTCTTGCATATCTATGCATCTAGCCATGGTAAGCTCTCTACTAACACAACCAGAATTACACCGGGACACATTTTTTGGCCTTGTTTCATGTTGAGGACTTCAAAATTCCAGATAAGACATTAGTTAACATTATGCTAGGTTAGCTTTACAAGTTGTCTTTAGCAACTTCTGCAAGACTCTCAGCCTTCCCTTGTCTTACATAGGTAATTATTACACTTTGCTTGTTCTTTTCTTTTTTCTTTTTTAATATGAGTTTAAGTGTTAACATAACTGTTTGTGTAACTGATGTGGAAATAAAACCAATCTAAAACACTGTTCTAGAAGCCCTAAGAAGTAGGAAGACAAAACAAAACAAAAAACAAACAAACAAAAAAAACAGCAGGTTCACAAATGTTTTTCTTTTTTTTAAAGATTCCTCATATACTATGAAAGAAGAGTGCAAGGGTTGTCAGGAGCAATATAGATAAGAGATGATACAGCACAAAAGCTCCGAGTAAATCATCATTCTCATCTATCAGAACATTATAGGATTGTTTTATTTATACTTGATATAAATCTGAAACTCTGAGCTCTTATGCTTCTAAGTAAAATGATAGCTTATACTTAACAATTCATTTTCAGTGATGCTGTGCATCCTCAATAAATTTACATTATCCGCTACACAAAATTTTCATGTGAAAATACTGCAAGGAATTTCTTCACCTGCCCACTGATATAAACATGTTTCACAACTTCGATTAGAGTTATGTCAGAGCTTCCCATAACAGAAGCTCCAGATCTTAACAACTGGCATAGTATTCTTGTATTTCATTTGACTATGTATTTTTTTAGCTATTTGGATAAGAAACATTTTGTTTCAAGTTATGTCTTATACCTTCTTGAATCAATGTGTTTTAAGTTCATTATGTACATGTCAAATGACACAGCAGTCAAAGGTATTAATGGCAAGGCAAATTTTGTGCAGTAGAGATAAGGAATTTTGTCCAGACACCAGTATTTTGTTTTCAGCACAACTAAACTAAAATAATTATACTGAGATATAAATATTGTGCATTTGCAAAAGCACTGACTAATGTGATTAAATTGTGTTATTTCTGAAGTACCATTCAAGGTTCACTCATACATAATATTCCACAGTAGCTATTTTCAATTCTATATGAAACAATTAAGGCACACGTTTCACTTAAGCTGTATCATTACAGAGAATGTCATCTGCAAATGCAGAGTACACCTGCTTAATATATTGTGGTTACATTACATAGACTAGTAACATGACGCTATTTAAAGGTTTTCTATTCCAGAACTGAAGCATGAATATGAGAAGTACCAAAGCAGTAAGCAGTTATCCAGACCACTGGTCTTTGGAAACGCCACCAAGAAAACTACCAAAATTTACATCTTTTGTCAAAAGAAAAAATAGAGGTTGGAAAAGAGTCTACTGGTAAAATTCAGAGGAAAAAATTAACCCAGACACTTTAGAAACACCAGCATGTCTAATTCCTGACTACCTTTTCTTTAGTTTATTCCAGAAATCAAAGAATTCTGAAACTATTAAAACTATATTAACTGTATTGAAATGAAATTAAATCATATATCTTCTTACTGATAAAACCATGGCCGATTGTTTCGCACAGAGACCACGTTTCCTCTGTACATCAGGACTAGAAGTAAACTGCTCTCAGTTTACTCATTTTCAAAAATGAGAAACAGATGCAGATCTGAGCTCTTAATCCCTAACAGGATGCATCTTTTATGTACAAATATTTGCAATTTCAGAAAAGCTCATCCTGCCACCTGCTTTTCAGACAATTTTGTAACGATACACCTTGAATTTTTTGATCCTATACTTCTTGGATCTCTAAAACCCAAAGTCAGTATATTTTATTCATATATGCATGACAATTTTCCCTAGATCGTATAACACACGGCATTAATAAACTCTTCTACTAAACATGTACATTCAAGTGTCAAAGAATATCTTGATTAGTACCTGTAGTAAAAATTAAACTGGCTGTGAAATACTTTCAGCCACAGCTGAAAAAAGCCACCCCACGTTTGTTTTCAGATACTTTAATAAGTTATCAAGAATATAAATAAAACAGTTTAGCTATATTCATAGGTAAAATACGAAAAAAGCTGTTGCAGATCTCTAACAACTTTAATCTTGGTCTTCTAGAGGAACGCTAGAGCAATTTTTCTTTTTTAAACCAAAAAGTTTTCATGACCATTTTTCTTTTGTTTCACTGATGTGGATAAGCATATGGGCATACATGTATGTCAATACATGCACACATCCACTAGTAACACCTGCAATAACAGTTACTATTTTCTTTTGAAGTTCATTTAACGTTGTCTTCTTACATGATGCCTCTGACTGATGTGAGAAAAAAAACTAATTACTAGTAAACATTGGAAAGCTAGTGACAAAGGATTATTTGAACCACCAGTTCTTCAAGACACTAGGATATACAACAGCTTAGGACATCAGACTTTGAGAACCAATTACTTGAGCTCATACTCTGATCAATTTTACTATCCCAATGACAAATTTTCACAGACAGATTTCGGCATTTCCCATAACTCATCAGAATCATTTCACTGAACACATATGCTCAATTTCAGTGCAAAATTGCAGGAACAGCACCTCTGAAGCTGGTCAGTGTCCTTCCCTTTTCCATAATAGAGGCAAAGCTAAAAAAAAATACTAGGTGGTGAAAACATCTGAAATACTAGAATTAAATCCAAGATCAAGGAAAAATACAAGCCAAGAAGGCAAATAGTATGCTATATAAATAGCCTTGCACTGAAGGATGAGAAAGAACAAATAGAAGCATGTAAATTATCCTGGAAGTGAAAAGAAGGTATGTTGGGGTGGGAGGCAAGTGAATTGGAAGGAAAATTGTTGAACCCACTTTAAAATGCTTCAAGCCCCAAAACCAATTTGAATCATGTCTACATATGCTAAAACTCAGAAAAATCACCAGAAGGACTGGTGTGTTAGAAACCAGAATTCAACTAGAAGGATAATCAGAATTCCAAACAACTCAAATTCTCTGAACATAAACATCTCACCGGAATGATAGAACAGTAAAAACTGTCCAGACATCGAATGAGTGTCCAAAGAAGAATCAAAACTGATCCACAGTTGAAAGTATGCAAGAAAAGATTACTCTGAAAGATGTAAGACGACTCAATAGATAGCAATTTTGTCTAGTTAGTAAACATTTAGGCATAAGGGAAGAACAAATTAGGGATTAGTATTTAAACTGTGCAAGGCACCATCTGCGATCGTAGATGCCAAAAACACAACTGTGTGACTTCTGCTGTATGTTGGGGGGAAGGGGAAGAAGAAATGGGAGGAAAGGCTAGAATCCTTAAAAAAAAAAAAAAAAAAAAAAAAAAGTGAATTGACATTACGTAGTATGTTTCTTTGGGGGTGGTGGTGAAGGGAACAAACAGAACCAAGACTATCCACTTAAAACAGACATCTCCATTTGTACATTGCAAATATGTATGATTTCACCAGAAGAAAAGAAACTTACATCGTTTTTGCACAGACGCCCATGAAAATAGACATATTTTCCTCAGATTGTTAACACAGAATGAAATTAAAAACAACTACACAACAAAAAGGATTCTTGTGTTATTGAAGAAGCTCTCTCCTTCTTTCTATAGACTATGGGGAAAACAAAAAACTTTGAAAAAGAAAAATAAGCATAAAAATTCCTTCTCATTCAACTTTTCTTCTTATATTTTACACAAAACACTAGACAAAAATAAAAAATCATACCAAGTTACTTAGTTCTCTTCAAAGTTCTTACGGTTTATTATAAGACAAAGTCAAAAGTGTCTTTTAAGGGATTTTTCAATTATAGGTTACTTCACCCCATTTTTCCCCATATCTAGCCTAGTTTGCATGCATTTCTGCTATAAATTACTAAAGATGGAAAGAGCACATAAAACAATTCTTCTGAAAGTTAATGACATTTACCTAAATTTTAGCATCCTATAATTCAACTTCAGCTTTTTTTTGCTTTGTTTTTAAAGGGATTCAGGGTATTATCTGGTCATCTTGCCATACTACTCTTTTGGTTCTTCAGAAGTTGGACACACTTGCCTTCACTGAAGACTGGTATTTTTTCTACAACTCCACAACTCCAACAGTTACTAACATGAGTTTAAAATCAAAGTTACACAGCATTTCAAGATACCTTTCTGTTACAATGAAAAAATATTTAATGTGAAATTTTGGTAACAATTTTTTAAAGAAAGTCTTTCAAAATCTGACATATGAAAATCATGTGTCCAGTCCAGTGACTGAAGTTATTCAATCTAGTTCATACTTGTTTCAAGGAAAATTTGATTCTGCAGGTATTATTTAAAAACACTCCTCATTTTCACATCTGCCATATGAATATTTACTTCTGAAATGTATAAAGCTCTCCAGATTTCATCCAAAATATACTTTTTCTACTACATGTTACTCATAAAAATGAACTATACATAAGCCTCTCTCTTAAATTATCAAGAATCCCACTTGATTGACAATTTTCTTTTAATAGTGGCAAACCCTATAAAAAAAAAATAAGAAAATAAAACCATGAAATCAAATTGTCCGTTACTTCTGAGTTTGGAAGTTCTTAAGTCCTTAAGGAGTTATTGAATGCATTTTTGCATTGATATTCATGGATATTTAATTGTCCAGTAATATGTTGTTACATATCCAAAGATCATTTTCTTCCAAATTTATGTTGAGAAAGGAACCAAAAAACAATAATACCCATACATAAAATAATTCAGCATTAGATTTTATTTATTTATTTTTTTTTTTAAGAAAAAAATAACATTTCCATGTCAAACCATACCATCAAACCATACAGAAATCTGAAGTTAGGAATTTAGAATACTTCCTCTATGAATACAGCTGGATTTATTTCCTTTATAACACATATATATAGTATATATGCTACATTGATATGTGGGGAGGGACAGAGTGAAGATCAAGTATTTTCCAATATTAGGAAATATCCTAACCTTGGCATTCCTAGTGAGCAACCGATGTTGCTAATAATTTAAGTAGTTACTACTCAACATTTTTCACCTGATCAGAAACCTACCTATCCATTGTAAATCTATATAGAGAGAGTATATTTACTATAACTCTGTACAGAGTGGTATATATAAATGTACCATTCTGCAAACATTTAGTATGTGAAATAGTTAAAATATCCAGCACTCAGTCAGCTCATCAACTCTTTCATGAAGTAGAGAAACACTCTTCATTTTATAATCAATATTATTTACCAAGTGTCAAAATAAAGTTTGTCAGAGGAAAAAATATTTATCCTAATCAGGAAACATTGCCTGCACAACAAACTGAGAATAAGGTAGTGTGATGGTGTGCTGGGAACAGCACTTGTAAGTACAGCTGTTCTCTCTCTAGATCGAGTTCTCACACAATCATCAGGTTAACGTTTCATATCACTGGATGTTCTTGTATGCCTCAGAACACTCCACTGCTCTGGTTATTCCAGTTGGTCTAATAAAAGACAACTTGTACAAAGCAGCCTATAACCTTACTTACCTGATTTGCATGTTTATACATGTAGGTTGGTTTGCTGCAACTCTGAAGAGTAACTTCAAGACAGAAAAGGCAAATCTATGTAATCATAATAATAGGTCTAGAAGCTTGCTTTTCATTGACCCCTTAGCCAGAATTAGTATTCAGCAGGACCATCTTTGACAAATGCTACAACTACTGCAGCTTCCAGAACTGTCTATACGTTCATCTCAAGCATCCATTTTGGTAACAAGCAGTAACGCTTTTATTACTTCAAATTAAACATTTCTTCTAATTATTTCTTCCTTTCTTCCACTGCAGATAATAATACAACTGTTTTTCTTTGTAACAAACCTCTATGTAAAGTCTCATGTTTCCCATTATTAGATTTTCGTGTTTTGTTGTTTTGTTTTTTTTTGAACAGATTATACCCATACAACACCTCTTTGTTTGCTTTCTTCAGCTTATTACTCCTGCTTTCCTGCTAAGACTTCCCATACCTTCATCTTATTGCATTTTCCAAAACTAGATACCATAATTTTGCTGAACCCTTCACCATTCTAAGTACAACATACTATTTCAGTTATGTTTTACACAGAACACGTCCATTTAAATAATCCAAAGGCAAAATGGCCTCTGACACCATATGAATAAGGCTCTCTGAACCTGTGATATTCTGCAATGCCTAGTCTTTTCCTGCTTCTCTAATGTCTAGTTGGTTAGCCCCCACATTATTTTACATCTGATGTGTAATACTTCTATTGACCTATGTGCTAGCGCTCTATGAAGCACTAGCTCTAGTTTATTAAGATAATTTTAAATTTCAATCCTATATAGATTGTTTATTCCCAGGATGATGAAAAAATTTGTATTTTATTTAAATTCTATTAACATATGACTGATACAAATAGAAAGTATTTTGAAATTTCATGATCTGATCAAAAGAATTCATTGCTTGCTTGTTTTTGGCCTCACTTTGCACAAAAAAACTCCACCATCCTCAGATGGATGACTAAGGATACAACTTGAATCATATGTAATATCCAACATTTATAGATGAGAATCAGAATTATCGTTAGTCAACCAGCAAGCTTGCTACTCAAGTGAATGAAGGTAAAAAAGCAAAAACGTGCTCACAAGAAACTGACCTGAAACTAAATAAATGTGTGGAATTAAAATATGATGTTAAAGTCTGACTTTCTGCTTCTCAGTTTTAATAAAAAGGGAAGAGATCAAACCTACTTTATTATTCCTCTTTTGGTTAGCAGTTTGTTTTATGTTTGTTTTCCTTGTTTGTTTTTATCAGCACATCATGCAAATGAATGTTCAGAAAAAAGCTACAGCATGTTAAGCTCAGAAACTACAGAGAAACTGTTTTAAACTGTATCAGCACATTCTAATTATATTACAACATTTAGTTTCAATAATTGCTACAGCCTTAATATACCCCTTCTTTGAGACAGAGTGGACGCTGAAACCATTAGCTTGCTGACTATACAATCCTGGACTTTAAATGAAACGTGAAAGTGTTTTGTGAGGAAAACCTTAGGATTGAAGAGCTGCAGTCTCAGATACACTTTCAGAAGTAAACATGAAATTTAGGTCAGCACAAGCATGAGTGGTTTCATAAAAATCCAAGTTGACCAAGCAGTCTTACTCTCTATTGTCAGAGAAAAAAAGGACAAGTCCTCTGTTAAAGGAGATTCTGATAGCTTCTCGAGGTGCTTTTCATTGACTGTAGAAAGTCTAAGGATATATTTCAGCTTATGTTACTGGGTAAGCTAAATAATACCAATATAGTCGTCTATACCACGTCCAGCTAAGCTTCTTGTAAATTTAAGAAATTGACTTTGAGACTACCCCTATTATCATAGATGTAACAAAAATTAATTTACATCTCAGCTACAGCTCTTATAATCTAAATAAACTACTTATTATGCGTTAGAATGCCTTGAATATATACATGTATATTGTCGTGGTTTAACCCGGCTGGCAGCTAAACACCACGCAGCCGTTCGCTCACCCTCCCCCCTCCCTCTCTGGGACGGGGGAGAGAAATGGAAAGTGAAGCCCATGAGTTGAGATAAAGACAGTTTAATAAGACAGGAAAATAATAATAATAATAATAATAATAATAATAATAATAATAATAATAATAATAATAATAATAATAATAATAATAATAATAATACAATGATGATAATAGTACTACTACTAATAATATATACAAACAAGTGATGCACAATGCAATTGCTCACCACCCGCTGACCGATGCCCAGCTTAACCCCGAGCAGTCCGGCCCCCCTCCCCCGGCTAGCCACCCCTATATATTGTTTAGCATGACGTCAGATGGTATGGAATACCCCTTTGGCTAGTTCGGGTCACCTGTCCTGGGTCTGTCCCCTCCCAGCTCTTACTGCACCCCCAGCCTGCCTGTTGGCAGGACAGAGCAAAAGTCTGAGGTGTCCTTGGCTTGGTATAAGCACTGCTCTGCAACAATTAAAACATCGGGGTGTTATCAGCACTCTTCTCATCCTAAGCCAAAACACAGCATTCCACCAGCTACTAGGAAGAAAATCAATTCTGTTCTAACTGAAACCAGGACATCTATATAATCAAATATTATCAAATATGAACTGATTGAACAGTACAAGGTAGAATGAGAGGACTAGGGGAAATGGTTATAAACTAAAAGAGGGGAGATTTAAATGAAATGTTAGGAGGAAATTCTTCACTCTGCAGGTGGTGAGGCACTGGCACAGGTTGCCCAGAGAGTCTCTGGATGCCACATCCTTGGAGGTGTTCAAGACCAGGTTGGATGGGGTCCTGAGCAACCTGATCTAGCAAGTGATGTCCTTGCCTATGGCAGGGGGTTTGGAGTTGGATGATCTTGAAGGTCCCTTCCAACCTGAGCCATTCTATGATTCTATGATTAAGATTTTTACCTCTTCTTAAAATGAGACATCTTTTCCAGTTTATGAAAAAGAAAAAAATTCCCCCAGAAGAATTAGCAGGAATCTAATCTCAATTTGGAATTATAGGCATAAAACAGAATGTGTTGTTTTCATAAGGTATGAAAGCAGAGATGTAAGTAAAATATATGATCCACAAATCAACTTTCCATTATAGAATGAAACTGGTTACAACAAGAAATAAAAAGAGATGCTAGCAATAATTCAGTAGTATCACAATAACTCAGCAGCGATTTGGTTAACACAAAATGGAATTATCCTATGATTATGGCCTCCTCTTTAAATGCTGTTAAATACTTACTTTGGCAATAAAGCCATCATGTTAAAATTACGTATTCTTTGTAAAAGCCATAAAGGCTGACAGTTCTGATTAACATACAAATAATTAAAAACGGTGATTTTGTGCTTTAAAAAAGATTCCATTATCTTATCTTGACATTTTAGATTTCTGTATTACTTCAGCAAGGCCTTCCTAATGACAAACCTAAAGTCATTTCTTCCACCATTAACACAGGTAAGAGAACTCACAGACCCATCAATTCTTTCTGTAACTGTACAGATGTATCTTCATTATAACTATAGCTCATGCAAAAGGCAGAAAATTAAGTACACTACAAGTATTTAATTCTTCTACTCTCACAGGGAATACAACCTTAGCATAGCTTTCTCAAGAACAAACTATTGGACGTCCTCAGGTAAACAGTGTTCACAGTAAACACAGACAACATCACAGTAAAAACTATAAATGTTGAGAAAGAAAAAAAAAAGGAAAAAAAGCCACTAATACCAACCTAAGACAAGACTTGTAAAATGTTATGTACCTACTATATATGCCAGATACATTCCTGTGACTTGAATGGATTTTAGTGGCACACAAATCCTAATCTGGAGCACATAACTACTCTCCAGTTAAGGATAAAAGGATCAAGTCCAAAGGCACTATTTTAAATTTCTCTTTTAGCACAAAGTTGTGAGGTCTGAAGTCCAAGATGGGCTTGAAGCCCCCTGACTTTTTCAGGATCA
Organism: Aythya marila; assembly: GCF_965140915.1. NCBI lineage: Eukaryota > Metazoa > Chordata > Aves > Anseriformes > Anatidae > Aythya > Aythya marila. The sequence continues at coordinate 61,221,572 of NC_139080.1, read as the reverse complement.
GGAAGTGCCTTCACTAAAATCCTTTCCTTGTTCCTCTTGTAGTGCAGGCTTTATAAATCTGCATTTAGAAGGGAAAAAAAAATCTGGTTCAGAAGAACAGAAAGACTTAAGTATGCTGTATCACTTCAGCCTGTGCCTTGAGAGCCTTGGGCTAACTGAAGTGTTGCCTCAAAGCAACTCCAATAAAAAGGCTGAAGGGGACAGTGCCTGGAAATAGTAATAATAATTATAATAATAATACGCAAGTATACTAACATACTGAATCAGTGTGGTTTCTGCTTCCAACACGGCTTCAACAAGTATCTGCACACAATCCAGATCTTTCAATTGTATTCAATTCTTTACTAGCATATTCCTTCACAATGATCACTTTTTTCAAAAACAAACCCAGTTTTTGTTTTGTATTTTTTTTAGACACACCTCTCCCCTGTGTGTTTAGTTAGACTATTCATTCTGCCTTTCGTATTACACTTCCATTACAGGCTGTTTTCAACAGAACTCAGAAAAAAGTTATCACCTAGTTGCAGGAGTTTTAATGTTAATGTTTAATGTTATTTTTTTAAACAACATAAGCATCAAATACAAGTATCTGATAAAGACTTCACAATCTGATTGCACTATCACTACAACCCAAACAAAAAAAGTTGAAATGCTGTATATTGAGCTAAAAATATTAAACTTGGGCACTTTTGAGAAAGACACAACACTACAAAATGCATCACCTTATTTTCTGGTATATCTTTGGAACTGCAATTTCAAAATGCAGTCAGTAAAAAAAACTACTAATGACAGACTTTCATGAGTTTATCAACAATAAAACAGACTGAAAACTGAAAAAAAAAAAAGGTTTAATATACAATAATTTTTATGTGTTGAAAAACTTATGATTAAATGTTTGAAATATAACAATTTTTAGAGCCTGAGCTCAGAGGCATGACAGTCAAAACTGAGTTTTGAAAAATAAAGATCAATTCCACAGAAAGCTTCTGAGTGCAACTAATTGCAAATCAAAGCTCCCACTTTCTTCTTGAGAAATAACAACACCTAAACAACTCAAGAAAATGAATCTCAGTTTTCAGTTTTTAAGATCGAACCATTACAGCAAAATAGACCCTCATCTCTTAGCTTATTTCTTGTTTTGCTTTCAGAGTTCCCAAGTAAAACTTTTAATGAAAAGCCAGTGCCCCTACAGATGCAAGAAGTCAGTTATATCAGCACAAGTAGTGTATAAGAAACCTCAAAACAGTAAAAATGGAAATTTCTGAAAAACTGTTTTGACAATAAAGAGTGGGAATTAAGGTGTTGCTAGCTCGTTCACACCCCTCATTCCCTCTTGTATCTGTCAATGCAGAATTTGCACCCTTTGGTCACAAAGGTAGTTGCACAGCCATATTCTACCTACGAAGCACAGTAGATGTATCCTGCTTTTGGTTTTGTTCATTCCAAAATCAGTGTTTTAAGTAGAATAATTTTTACATAAACATTTATTTCATGTCAACATCAACTGATGTTTCAAGACTCAGATGCCTGAGTTATGCTGTATTATCCAAGCTTCTCTTTGCCTTTGCAACAGCTCTCCATTAATGAAAATCAAGAGGAAGAATATTTTTTAACTACACATTCAATTTAGTCAAAATGATCTCGAGTTTACAACGGACATAACTTTTTTTTTTTTTTTTTTAGCAGTTACAGAAGACCTGAAATCTAGTAAACTGATCAGACACAATTGAACACTGAGATTAACACTAAAAAAATGTTTAAAGAAGTCATTAGGTTGTAGTCAGCCTAAGCAGACAGGGCACTGGAAACCAGAGACGTAGCTTTTCACATATGATTTCAAAGGATTTTCTCATTTTTGTACTACTGTGCTACGGACAAAAAAAAAAAAAAAAAAAAGCTTAAGAGATGTTTCTTAAGGAAAGAAAGTTGTCTTGAGGCTTGATTGAATGACCACTCATTCATCCTGTCCACCACCCTTGCGTTATACAACAGAGGTATTAATGAGAACACAACAAGCTTGTGCATAGTTCTCCCACTATTTCATGCAATTAAAAACTAAAAGGGTGCTTTTTCCTGGGGAAGAAGTGTGCTTATTAATAACATATGAACTCCCACAAATATTTTGGCCTCATTTTAAATGCTATTGTAGTTTTTCTTGTTTTCTTTCAAATTTCCCACCCCACCATTAACAGTTCAAAATATCATTGTTTCAACTGTCTTTTTTCCCCCTGCTGTTTTAGTACATACCTAGAGATACACATACATACATGTATATATCTTACCTCAAAACTCAGGCAAGCAAAATAGTTACTTAAAATGTCAAATGCTGGTAAAGCATTCTGTCCCCGAAACTACATTGGACAACTGTTTAGATTACTTGTACCAACACAGGCAACACAGATAAAACAAACAAACAAAAAGAAATTCAACAAAAAATCCACGACTGAAGCTGCAGTTGCCAAACAAGAGTATTAAAACATTACCCCAGTCCATGGCTAACTTCTTAGCTCAGAAAGACACTGCTCCTTTGCTGTAAAGCTTACTCAATTGCTTGAAATCATCAGGACAGCTTCCCTTTTTGGCAACTCACGCCAACCAGGTTTCTTCCTCAAGCAAGTTATGTTTCCTGACATCTTATAACCAAATACATTAACATACACAATGCCAAGCAGAGTTTTGTACATGCTTTCACCTTTGCACATTTATATTTTATTGTACATTACGCAATCAAAGCTAATATCATAGCTTTAATTCTACATTATGATGCTGTGTTGAGAAAGCAGTGGGTACACCTGTCAAGGGAATCCTTGAAAATGTAACCATCTTGCAAAATTTTAAAGGTAAATCAGAACTTTCATTCTCAAAAAAAAAAAAAAAAAAAGATCAGGAAGTCTGTATACAACTTCTGTCAAACCCCTGTTCCCAGATACTAAAGTAAGGATAGCGTCACAGATAATTCAGCCTACTCAACCAGGAAAATTAATCTTTCTGTCATGAGTTGGATGTCACTAAAATATTTGGTTCTTTCACAGGCCTTTGAAGCAATCATTTATTACAGTGTAACCTGTTCAGAATTAATTTCCCAGGATTCACTCCTAGGTTAATCATATTTCGCCAAATATTTATACTAAAAAATCTACACTGGTATAGAGCACCAATTCAGGTATTTGACCATTTATCACATTCCTGTGTAATACTATCTCCAAGAAATGTCTGGAAATTTACACTGTCGACCCTTTATCAACAGTGTCAGCCAAACTGAGTGGCAAGAGGTTATCCCCACCCTGAAGTCCAGTGAGTGCAAGTCTCTTGCCATTTGGGAAACATGACCTTTGGTAGCCTATAACCTAGAATCATGGACTATTTTGAACATTTGAACAGGACTCTCACATAAGTATGATGCAGTATCCGATTTCGTCAATGCACAGACAGGCTGTCTCTTAGACATACTATAGAAATTGCTAATTTCAGAAAAGGATAAAAGCAGTTCTGCATATGGTTGGAAAAACCATATGCAAAAAGCCTGTGAAAGCTTTGTTTTGCAGCTAAAAGTTAAAATTACAAAAAAAAAAAAAAGTGCGGAATTTCTTTTTCTTTATGCGCTAAATAACTAAATAACAACATATGAAGTCCCCTACACAGAAGTGCAGAGCATGGAGTTTACCATAAACAGCTTTAGTGTTATTTATTTATTAAAAGCAAACACAAAATTAAGAACTGTCACAGATTTAAAACTGAATAAATAAAATTCTCCTATTCAAACTGGTCAATGTTCTAGAAAAAAATGGTTTAAACTTCATCACCTTTCCTAGTCTTAGTTATCCCTGAATTCTCTCATCCTGGCATATGGTCCCTCAAGCGAAAAGAAAAGGAGCAACATAACCAGGAATCCACTGTGTGAATTCCCCACAATGAGCAGAGCTGGCCACAATCATAGAGTCAGCAGCTTTTTGCTAGCCTTCTATTAAATAAATAAATAAATATCACCTGCTGTGCACAGGTCTTTATTTTAACTTCCTAAGAAGGAACAAAACTCTAACCTAGTCTAGTGGGGAAAAAAAGTCCATAAAAATTTAACAGAGCTGAAAACGATATACTGGAGCATCTTCCAAGAGGAAAGAAGTAAGAAATTAAGCTACATTAAACACTAAGTCCTTTATGGAACCATAAGCCAAACATGAGAACATCATACAAGATGAGGCTGACCCCCAAACATTTTAGATCACAAAACCTAGAAGATTCCACTCTCCTGATTCTGAAAGGCCTCTTAGTCAGAGCAAGCTCTTACTTTTTGCTTCCCTTTGAATCTCCATTTTAATTCTTACACTCCAGTCTTCTTTTGCTCCTTGATAACAACATACTTACTAAAAATCAGACATTCTTGCTGTTCCATATTAAAGTCCATATTCTTTAAGGTGGCAAAAAGCAGTCCAAAAAAACTTGTCAGTCTGCTAAATCTAAAAATATTATATTGTTGAAATCCAGTTTTTCTATCAGCAGTGTCAGAATTAAAAAAACAATAGCTACGTGCCTCTTTCAATTCCTTTTTTTCTTCTTCTTTAACATTGCTTTGTTTAAAGTGGATAGTATTGACTTAGCAGCAGCAGCAAGAATTTCACTTTTTTTTCCTACTGAATTCCAACCCAATTAACACTTCTCACAGACCACTACTCTGGTACCAATAATTATATGAGGATTTACATAGTAAAGGGAATAGAGGGATATTGTCAAAATGTAGTCATATTAATATCTTGTATTTAGGGTTTGTTAGCTGGGTTCTTTTTCCCCAAGCTGTGAAAAAGAATTAACTAGGCCTTAACTTCAGCACTCATCTATCAACTATAGGATGATTTGAAGCATTCCATGATGGCAGAGTTGCAGTAAAATTTTAAATACTTTACCTATTTCATTAAAATCAAAACATAAAAAACATCCAGATTCAGAAAAATGATGGCAAAAGAGTATTACAGAGTAATGAGATGTACAAGTGGGCTACAAAACAATACCTAATATAATAAAAGCTTGAACCAGCTTGAAGGACTCTTCTAAACTAAATAGTAATCTGAACATACGTTGTACTAGAACAAGGATTACTGAAAAATAGAACTTTGTCCTCTTTTTTTTTCCATGTAAGTTCGTTGTACTATCTCTCCTACTGTCCAATGAGTCTGTCATTTCCACTATTAAATACAACTTTCAAAAGCATTGAGAACTAAACTAAAAACTAAAAGGAAGGCTGAACAAGAGAGGCAAAAATATATAACTTTTCTGTTGAAAAGCAGATTTGAAAATGACAATATCATCTCTGTAGAAAAAAAGGAAAATGATTAATTATCAGATTGAAAAGAAAATATTGCATGAGCTTTCCATTAGTAGTCTGTTACTGTAAATTTATAGGTGATATGAATCAAAACGTTATAATGATCAATTGAGAATACAGAAATTTTTTAAAAAACTTGACAAGGAAATGCAGAACTACAAAAAGCCAAACACTCAGCCAATTAAAGAAAAATAACAATTTGTTACTTTGTTACAATGACCTAACTTCTATACACAATAAAGGTATATTAGAACACAGTAACAGAAAGAAATCTAGACATTTCACGCTACAGACATGGACAATAAAGACTGTTGTGAATAGACAATAAGCATATAATAAAGTTTTGATGAGAAACAGATAATATTTTTCAATCGCCTCAAACTTCTAATTGAAAAATCAATTTCTTTCAGAAATTTCAGTCTGGACTTTTAAACATAGAAATATTGAATAATAATTTATCAAGTTGTGTTTAAGATTCTACTGAAATAAACATCTCTACTGATTACCTAGATAACTCACATGGATAGTCATAATATTCCTTTAAATTCCATAATATAACCTTTAAACAAAAGTTACAGTCTCAGCTAACATTGCATTTTTCACAATGGTTATAATGTTAGTGGAGCTTCAGAATATAACCAGAGATTAAGTTAGAAAGCTAGAAAAACTAAGCTCATGTTTATAAGACAAAATACCTGAGCATACATAGATTTCAAAGAAAAACTTGACAACAGAGGAAACGTTCAGTAATGTTTCCTTATGCATTGCTTTAAAGTGTTTCCAAACAGGAAGCACACAAGCAGCTTTTCAGGCAGCAGTATGAATATTCCCTTGCCTTCTTTCTCCTCCCCTTTACCACCATGGTTTTTATTTCTATTTTATATCCTATAACTGTGATTACACACTCTGGAACATTACCTTTATCTTATCTGACTTACCGTATTTTCAAAATACCAGACAAGCGGTCTAAATCAGCAGTTATTTACCAATGTTACCGTCTTAGAAAGCTAAGACAAGTTCAGAGAACAGCAGCAAAAGACTCCTAAAATAATACTAATTTTAAAATAAATTTTTTGACGTGTATATCTCCTTAAGGTAGAACTACAAGGAAAAAAGCAAATGCTTGAAATGCACTGACACCAAAAATTTTACTAAAGCGTACTATGTAGCGGCATAAATGGTACACTGGATGCAAACAGAAGACTTATCAGGATACAGAAGGGAAGTGGGGAATATTTCAACAACTAAACCAGGCAAGGGAAATCAGAAGCATGCAAGAGTCGTGGTCAAATGGCAAACAAAGTCTATGTTATAACTTGCTTCCAAGTCAAACAAGTGTTTATATACAATATATACCATATGCACCCAGAAAAAAATATCTGGACAGGTGCTGAAAAAGTTGAGAGATTTTAGTTAAATTAATACCTAGGCACCTACATTTTTGATCATCTTGAACAAGCTTAAGATAATCTATTAGCACCTATTTAGCATCTATGCAGTCCAATAAGAGAATAAAACTCCTATGTAAAAAAAAAAAAAAAAAAAAGCATGTAAGTTTACATGACTGCAATAGAGACAAGGTTGTATCAAAACTACAAATGCGCACATATTATATACATTTAACTTTAAAGCACTGAAGACAGTATCCCCCAAAAGCTCACAAGGTCCATCCTTTTCTAATTAAAGTTTGAGTTTTTAAACAGCTGTAGTTATAAGAGTCTAACACCTTCATAAATTAGGCAAGTCTTAGTTCTAGCAAGCTAATAGAGAAATTAAACACTAACAACAGCAAAATAATATTCACTACTTTTTAAATGAATTTTAAATATTTTGCTGTATAACAACAAAAAATATTTATATTACTAGATCTATACACCTAACAGCTCTAATATCTATAGATATATCTTATTCACTTTAGTTGGGTGTGCCATCTTTTAAATGAACTTTTAAGTTATTTCAGGTTGGATACTGGATAGTCATAGGGATAGCAAAATGTCACTTCCACTGAATGTTCTAAAACTAAATTTAAATAAACAAGTATGCATCCTTAATACAATGGAAATGTAAGTTAAGATAAAACTATATCATGATTTTTAGATCTTATAAAAATTAAGATTTCTTTCATAATGTTAATTCAGCCAGCAGTAATTATGTTCAATTTGTTTCCTTTATGACTGTTCTCAGTCATAATGTATTAAAAATTACAGTGCTGCACAAGCATACAGTAAACAGACTACGTGTTGCACTACAGTTGAATTCATGCCATGCGGGTAACCTCCATATTTTGAAAGTGCTATATCCTTTTTCAAATACACATAATAATACTAGCATAATAAGCTAGACTGCATTTTACATTTAAAGTGAAACTTAGAAATGAAATGGCACCAGAACTACCAGGTAGTGAAAAAGAAACACAGTATTACTAAAAGATCTCAGATATTCAATAATATGTGAATTACTTACCTCGGTTGCAATGTCAGTTTTATAACTGTCTTGTGTGGCAAAGAATCTTGGGAAGATTGAATATCATCCTACAAGAGAAAATCTATGAATTAGCTTTTGAATACACATGATTATACGTTTATGAGAGTTATGTCAATTATAAAAACTTGTTGAAGTACAAAACCATGTTGGCCGTAACATAAACAGAACCCTGTTATATCACGCTACATGGGAAGATGTCAACCTTCCTCTCCTCAAAAACTGCTTTGCAATTTTTATATTTTAGTAAGAAGATCTTTTTACTAAAGATCCTAAAGAATTTAAGACAGAGAGAAGAGAATAAAAGAAAAAGAAAAATAACAGCTCACTTTAACCAATTCAATGGGAAATCTTTGCTCCCATTAACTATCCCTTCCTGTTAGATACCTTTATCTCATTGTCACCCCTAATTTTCATTCTTGCATACCAGAAATCATAATCACCAGCCTCCTTGAGATTTTCCAAAAAGTTATCAGATCTTTATACTAACTTCCTTTTGCTAAATATTTACTCTCTGAAACTTTACCATCCTGTATTTTTGTCACAAGGACTTAACAGTTTGGCATTTTGGCAGATCTTGTTGTTACCTTATAAAGTACATAAAAACATCTTTCAGAAACAGTTTGGGGTGTGTGTATAATTTTTATGTGATACAAACTACTTCAAGAATTGTTTCACAGTATAGAGAAATCCCTGTTTTGTTATTGGTGGTGGGGTTTTTTGTTTGTTTTTCACTGTTTTCGCTCTTTTCTTAAATAACAAGGATCCATCTCCAGTGAAATAAGGTAGTGATGAGACATTGCTACCACCAGACTGCTTAAGTCTTAAAGACTGCTTAGTCTTTACGCAAGAAAATAGCTCAGCAGCAGTGTTGAATTTCTATAGGTTCATGTAATGGTGACCAGTACAGAATTTGCAACTGATGTGAAAAGCTCCTAGTTCCTCAGAGTATTCCAACACATCCTCAAAATCATGCTTTTTAAATCCAACTTTTGCCATATACATGAAAGCTTTCTTTCTGCACCCAATGAAACAATACTAATATTCAGGACTGGTCCAATCAATTACATAGGGTACATAGTACACTTCATACATTGGATCTCAGATCATTCAGATATTTATCTATATTTTTTTTTATTTTTTTTTTTCCCCTCCAATTATATCTCCTGGAATACTGCTACAGTCCTCCTTCACCCATCAAAAACAACAGCTGTTTTCCACCGTGAAGTCTGTATCATTTGTCTTAGTTGACTGTCTTGGTATTCACTGTGAACACCAATCTATGATCAGTTCTTGATATCAGCTTCAATGAGCAACTTGATGGTATTTTAAAACAAGTGCCTTTGAACTTTCAACTTGTTCAAGGTTTGTATATTCTGAAATATGGGAAACTTCTCCCATTATTATTATACAAGGCCTTTTGGTCACAGTATCAACAGGAGTGTTGGGATATTAGGCTTTTGATGTGCTTCAGTTACTGTATATAATATAGATAAACCATAATCTACTTGTTATCAGCTTTTTTCCTCATCTTATACAAAGATTATAATTCAGTAAGAGAAGGTCTTTCTTTTTCATGTCTGCTTTCACATTATCTGCTGAATGGCTTTGACTATTAGCATGCTCCTAGGCATATATGGTTTAAACAGCACTTCCACGATCTAGTGATACTAATTCCAACTCATATAGAACAGAAGTAATGAAAGTTTAGTAAATTGCAGTATCACAAGATCCTCCAATATAATTTAAGGCAGAAGTAAAAACTGAAAACTTCAGTCCATGAATGACTTCAAAATATTTTTACTTTTTAAACATGTACATTTAATTTAGCCTTTCCAACCAACAGTTAGCTTTTCCAACCAGCAGAAAAATCATGTTTGTGTCGTATGTAGAATATGCATATATAGTAGATTCGAAGTCAAAAAATACCTAAAGAACTATTTTAACAGACTGTTTTAATGTAAAGACTTTAAGAATAATTTGAGTTGGCTTACACTGGGACATGTAAGCCAGTAGAATACACATCAGTGTGCTACCTTTTGTTATGTTAAAACCATGACAATCTAAATGAAAATCATGACAAGACTACCTTAATCCTGCTACACTGACACACAAATTAAATCACCTCGTTTTCTATCTACTCCAGGTGTAGGACTTCCTAAAATTATCTAGCTACAATAGCAGACAATTTTTTGATTAGAAAATTATTAAAATTAAGAATTATGGAAGGAAAAAGTATTAGTGTGTTTCTTTAGGATGCTGTCTTCTTCAAAATGAGTCTCAAAATGATTTATGGAGATCTGTTGCTGACTTTATCCTGAGGAGATACCAGTTTTGGATGATCTCAGATAAGAAAAAAAGTACAAGACTTGTCCAGACTTTGTCCTGCACATCCAGCTTAGGCTTATGTTTGAGATATAAATTTTTATCTTCCCTCTTTTTTTAAAGTAGCAAGCAAAGTCAAATAATATCACCACATACCATAATATATTCACATATTGTATGCATTTTGCTGAAATCACCAACAAATTTATGTCCACAAGAAAAACACCCGATTTTACTATGTCATTCACCAAGTGGAAAAAAATAAGCCCATTTACTTTAGCCATGAACTCTTTAGCATCAATTGCTGAAGTTTTCACTTTTTATTTTCCAACACCTTCAATTAATATGAACAGTGGTAAGGATATTCCTGAGCAAGCATTAGATGTAAATTTCAGTATGATTGTTTCCAGGCCACTCAAACTGCATTGAAAAAAATACTATTCACATTTCTAGAGAAAATTAAGAAAGATAGCTCACCATCTTAAGGAATGGAGTTGATGTATCATAATTATAAGCACCTTTATCCTTCAGGATAAGAATATGAGCAGAGTCAATTATAACTTTTTTCAAGTTCATTAGTGAGTGGAAAAGCCTGTTAAAAATTTTAAAGTAGTATTAGTTTTCACAAGTTGTTTTCTCTCAATGTGATAAAACTAAAAACTAAAAAAAAAAAAAAACAAAAAACAACAACAAAAAAAAAACACAAACAGCATTTAAAAAAAAATCAAAAATATAAGTTTCAGAAAAGCATCATTTTAAGCACTGATATAGGTTGAGCTTATAAACAGATGGTTGCAATGGATGCAAAATGACCTGACTGCAAAACGTAGAAATATTCTGCATTACACTACATTTCTAGCTTGCATCCTGAAAATTAGGTACATTTCCACTCCACTGTTATATCACAAGATATGCCCCCTAAAGATATGCACCAGGTATTTTTTCAAAATGATGATCTCAGGGAAGTTTGTGTTTTACACATTTAGTTACCAATGTCTGAAGTAGACATAGGCCTGAAAAGTTGGTCTGACTAAAGATTGTTTTTAAGCAGGATTTGAGAAACCATAAGAAACACACAAATAATTAAATTAATTGTGTACCGGCACTTCCATTGTTTCAACTGATGCAAGGTTTACAAATTCAACACACACAGATGTGTAAATTTAAAGTAAAGGATTTTCTTCACTTTACAAATACTCTCTCACAATTAAGTGCATTGTACATGCTTATATCTCTTTTAGTCTATTATTTTAAAAAATAACACATTTATTGAATTTAAAAATACTCCGCATGAATGTAATAGGTTAAACAGAAGAGTAGTTCAAAAACATTTTAAATAATAATCTATTCAAAGCCATGCTCTACCATCAACAGTCAATCACCCACCTCAATTAATCAAATTCACTAATGCTTAACATTCCAATACGTAACCATTTTCTGAACTACGATATAATAAATGTATATGTCTAAAAATGGGCATATATCATACACTTTTTTTCCCCAAAATTCCACAAAGAAGCTTACAGAACATTTTGCCAATACTGAGAAAGCAAATACCTACCAGATATAAGAGGAATAAACAAAAACATACCAATTCAGTATACGATTGGAAACATTCAAAAGATTTTCCATGTTGAGAAAGAGAACATTATAGAAGGTACAGGATTTTCCAAGCTCTACTATGAGATATTACCATATAATACAATGAAGAAACTACAGTAACCGATAATACTGCAGTTTTAGTACTGAATATTTTGCTAGTGTGCATCTGTTTGAAATAATTACCTAGTGCCATAATCCACAACTACCCAATCTTTTGCTGTTCCTGTAATAGCATCATGATGCTGGAAGAGTCCAAGGTTCCTTCTAGCTTCTGTCAGCAATTTATAGTTATCCACTGAAGGAAATACACTCATCTTCTCAGATTTACCGGACTGTACCAAAGCCAAGTAGTACAGGATCTCAGCTGTCCTGGAAGCATAAAGAAAAATCAAATATTTTTAATAGGTTTAAAAAGCAAAATGCAACACACGTTTTATCTGATGAATAAATTTATGTTTTCTCCAATCTTTCAACATATCTGGTTCTTTAAATGAGTTATTTAAATGTTCATCTTGTATTTTTTAACCTGTTGCTAGCTTCAAACAGTTAAAAATCCCTACTGCACTTCATCAACTTCTGGTTTTATACCTTGTAAGCTTCCCGGAAGGTTTTTCAGTAATGGAAAATAGAGCTATAAAACAAAAATATGCCAGTACAAAATGCTATATTATTTTCAGAAATGTGTAAGGTATAAAAATTAGATCTTAAAGCAATGCAGTAAAATAGAATGTCATACAGGAGACATACAATTTCCATTTTACAAATCAACTTTTAAATAAATATTATCTTTAGTACATAAATCCACAAATTCTATGTAATTTTGTAAATAACTGTATTGTATAAATATAATATGCAGTCTGTAAATACCTACATAGAAGTAGGTTTTCTATATACCTTTTTTACTGTAAGCAGAATAAATTTTTCCAAAGACTTATGTGGTTCATCCACAGTAAGCATTCACCTGATAGGTAAGATCTCTGTATACAAAAAATTTATTTTACAACAACATCAGTAACTATAATTACTAGTCTTCAGAATATCAAACAAATACCCATTAAAAAAAATCTTAGATACTACCAGTTAAATTTTTTTCCTATATACTTTTCCTAAAATGTTAGGATTCTGTTTTTAAACATGAAGTGTTTGAAATTCCTTTTCAAACTTTGAGGTTAATGAAGGTTTCTCATAGTTTAAGGAAACCAAGAAGTTATGGATTAATGTTATAAAAAGCAAAGAAAACAAAATAACACATTCTTGAAACAAATGTAAAACGAACTAATACGTAAATTTTTTTAAAAAATGTGGTAAATACCATAACTTCTATATTTACCCAAGTTATAAATAAGTGCATGTGTTGAAGTTTAAATTAGGTATTAAAACACATAGGAAACTCAGTCTCGAGTTCTCAGCACAAGAATGCTGATCTGTTAGAGCGGGTCCAGAGGAGGGCCACGAAGATGATCAGAGGGCTGGAGCACCTCTCCTGCATAGAAAGGCTGAGAGAGCTGGGGGTGTTCAGCCTGGAGAAGAGAAGGGTCCAAGGTGACCCCATTGCGGCCTTTTAGTACTTGAAGGAAACATATAAAAAAGATGGAGAGCAACTCTTTGTTCAATCAGGTAATGACAGGACAAGGGGGAGTGGTTATAAACTAAAAGAGGGGTGATTAGAAGTTAGGAAGAAATTCTTCACTCAGAGAGTGGTGAGGCACTGGCACAGGTTGCCCAGAGAAGCTGTGGATTCCCCATGGCTGGAAGTGTTCAAGGCCAGGCAGAATGGGGCTTTGAGCCCTACTTTGCTCTAGTGGGTGGCATCCCTGTCTATGGCAGAGGGGTTGGAGCTAGGTCATCTTCCAAGGTCCCTTCCAACACAGGCTATTCTATAATTCTATGATTCTCATGTTGTGCGTTGTTATCAATTGCTAACATGAAAAATGCCTTTGGATGCAGTTTGGTCTCTGTTTTTATGCATTGTACATATGAGAACTACGTAAAAACCTCAAGTGGCATGTGGCAAGTCATTTTATAGGAATAAATTCTATAAATGAAGGATGAAAGAGAAGGTTTACTTCAAATAACCACCACTGAACACTATCAAACAAAACTGAAAGACAATAGCCCTGTTCATTGTCATATTATCAGTATTTGAGGAAACGGATGAGATCCTGATCTCGCAGGAAAGATAGCTGTTGAAAAAGTTACATGTAAACTCAAACTCCTGAGTTATAAATTACATTTCCTTTAATTTCAGTACTAATGAGCAAGCTTAACAGCTGTCATCTCAATGCTGTTTAGTGTAATTTCCTACATCTATGCATTCATTTCACTTCATCCTAGTACAACTTAACATGAAAGGAAAACACATATGATGTAGACAGAGAGGCATTAGATGCACACTCATCAAGTGGATAAACCCTATCTGAAAGCTTTACTTTTTTTTTTTTTTTAATGGATTTAGCCACTAAATATTGACTCAACTGTAGCTATTAGAGAATTATATGTAGAATTAGAGAACACTAAAAACTTTAGACTTCCCTGACATTTTGCCTCCATATTTGGAAAAAAAAATAAAAAAAAAGAAAAAGAAAAAAGAAATTCACTATTTATAAACAAAGTCACAACTTTAAAACCAAAAGAAGTTTTAAAATTAAAATGAAGCTGTGCAGTAAATATGGACATAGTTCCGTTTCGGCAAAATCTGAAGCACTTAAGTTCATCCTCCTCTTCCACACAGCCTCAAAAACTGAAGGAAGTTCCATTTCTAACACATGGTTTTCACATATGGTACTGATAAAATGTGCATAACCTTTTCTTTAGGAGCTGTGTTCCAAAATAAACATCAAATATTTGGGATATAATGAATAACGGTCTCTTAGATGCAGACTTTTCCTGTCAAGTCTCAATATTATTATAAATGTTAAAATAGTTTAAGAAGAAAGAAGAAATATTTTAAGTCAAAGAACAAAGACACACAGAAATAAAATGAGAAGAAATACTGTATTAGAGAACAGTAACTTATGAGCAAGAGTTTACCTCTCTCAGATATTTCCACATATAAAGCTGTATAAAGTCTTGGTATTTCTCACCTCAATTTCAAACCACAGCACATTAGAAGCATGCCTAAAGCAGTTACCTACAAATTATCCAGTTTATTGTAATTTCTCCTTGTACCTCTAACTCGACATGACACTGCAAATAGACCAAAATTGCTTCACTAATTTCTCAAAAACTATACCATGTTATATTTAGGTCACCTTCACGTGTAACTTATATAAATAATTTTACAAAGAGTTTCTGAACTCTTAAGATGTGTCCTGTTTTACCTATCTGTACGGATAAAAGCATGACCAAGCTCTAGCACACACACATGCCCTGAACCTGAATTATTTCAACAATCTTTTTTGTGGACTTCAAACAATTTTGCACATATTACATCCCTAATGAATGAAACTGTAGAATGCCTTCCTAACTTACTCCCACCTATGTTGTTGCCTTTTGAATCTTTCTGTTAGTACATTAAATAAAGTTCTGGGCACTGCTATCACCACCCTGCATGAACTATTTCAACCTATATTTTAATATAGGTTGAAATAGCCTTAAAATTAAAATAATCAATCTGTCTAAAATAATTAACAATAACAATCTCCATTATGCAATTTTTAAACTTTCATGCACTTTCACTAATGCACAAAGCCAAAACCTTTCAAAACAGGAGAAAAAAAAAGAAACAAAGTATCTTCATAGGCAGTCATCATAGAGGTCCTGAAGCTGTATGCTGCACCACAATTTCCTGGATATTGAGTACCAGTGGAGTAGTCTTTAGTCCTGGTACTCCTAGCAAACCTAAAATTTTCCACCCGTGGCAAATGAGGGGTGAACCTGGAATGAGAGATAGCTATTTGTTCTTCTACATCTATATAGATAGGTATTTTCCGTTCCTGTTTCATTTCTCTACGTGCACAATCATATTCACACTATACAGACAGAAGAGCTCTTATAATGGAAATTTAACCAAGAAGCTTGGAGGAAAAGGCTTATTAGTGAAATATGATCAGAATATATTTCTTACTATTTTAAAGAAAAAAATAATAAAAAAAGACAAACTCAAATTCTGCTCTTTACTTAGCTAATATGCTGTATTTGAAGCTTCTCCAGGCCTCTGACAGCAAACTTTTCAGAAAGACATATATTAAACTGGCAAGAACTCATTTATACATCTTGTTCTTAAATGTCATTCACAGATGCTATTGAAGGATGAAAGCCTTTGCAGGTACAACATTAGTAACGTGCTTTGATTTAATTTAAAAGAAATAGGGTTTGGTTTTCTCCCAGAGACTCACATATAAATCTAGCAACTTTTTCAGATATTGAAGTTAACTGACACTCTTACATGAATGAATATTTTAACAGTGTAAAGACAAAGTTGTAAACACCACAAATAAACTTGAAAGCCATCCACATGAAATTTTCTGCAACATAACTAATGAAAAACACAAAGATGAGAATAAAGTAAGTATAATATCTAAAACGTTTGAGAAAATTTGGCAAAGCTAAAATAAAAGTTAATTCTTGGTCTGCAGTCAATGAAAGCAAAATAAATAAATAAATAAATAAATAAATAAACAACAATAAAATGAACCACCGCCACCAAAAACGGGAAATAGGAAATTTAGAGTATGAGGACATTGTCCGTCCTGTTTTCCATACATCTTGTCTTCTCCACCATCAGATTTTAAAAAGGCCATGTTTTCATGGATGATCAAAGATTCTTAAGATAATTACATCTGTCTCATTAGCTTTTTTATTATTCATAATGTCAGTAAAGTAATCAAAAAATAAAGTGGATCTAAGAAAATCACCTTTTGGTGATGCTTGGTACTCTATTTGTAAAGGTTTGGGTTTTTTTGAATGAATAGCTGCCACTTACCAATCACTGTTAGCCTTACAAATGCTTTCTTTTACTCTAAGGGTCTAACATCCTTGTTTTTGTACAGAAAGTAAGCATAATGCTTCTAACATTTCAAATTAACATCTCAAACATTCTGATTAGATTTCCAAAAAAGGTTTTAACAGGGTTTTCTTTTAGCACACACACGAAAAGATATATATTCTATATAAAATACACTTAAAATTAGATGTTACATGTTTTCTTCTGGGTTTATGCATTATTTGACCATATAAACTGTCAAACACACAAACAGGTTTGTTCTACCTGCCAGAACTGAATTTGCATAGATATTTTCATAGCTCTAATACAGAAATGAAGTATTTAATTCAAGATCACAATTTCACCTGCGTTATGCCACCTGAATATATTTATAGAATAAGTAATACCTTTTCTGTTTTGATTTCCTAAATTTTCAGTAAACACAGTATGCTATTAGACATTTCTGTAAATGACTAGCTTCAACATATTTTACAATCTGTACATGTTCAATATCTCCAATTTCAAAAGTTGAATTGTTTTAAATTTTGCTAAAATTTGAATTTTACAGAAAACTACATCCAGCATACAAAAAAAAAGAAATCAGAGTGAAAGTCTTAATACAGCACACTTTAGCAATCAGCCACCTGTTCATTTCAGCACCCATTCTAGAAATTCAATTTTGTGGCATACTACAGAGCACTATGAAATGTTGAGCAAGGTTAGCAGCATATTTTTTAAACAAGCTCTGCTGAGCATAACGAATAGTAAAGCTGCTGTTTAGAACTACTCTGAAAAACCTAAAATAATGATCTGAAAAGTACAGATGGGAGAAGAAAACGAGGTCAGAATCTCAAGTCTTTAGTTTTCACAAAGCAATAAAGTCAACATCTGTAAGACATGTTCCAGATCTTTTTTTTTTTTTTTTTTTTTTTTTTTTTTAAGAGTAGAATGAAATTAAGGTAAGTATTCAAACTGATACCAACCAATCTGAGTAACATTTTTAAGCTCTTTTCAAAGAAGGCCACAGACTCACCAAGCAATTGTTTCTCTCAAAAAATTGTCAGCCCTACAGACATTTAGCCACAAATAAAATATCAGTCTTTTTTCTTCACATACAAAAAAAGAACAGGTCAAAGGTCTTATACTGTCCAGTGCAAAAGTTCAATTCACACCATGAACCCTCTTCAATTTATCTAGTAATATCAAGTGAACTAACAAACATCTTGTTAACTCAACAGCTTTTGACCACAGGTTCCAGTAATAAACTAGTTAATCCTTTCTGTAAAGCCTTCCTTATGAAACACAACTCCCCCTTCATAATTGAGTCAGATTTCAAAGCAACATTACTCAGAGAACAAAACACTGCTTCCAGGAAGGGTCAGAATGTAAAAGGGACTATAATGTGGGTCTGATAGTGACTGATAATCTCATACCACTACAGAAAGAAAAATAACAATGGCTGGTTAAATCACTACAAGAAAAGCAAACTGGCATATATCTTTGTAGCCCTACCTCTAGAGATGATAAATTTTAGCTTTAAGTTAAAGCAATTCCCATAAGGTAAAGTACTAGCAGAGTACAAAAATATCATTAGTTGACATAAAATACTACAATACCAAGCTTTTGTGGATCCAAAAACGCAACCATGGAGTTAAGCAAATAAGAATTAAACATAAAAATGAAAGTCCTGGAGCATATAAATATTTCAGATCACTCACTAAAGAAAGATTACTATTATTTAATTTATATTGGGATTGAGTAAAACATGTGAACACTGACAAAACAGAAAATTAATTTGCGTTTCTATGACACTTGTAATTGCTATCAATGGAGATCTAATCCAATTCACAGCTGCTTTCAAAACACCCTGTCAAATAGTGAAATTATTAATAAAAACAACTTTTGTTATTTGCTGAGAATTTGGCTGCAAACATGTGGCAACATACAAAGATATGTTTATCCAACTCAGACTGGCATTTAAAAACTAATCTTGCAAAAAAATAAGTTCACAGTAAGATATAAATTCCCATTAAGAGCTGTATCAAGCTGCAATTTTGCTACATTGTTGGCAATATTTGAATTTTGCAGACCTCAATACAAACTTATATTTTTTCCTGAACAGATATAACTAGGTAAAGATAAACAGTAAATTTAAAATGGGACCAAGAAGAGCTTTTTGTTTTATACATTTTAAGCTCGGACTTTAAACCAGCTGTCAGCAGTCTCCAAAGTGGGGTGCATGCACCTCAAAGGATGTGCAAAATGATCCACTGGGGTGCAAGAATATTTTCTACCATTAATAAATATTTTACTCGATAATAGATAATATTAATAATTTATTAATATTATCGTGAGAGAGGTGTCGGTCTCAGCTCCCTACTGAGAGGACACAATGGGAAGAGCACAAAGCTACACCAAGAGAGGTTCAGACTGGATATTAAGGAAAAATATCTTTACTGTGAGGGTGGTCAAACACTGGAACAGGCTTCCTGAAGAGGTGTTTGATGCCCTGTGCCTGTCAGTATTCAAGAAGCATTCCAGTATTGACTTGAATAATATACTCTTAACTTTTTGGTTAGCCATGAAGCAGACAGACAATTGGAACTGATATCTTTAGGTTCCTTCCAACTCAATTATTCTATAATTATTAATGAACAAATTTATATTGCGGGTGCCTGGTCACAAGTTTTTTGTTGTTTTGTTTTTTTTACTGACAGGATGGAAAACGTTTGAAGACCTCTGCTATCCCTGATCATCCCATTCTGCTAAAAAACACTACTGTTTTTGAGACCTCAACCAAGTATCTCAATTTCAATTTGCCTCTCATTTTATTTATTAAATAAAATATAGCAATAACGTTACAATAAAACTAAGACTTTAAAACATTCTTGTATCACCTGTACAAATATAAAGGTTAAAAAAATCCAAGATAAATAAAGCATAAAAATAAATCTAGTTATACAGTGCACACTCTTTGCAAGCACACCATATCCTACTAAAATTGTTTTGACTCCAAGTCCAAATACCATTCCTTAGATTTCAGCAACACTGTCTCAGATTTGCGTCAGATAAAAAGGTATCTTTTCAATGAGATTTAAAAACTAGTGAAAAAAATGCATGCAAGATATTCTGAAAAGCAGCATGTACAGAATGAAAGGCTCACACATTGAGAAGAGCAACATTCAGACCAACTGGTGAGCAAGCAGACCACACTAGATAACACAGGCAATAAGAAGAAACCACTAAGCCAGTACTGAAAACATTTCAATATCAAGACAATACGAAACACAAAAACACAGCATCATTTTAATAAGCTTTAGGCATATGCACTGATCATTTTCCAAAACCAAAACACTACAGAAGTCATTTCTCTATCTTTACTACAGTATTTTTACATTCTTCTGCTGAAGGGAATTTGTCATTCCTCCTAACTTTGGTCTTGTTTTTCTTCTTTTTGCAGACTCTTTGGGTTCCTTCCTCCCTGCTTTGAAACTTGTGAAGCTTCTTTTCTCCTTACTACTCACTGCAATACATTCAAAGTTTTTGTTACATCGTCTCTTCCTAAACACCTTTTTCAGTCTCAGGCCCTCACTTTTACATTTCTTAGTCTTCCCATTGTTCCCATTTCTTCTTAACTAATTTTCTTGATTTCCCTCAGGTCACTCACTCTGTAATCTTATGAGTTCAGAGAGAAGACTAAAAAAGCCACTTTAATTACAAGAAAAACAGACATTACAGACCATGGAGAAGCTGCATTCCAAGTTTGCACAGCCTCCACTGCCGAAGTAAAGACTTGATTCCTCGGAAGGAGGAAGAAAACACAAATAATTTTTTTTTTTTTTTTTTTTTTAAGGACAGCTTAGCATTATGCAGTTTTTCTCTAGCCCAAAAGGGTCTGAACTGAAAATAGAAGCAGCACAGGAGGCAGGATCTGTGCTTCAGAAGGTCCTTCCACAAGACAAAATATATCCTTTGCCTTTGAGGTTTCCTTTGAACAATAATCTTTTGGAAGTAGAATTCCCAAGTTTTGAGAACAGGTGAGAAATCCAAAGTTCACATCCCATGCACCTGTCCAAAGTATATTTCTGAAGACTTAAAATACAATTGAGTCTTTTTGCAGTGTATCCTATCTACCGCTCCCACAAAGGAGAACCATTTAATTACTGTTACCAAAATTCAGCAATAATTTTTTTCTTAAAAAAAGATGCAAACACTTTTCAGGTCAGTCCTCAGTCTGAGGTCACACAATGTTCCTGGCTACTTCTAAACTGCCTCTGACCCTTGCAGAACTCTGAGACCAAAAAATGATCTGATTGTAACCCAAATTCAACACAAAGAAATAAAAGACATGCTACCTGCTATTTTTCATGGATTCAGGACTTGCTGGTAACTTGAAATAACTTAGAACAACTTATTTGCTTGAATGGAAAAATATAACTATATTTCTGTGTATTTATTAAAATTTTAGGTACATTGCTAATCTTCATAACTATAGAACTGCAGTTGGAAGCTATTAGACTACCTTTATTGTAAGTAAACTTAAAATATACTTATCAAATTAAGTTTCCATCCTTCCAATATATTTTTTCATATATTCATCTCCCCATGTGTTATGACATACGTTATCCATTTGCTGGAGAGTAGTATTTACCGTAAATAGGATTCTAGGACTCTATCCAGTCGTTTATAGAAGGGTCGCGATGTAAAGTATCCACTCCAGTAATGATGATCTCTGTCTGCATAGGTGAAGAAGTCTCCACTTACAACAGGAAAAAGTGAACTGCTGCTCTTTTCACCCAAATCGCTTTCTTTGCGCAGAGCTTCAAAGTAATCTGATAAAGTTCCAAACTGTGCCTGAAAGAAAAATTAAAGTTACTATGACATAGTTAAGACATCAGAAGAGAATTAGCATCCTTGCTTTCATATTCAAGGAATATGCCAGTCTTCAAGCAGAATTACAACAGAAATGCAGTTTCCCTGCACAGTTTTCAGACAAAGGGAACAGTTCTTCCATAAATTCTTCATGAATTTCCAATCCAAGTGGTGTGATTTATTTTTTATTTTTTGCTTTTTAAGTATGCATCAATATCTAAAATACAAGCTAAATGTTAACAAGGAGCAGAAGCATCCTTTTGTGTCTTATGACTAAGTCTAATACATGTGCAAAGTAATAGCTCAGTATTACTTAATTAGAGGTCTGGACTAAATAAGTAACAATCTAATTCAACAAGAACATAGCTGTCTCAATCTTGCTTTTTCAAAATTAACACTACTGTGTTCCAGAATCTACAATATATGTTTAACCCATGATGACTCCTGATCAGAATATAAAAAAATAAAAATTAGCCTTTTAATAGCTTTTTTTTTTAATCTACATTCAAATAAATTGTTGTTTATTAATATGTAACATAACAGAGGGGCATAAAAATTAATTATATTTTTTTATTAATTATAAAATCAGTATTAAAAATGTTCAGAAAAAAATAATGCAATAACGTTAGCCCTTTACAGGGTACTTCAAAAGACTGTACCTTCAAACTTAAGGGGCACAAAAATTGAATAAAGGGAGCAGAAGGAAGTGATGTCAATGTTGTCAGCATTAAGAGATATTGTCAAAGCACCTAAGGAAGGCAAACTGGATTTTGGTAGTGGAAAAACAATTAGTAAAGTAAGAATAGCACTGTGCAGAAGACCATGTTACCACAAGCATCCTTAAAATAAACTTTTCAAATTAAAACTTGTAGTTATCATTAAGTTATGGAATGTCCATGTATTTTAGTTTTAACAACAAGCATACAAACTAGCATGCTACCATTTACAATAACAAAAACAAGCTTTTGAGAACATTTTTTTTAAATTCAGTTCCTTTGACTTGAAGTAACAGGAACTTAACTCTGAAAATAAAGATGTCCTATTTCAGCATTTGGTATTCACTTTTCAAAATTATTCAGAAGAAGCAAGTATCTGTTAGGTGGACAGAATGTGGTAACTTCCCAGTGCAAATGGCAGTAAAGCAAAGAAGATGACATCACCACAGAAATCCAAGTATTAGTGATCCTTGCCTTAGCAGTCACTTCCCGGAAACCTGTCCCTCACTTTCATATACCCATACATAGTTCTGAAGAAAAATGAACAGACCAAGAGAAATCCCAAATCTGCATGGTGGGTTACACCAGAAAAAGGAAGCCTCACTGGAGGAACCAGCAAAGTTGAAGAAAATTTAAATTCATGTCAGGTGAGTGAAAAAAAGGTGAAATAACCTGGAAGAGTCCTCTACTGGCATATTAAAAGTCTCTGTTTAATAGATCTCCATTAGAGGTTAAGCTACCTGAAAAGCTAAATAGTTCTTACTATTACTATGGTACTTGTATTGTACGTATTACTACTGATTATTATCCAGCATATAATCTTTGGACCGTTAAATAGCTGGTAGCATGAGGATCTCAGTGCTACAGACATATTGTACTGGGTCTGGCTGGGATGTTAACTTTCCCTGCAGCAGCCCATACAGTGCTGTGCTCTGCACTTGTAGCTGGAACAGCAGTGGTATCACACCAGTGTTGTGTCTGCTGCTGAGCAGTGCTGGCACAGCATCGGGCCTCTCTCCAACCCTCCTAGGGGGTGGGCAAAAAGTGAGAAGAGAAACATCACCAGGGCAGCTGACCTAAACCAGCCAAAGGGATATTCCATATCATGTGATGTCACACCCAGCAATAAAAGGTGGAAACGGGAAGAAGAGGGGAGGGGTGGGCTCTTGTGAAAACATCGGTTCTCCTACCGAACACCAGCTATGTGCGTTAAGGCCCTGCTTCAAGGACATGGTCAATCATCGCTCATTTGTGGGAAGTAGAGAGCAATTTCTTTCCTCTGCACTTCCACATAGCCTTCATTTATTTTATTTGTTTGTTTTCCTCCCTTCTTTTTATTTTCCCTTTCCCCCTCCCTTTTCCCCTTTCCCTTTTTATTTCCCTTTAGTTAAATTGTTTAGTTCATAATTATCTTTATTTTATTATTATTATTATTATTTCCCTTTAATTAAATTATCCTTATCTCAGTCACTGAGTTGTTCTTTGCTTTACTTCTCCCCCTCCTCATCTAAAAAGAGGGGGAGTGACAGAGTGGTTGTGGGGTTTAACTGCCCAGCACGGTAAAACCACCACACATATCCACTACATAAACATCTCAAATTTGACTGAAAGGGTAAATAAGATTAGAGAGGCAGAGTAGACAGTCCTCTAGGTAGTCAATCATTTTCTCTATTCATTTGTATATTATATTCCTGGACCTTTTCTTCACAACAAATGTCCTAAAAACAAACCAGGATTATTTAGAGCAGTTGGGTAGTTAGATATGGCAAGCAGTTATGTGAAAATGATCATCCGTTTGCTTCTTAAGACCAAGACAAAACAGGAAACTATCCTAGACAACAAAGCTCTTAAGGAAGAACTGTGAACTCTTTACGTAGAACCTTTACGTAATCAAGGTTCTTAGAAAGTTGATCTTGACCTCTTAATTGCCTGTGAAATTAAACTCCACTAACGAAACTGCAGCACAAGGTGAAATTTCTGCTGCTAAGCTCGTACTGCCAAGCGTAAATGACACCTGTTTCAAAAACTAAAATAAAATAAGAATAATAAGGAAAAAAAAACACTACCTACACAAATAAGGAGACAGGCTGTAATGCCTGATACGCTAGATGCATACTTCTAGAACTTTCCTTATGTTCTGATACTAAAAACAATAATTTTAAATAAACTTTTAAATAAAAACAAACCCTGTTAGTTTTAAAGAACAAAGCCTGAAGCCTGTGGGAAAAAAAAAAAAATACTAGTAAACAAATCAAACCTGAAAAACTGCTCTCTAAAATAATCTAGTTTGGATATTATTTATAGGTTTCAAGCAGACAATACCAATTTTGCTTTGGAGGGAGAGGAAATGTTAAAGCTAAAAAAAAAATCTGTCTAAACAAACTAACTTCTATTACATACTAGTTAACTAAATCTCCACCAAAATAAAAGTAATTTAAAAATATTAATAAATACTGTTTTCTCCACAATCCATAAAAAATGCATTTACCTTAACATGCAATTCAGGATGAGCATTCATATAATCAAACAGCTTCTGGTAATTCTGGTACTGTTGATCCCATTCTGAGCTCTCAGCATAGCGGAAATCATCCCCTAGTGGAGCCAACAGAACTTTAGTACGGAAAAGCTTTGACTTCTTTCTGTATTGATCTAAAATCATCCAAGCCCTTGGAAAAACAAAACAAAACAAAACAATGCAATTCAGAAGACAGAAGAATAAAGTTCAGTATTTGAAACAATTCTTAGATATCAACTTGTACATTAGGGTAACCCTAAACAAGGCATACAAAACTTTTTGATTCATTTTGTAACAAAAAGCTGGATGCAATTCCCTCCACTGGGACACCACATTCAACCAATTGCTGCAAACATTATGCTAATTAAATCCTCCAATAAGCTTATCAAGCTCCATCTTAAACTGTAGGTCAGTCTTCATCAATTTGTTCCTGTGCCAAAACTAACCTTCAGTTTAAATTATGTTTACCTGTTTTATATTTAGATAACAATCCTAATCCTCTCTAGCCTCTATTTAAAATAATAAGCAAGCTCTTCTCATCCCCTCCTGTAATTCCCTTGGACACCTTGCTTTATATCTGCATGTCCTTGACAGAAAAAAAGCCCATAAATTAATCTTCTAGGAACTCCAGCCTTGTAGAAAAAAAAATCTGGTGGAAGACCACTGCTAATAATTACTCTTCCCCCTTCAGACAACTTCTTGCCTGTCTTACAGTCAAGCCCTCTTAACCTTGAAAAGAAAAAAAAAAAAAAAAAAAAAAAAAAAAGAGCTTTAAAACAAACAAACAAAAAAATGAAGCGTAGAAAAGCCACTGAAATTCTCCTTCAGCACCTATTCAATCTTTGGCAAGGAAAATATCAGTTCTTTCATTAAGCAGAAGATTACAAGTATTAAGAGTTATAGGTCTGAGGTCTGGGTTGTTGAAAAGATCCATTTCCCTCCCCCATCAACACAGTCCCTATCAAAATCTTCAAATGTTGATCCTCTGTAAATAAAGTTATGGGAATAATGCTAGTAAGGAGTATAAAGCATAATAATATATACGAGAAAACAGAAATACGAATGAGAAAAAGTATCAAAGAGAAAACAGCAGCAAACTCCATATTCCAATAAGCTTTTTGTCCAGAAGTCTCAAAAGCAGTCCACTATCATTTATTTTGAATTCATACTCAAAGATATAAACACTTCTGCAAGAATCAAAACAAATTCAATATATTTGAAACCCATATTTAGTTGATCAACAGGTCAAGGTCTGTCCATTTGCTTATCAGATTTTAAAAGTATTGAGTAAACACAAGGTCTGAATGTACACTGGAGGGAGGAAGGCAGCACAAAATCTGCAGTTGAAGATCTGCAGTTCTGCTGACATTAGAATACACCCAACTGGCAGCTTTCCTCCTGCCTCTCCCCTCTGTCTATAGCATAATTTATTGCTCAGATTACCAAGTATTTATCAGTTATTTTCCACAACTTTCAACAAGATGCTGATTTTAATATAAAGTCTTCTCCACACAACCCATATACAACAATTAGTGTAACTGAAGACTTGATTCTACCTTACAAGAAGCCAGCCTAAATTTTCCATACATTCTATTCTTAGAAAGATACTTTACTTTTTGGATCCCCTTGAAGAAATAAAAAACAACAACAACAACAAAAAAAACTGTTAAGAAAGGGTATAGGTAACAGGATATTTGTCTTTGCCATCTCTCCTCAAAGTCCTCCTCTAGTTGTTTTCCCTTTTCCCTCTCCCTCCCCCAAATCTACTGCAAAATTCATCAGTGTTGTTCACAGTTTCTTCAAAGTACTTTAGTCTATAGAATACTTAAGATAATTTTAGGGCAGCAGTGGGATCCAGCGAAAACAAGTTTCATATCAGTTGCAAAACACCAATGAAAAATCTGATGTATCAAGTCAGGTATATCTAGTAACATCAACAACAACAACAAATTATTTATTGTTTAGTATATTAATTTATTGATAACATTTATTCATTGTTTAAAATTTAATAATAAATTATAATAATAAATGTATTGTTGTTATTATTAATGCACAAGTTGCTCTCAATTTCTTAAATTATTATTTTATTTGAAGTAGAAGAAATTATTTCTGATGAAAGAGTCATCAGGAACACTTGGACAGAATTTTCTGAAGAAAAGAATTCTGTAAAAAACGAAACAAAACAAAACAAACACCTGAGATTCCACCATGATTCGTGAATTTTGTCCCCTTAGGTAAAGGTGCATTCTGATATATGTTTATCCTACACAGCTGAATAAAAATCCAGAAACCAATGGAAAAAAAAAGTCATGATAAACTTTTTCTATCCCTGTAATAATAGCTATACCATATCAGCAGCTGTTAAAAAAATTAAAAGTCATTTTAATGACTTTTATTTTACAACAAATTTGCTTTCATAAAGTTAAAAATTCTACTAATTGTTGACAGAACAAGGGGGAATGGGCGAAAGTTGCAGCAGGGGAGGTTTAGGTTGGATATTGGGAAGAATTTCTTTACTGACGGGGCTGTTAAGCATTGGAATGGGCTGCCCAGAGAAGTGGTGGAGTCACCATCCCTGAAGGTTTTTAAAAGATGTTTAGATGTAGAGCTTAGGGATATGGTTTAGTGGAGGACTGGTTAGTGTTAGGTCAGAGGTTGATCTTGGAGGTCTCTTTCAACCTAGATGATTCTGTGAAGATACATTATGCAGTTCTTAGTATTCAGAGCAATACTAACTGCGCCTTAAGTTGGAAATACTGAATATACATCAATACGGTATTAATAGAACAAGTCAGTAACAACATCAAGAATAATTTTAATCTTTCTTTGGGAAGCCTTCAGATTATCTCTGAATGCTAAACACGTTTGAAAAATCATGAGAAACTCTTCACATCAGAAGTCTTTCCTTTTAAAACAAAAATTCCAAATATTTGTTTATAACATATCAAAACCAATTTAAAAGACTGCTTTACCTCCTCCTTCTGTCAGAAGACGAACAGCAGCCATCTGTCTGTGGGAATCACAAGAGATTTTGCACCAGCGAACAGCATGTCCAAGGTGACACATTTGACAATAGGAACTGTAAAGTCATGACTACTACTTAAACCTATACAGCACATTAAGCACTAGGGCCTCACTCCTTGCTCTGTAATCTCAACTAGAAAACAAAACCATTTGGATGATTTGCAATTTGCTGTTTAGATGATTTTGTGAAGGAATTTTAATGCAGGATAATTACTTCCTAATAGGGTGCCAACCTCAAGAATTGGAAATCAAATGCAATCATGAACCACCAATGCCACATCAGCAATGTAATTCTACTCGCCAGTTGCATGTTGAGCAGTAGGACCAATCATACACAGAAAAAAGCTGAAGGGTGAAATTGTTTTTTGAACAGTAGGGGGAGAGAGAGAAAGCCCATTTTCTACTCCTCTGAAGTACAGAGCTTGCAGCATAGATTCTTTCCTATTTCCATGCATGGGAAAGACATATACACCAAAACAAGCCATGCTTTCCCTAATAAAAACAACCCCTTTCTATAAAAGGAGGGGGGGGGGGGGGGGGGAGGAAACTGTTTTGTTTTGTTTTCTTCCTGGTGTAACCAATCTCATAACACAGATACAAGTTGTTTGCTGAAAAGATAGAACTTCAGAATTCAACATAAAGATGCAGCTGAAAGACTGGTCATATGCAACAACAATCTTTATAACCTACACTGTTCTGAAGTTTAATTAAACAAGTACAGACTTTCAAATAGACTGCTGTTTCATTCCTTCCTATCAAATCACAATCAAAGTTGCAGGGCAATTAAAAATCCAACAGATACTAGTACTAAGTTTTCAATTGAATATTTCTTCAGTACATATGTTTGGCCATAACAGTATTGAAATTAAATGCTATCCTACCTGAATATGTAAGATCTGTTTTACCAATTTAATTGCAACTCTAGCATTAAAAAAGGTCAGTGACCTAAACCTTGCCTCTGAATTAATGAAACGTATATCAAATACTACTTTATTCAGATTCACATAGAATAGACCTCTTGTGTTTTTCCAGTCTTAAAAAACAAACCAGAGATGTGAGACAGATTAGTGTGCTACAAATCTTTGCCTTGGAAAGCTTACGATGTAGAGAGAGATTTTTCAATTACTCCTATGTTTCTCAAATCATAAGAACTTCATCATAAGAACTGTAAAACTTGTTTTGTTACACAGGTCCAACCAGAAAAGTTTTTGGTTGCCTGCAATATTCCAACTTTGTCTTTTAAAATGAGAAATATTTTTAGCATTATCCAGCAAAACAGCATTTCCTTTATTTTAATGGATTTATTGAAACCAGGCTTTAAAATTGGAAATTCCCATGTTCTTTGTAGTATATCAAACATAAATAAGCCAGGCCCAACTCAAAAACAAGGTGTTAGCTTTACTTTTTTCTTAGATATCTATCATCCTATTTCAATTCTGTGTTAGACACTAAGTTATCTACTGTTTGCAGTTGTCCATTGAAAATTGATGCAAAAGAATTTTTTTCCAGAGGTCGTATTGAGACTTGGTATGCTTCAACTTGATCATACCTTCATTATATGCTCACCTCATTTCTTTTATTGATTCCATGTGATGTGATGAAAGAACTGTTTCTTATACAAGGTCTAATTTATATTGTTATGCAAAAGTTGCATCTTGGAAACTCAGAGATAAATTAAAACAAAATAAATAAATAAATAAAAATACATTCCAAGCAGGCTCTCTACATTACTCTTATAGCCTACATATAAATATTTGTTAAACAAGAACTGTTGCTCATATAAATCTATTTGACTCCAATAATTGTGGTACTTATTCAAGATTCTACTTTCTAAAACTGACCTAAAAATGTGGGCCTTTTTTTCCACTGTTGATAAGCACTAGATATCTTGATATGATTCTTCTGTCTACTGCTCTCATCACTTTCACCTTTCATTTTTGTACTTTCAAATTACTTTATCATAGCATTTCCACTGCCAAAATATTACAATTATGTTAAATTTTAATGTGTCATCATCACAAATCACATTTCTGATGACAGCAGCTCACTTCAAAACCGCAGCATCAAGACTAAAATCTAAGTCACCCCTCTGTCTGTAATTCACCATACTCAGCAATTTGCAATAATTTTAAACACCTGCCAACATTTCCAGCTCTTGAATTCACAGATGGTTTTAGTTATACAAGGCCCGAAGACAGTAAACAGGACGATAGAATACAATCTTTTTCTGCAAAAACCTTTAGCTGTTCCATCTTCAATTTATTTATTTTCAAAATAGAGAAGTGGTTTTGTAAAACTTGACAATTTGGTTCTGACCAGTGCTAAAAAAAAATAAAAATCAATATTTGTATTTGAAAAACCTGAATTGGATTAAATTTCACTTTTTTTTTTTTTTTCACAGGACACGTAAGACACAGGACACGGATTCATTTAAACTTTCCAGTCCAGGAAACCTAGGCCACAATTGTCAATTACTGTGAGGATATACCATGGAAAATATCTGACTGTATTGCGGTTACAGGATACTAAACCACGCTATCCCTGAAGTCTTCCACAGGCAGGAGACAAATCATTGTCTATTCACAAAAATTACAGTAAACCAGGAGTTATATATCTAACAATTGGATTTTGTACTTGAAGCCTATTGCCAGTGGATTAGTAAAAACCAAATATAGATTTGGGGGGGATTATACAAATCTCAATTATAGTTCTATATAAATTTATTCCCCCAAATCAGGAAAGCTCTATTTCCATGCTGCTTTCATTTATTACTCAGTACCAGAATGTTAGATCTAATGACCTGAGAACCTTAAAAAGAACCCTCTAAGCAGAATGTTTTGTATCTTCTAAAGTAGAAGCTTAAATATTATAAAATGCATATGAATTATGACTTTCGCCCACATCAAAGTAGCTAAAACCTACGGAAACACAGTAAAATAAAGAACAGTAAAGATATTTGATAAAGATGCAAAGCATTAACTCCACGCATTTTGTTTTTTCTGCTTTTCATACGTAAGGAAGTTTCAAAGAATTTTGAGAACCATGACCACCTGCAATTATTCTGATACTGCAGCAGCTGATACTGTAGCAGATAATAAGCCACCTGCACCCAAAAGCCAATTACATACTTCAACTTTTAATATACCGGCACTTCAGAGCAGTAAAATGCTCACTGATGGTGACAGTACTGCCCTGACCAAATACAGATCCTGAGATGTGTCAAGTTAGGCAAGAATTCTGATCCGTAGTTTAAAAAAAAAAAAAAAAAAAAAGTGGTAGGAAAGAAGATCTTTCATGCAAAAACAAAACAAAGAAACCAGGAAAGTTGATGTAACTCCAGATTCTTTTATCAACTTACTAACAAACCACAACAACTTTGCTGTTTGGATTTCTTAGGTGGACCAGAAGGGATAAAAAATAGGGAAAATAAAGTATTTGAAAATGAGATGATTCGAAGCGACAACCTGTAACACATATCTTTGACCAGCTTTTTAAGTTTTTCC
Source organism: Aythya marila (assembly GCF_965140915.1). NCBI lineage: Eukaryota > Metazoa > Chordata > Aves > Anseriformes > Anatidae > Aythya > Aythya marila. The sequence continues at coordinate 61,190,290 of NC_139080.1, read as the reverse complement.
TTTTTAAGATGTGTAAAAACTGTACCTGTGTTGAATGTTTCCAGCATGAATGGCTTCTGGTGGAACTCTCCACGGACAGCTTACTCTTCCTCCAGGAAGACGTTTGAAATCAAACTGGCAGCAGATTTTTGGATCTGGACCACAAGTATGAGGAACATCATAGCTATAGAAAGGCATCATATGACAAAGGATATCTGTACTGGATCCCAAATCTGGAATTAAAAAAGGGCACACTTTTACTATGAGCTCTCAAGTTTGCCAAAACTATATCATTTCCACCCTCTTAATCGAAGAACTGCATTAAAAACATCAGACCAAGACAACCCCTTCTTTTGAATATCTGTATCTGGAGTCTATATAGAGAAGAAACTTTCTCTGTTTCTGTTTTACATAATAAAGAGTCTAAAATAAGATACAACAAAGATCAGAATCCCAATCAAGCACTAGAAGCTTTAGAAAGATATGAAAAAAAGTTGTGTTTTTTTTTTTTCCCAAACAGATAAATCTCATTATTTCCAGAATTTTAGAGATGAATAAAAGTCATCTTTTATACTTCAAGTGAGTAACAGCAAAATAAATTAAAATTAAATAAATAAAACAAATGCAGCGTACCTCCAAAAGAATTAAAAAAATAAATAAATAAAAAACACCAAAAACAGGTATTGTTCTCATTTTAGCACAAAATCTGAATTGGTCAACTTTAGCAGTATCTTAATTTCTCAAACACACAGCTCCACTACATTACCAGTGTGATTCTACATATGAATACATAGATTTCATCTACATGTACATAGAAGTGCATATACTTCTATGCAATCCTGAGACTACCTCTGAAATCTTAAATTTTCCAACTAGTCAATGCATCTACTAAAGAGTCTTCCCCAAAGCCTGAAGTGCCCTTAGAGAACCACTTCACCCTTCTGCACACTGAAAAGAAAGACCCATTGCTAGCAGTGTGCGGAGCTGAGTAAGGCAGCCTGGTCTGCTCCCTACATAACAATCAGTGCAACTAAGAAAAGGCAATGGAGGATAGTCGTAGGCAACTCTCTCCTGAGAGGTACAGAGGCACCCATCCGCCAACCACTCTTGAGGGAAGTTTGCTGCTTACCAGGGGCTCTTATCAGGGATATTACCAAGAGACTAATGAGACTCATAAGGCCTAATGACTATCATTCACTGCTGCTGTTTCACATGGGCACCAGTGATGCTGTCAGGAGCTGTCAGCAGAGCACCAAGAGGGACTATAGAGCTCTGGAACAGCAGTAAAAGACTTGGGAGAACAGCCATTTTTTTCATCAGTCCTCATGGTCAAAGGGAAGGGGATTGTAGCTTACCTAAACTTCAGCAAGGCCTTTGACACAATATCCCATGGTATTCTGCTGGAGAAGCTGGCAGCCTATGGCTTGGACAGGTACACCCTGTGTTGGGTTAAAAACCAGCTGAATGGCTGGGCCCAGAGAGTGGTGGTGAATGGAGTGAAATCCAGTTGGCAACTGGTCACCAGTGGTGTTCCCCAAGGGTTGGGGCTCATCCTCTTTAATATCTTTATTGATGATTTGGAGGAGGGAATTGAGTGCACCCTCAGTAAGTTTACAGACAACACCAAGTTGGGGGGAAGCGTTGATCTGCCAGAGGGCAGGAAGGTCCTGCAGAGGGACCTAGACAGCATGGGTCAATGCACAGAGACCAATGGGATGAGGTTCAACATGGCTAAGTGTCGGTCCTGCACTTTGACCGCAACAACCCCATGAAATGCTACAGGCTTGGGGCAGAGAGACTCAAAAGCTGTGCAGACAGAAGATGATCTTGGAGGTTTTTTCCAACCTTAATGATTCTATGAAAGGGCCAGTCAGATCTGGCAAATCAACAGATGGTTGCAGGACTGTTGCCTCAGACGGGTTCAGCTAATTAGATGACAGGAATTGCTTTAAGAAACATGGTCTGCTGGGGGCTGATGGGGTCCACCTCTCAGAAAAGGGCAAGAGCATCTTCATTCATAGGCTTGCCAAGCTGGAAGATGGTGAAGAGGAATTTAAACTAGAGTTACCAGGGAAGGGGAACCTCACTCCATCCTATTCCTCCCCAATAGATGCCCAGAGCCTGGAGAAGGGTCACGGGTCAGCAGGAGAGCACCTGAAGAGCAGCACAAAGGAATTCCAGCCACTCCAGACAGTCAGTCAGCTTCATCAGCTCTACTTTGCTCCTGTGAGACCCCACCTGGAGCACTGTGTTCAGCTCTGGGGGCCCCAGCACAAGAAGGACATGGAAGTATTACAACAAGTCCAGAAGAAAGCCACAAAGATGATCAAAGAGCTGGAGCATGTCTCCTACGAAAACAGGCGTAGGGAGTTAGGTTTGTTCATCTTCGGTTAAGAGAAGGCTCCGGGGGGACCTGACAGCAGCCTTCGAGTACCTAAAGAGGGCCTACAGGAAAGCTGAGGGACTCTTGGTCAGAGAGTGTAAAGAAAGGACAAGGAGTTAATGGTTTTAAACTAAAAAAGACTAGATATAGATTAGATTTTAGGAAGTTCTTTATTTTGATGGTGCTGAGGCACTGGAACAGGTTGCCCAGAGAAGTTGTATATTTCCAGGGATGGGGCATACACAAGTCTGGGTTGGATGGGGCTTTGAACAACCTGGTCTAATGGAAGGTGTTAGAATTAGATGATCTCTAAGGTCATCTTAAAGTTGGATCATCTTTTTGATCCAACTCAAACCGTTCTATGAGTTCAAGTGAGGTAATGTTGAAAAAAGGGATGAATGTTGTTTATATCTTAAGGAACGTGGCTCCCAAGAAAAGTGTGTCAACAATACTTAAAAAATACTCTTTAAAACCTTGTAATCCTAAATTTTTGCATTTACACTCCAGACCTTTGTTAAAAACTCTTACTACTACTTGTGACTTAAAATGTCATTATCCATGAATATATACATTTACCTTTCAACTATACGAGTTCTCTATCTCAAGCAATACATCTACATATTATACCAGATCAGTGATCTCTGATCTCTTTTGAAAGCCTTCTGAAGCCAAAACATTAGATCGTATCATACACAGGATTTATGTATGCGACCATTTAAAATGGCAGGTCAATTAAGCAACCTGTAAACCAAGTGGCATATGTCAGCATTAAAAGAAAAACTTCTGAAGTGTTTTTGTAACAGAATTTTTTTCACAAACAGTTGTATGTTTACCTCAGGAAAAGTTTGCTTGTGCAGATTACTTTCTTTGAATATTCACCCTGTTACAACCTCCCATTAAAAATATATAGAAACTGTAGAACTTCAAAATCATCACAACCTTTCAATAGTAAGTACAAAATAAACCTTTTTCTCCCTATATTGATAAAGCTGTGACATATTAGTTTATTTTAAAAAGCAGGAAGAAAACCTCCAATACATACATTCATCATATTGCTTATTAGAATGCTGGTACAGTACACTAAGCAAAATAAAATTCACACAGAAAAGTACTTTTTTTTTTTTTTTTACATAGTCTACTATGATGTAGTTACTACATTACTTATGAAACCCTTCAAACTGTGTAACATATACATGTAAATTACAAAAAAGCAAGTATATTTATTCTAATAAAGTAAAACATACTTTTTGTATGCTTGAAAGGAAGGTGAACCTTTGTTCAAAATTATTTACTGGGAAGTAGCAGAACAAACCAAAAACCATAAAAAAACACTTTTCCCCTTCCCATATAAATATTTCTTAAGAGGGATAGGAGAAGGAATATTAGAGAAAGTAAAAACACATATGAAAGTGAAGTAACAGCAAGATCTGAGGAGCAATAGCAACACCACAGCTTTCATATTTTAACCCCTTCCCTAATACACAGCTTTTCCTTTTTTGTTACACAAAAATTCCCTTAAGTTTTTGAACAAAATGATTTTTTTTAAAGAACTGCAAATCTAACATTTATATACATATACTTTTTTAAATTCTAGACTAACTTCTCTAAACAAGCTGTTCTGTAAAGATTTCCAGAGTATTTATTCAGCTTAACTCCATATTTTACCTACATAAACTAATAAAATAAATTGAGATAAAGGAAAAATACATACCCCAGTTCTGTCTCCAAAGAAATTCTAGTGTCTTTTGAGTTGAAAAATGTTTTTTAATTGAGTAATGAACTCTCTGAATCAGCATATTTGAAAATCCTGCACGTTTCAGTAGGTAGGCCATTGTTGGTGAATGCCCAAAAGGATCAACTGCCCAACCAGACTTTGGTTTTACTCCTGTTGACAAGGTAAGAAGTTTAAAAGGAGGAAAAGGTTTTACTGTTCACCCAAACAAAGTTATACCGATATAACTCAAGTCCAACCACTACAGATAAAATTTCCAAGAAAATAAAAGAAAATGCACAGCTGACTATTAAGCCTCCTGCAGAACACACACTGGAATTAACAACCTAGAATAACACAGATAATTACTTATGAAAACAAATCAAATATTTAAGAAGCAATATATTCTAGCTACATTAAAAAAAAACATTGAGATTAGTACTCTACACTTTTATACTATTTCAATTTTGTCTCAAACATCTTTACACGGAATCATAACAAAACATCATCTTTTTCATTTAAGTAGTTTCCAGATGTTATAATTGGAAAGAAAAGCTGAAAGAAAATGAACAAATGAAGACAGCTGTTGTAACTTGTTGAATTTTCAGTGTAATTTAAATAATTTTCACCTTTGCTGGCTTTGGGACTATCTTTTCTTTCAAAATGAATTTATTTACTTGAATGACAATTATTAGAATTATACCAATTACTATTGCCTTTTCACTGAATTTCACAGAATCATCTAGGTTGGAAGAGACCTCCAAGATCACCTAGTCCAACCTCTGACCTAACACTAACCAGTCCTCCACTAAACCATATCCCTAAGCTCTCCATCTAAATGTCTTTTAAAGACCTCCAGGGATGGTGACTCCACCACTTCCCTGGACAGCCCATTCCAATGCTTAACAACCCTTTCGGTAAAGAAGTTCTTCCTAACATCTAACCTAAACCTCCCCTGCTGCAACTTTAGCCTATTCCCCCTCATCCCGGTACCTATAATGTACCTATACCTACCTGTACAGGTACCTATAAGGTACCTATAATTTCATACCAGCAAGTAAATTTCACATTAGCAAGTAAAGAAACTGTATCTAACTCTTGTTTAACTGATTCTTCAACATGGTTCCTTAGATGCATTTTTACTTTCCCATCAGAAACAAAACAGAAAGAAGCATAATACAATGATTCAGTATTATCCTTTTACTAAACTTGCCTTCTACCCCTTCTACTCCACAGTCTTATAATTATGAGGAGCTGTATTTGTAGAAATTGCAATCTAAAAAAGAAAGAATCATCATAGAATAGCTTGGGTTTGGAAGTGACCTTAAAGATCATCGAACTCCAACCCCCCTGCAGTGGACAGGGATACTACCCACTGGACCAGGTAGACCAAGGCCCCATCCAGCCTGGCCTTTAACACCTCTGGGGGTGAGGCATCTACAGTTTCTCTCGGCAACCTGTACCAGCGCCTCATCACCCTTACAGTAAAGAATTTCCTCCTAATGTCTAGTCTAAATGTATTCTCTTTTAGTTTAAGAGCATTCCACCTTGTCCTAAAAATGACATCATGAAACAGCTTTTCAAAATAATTTAATTAAATGACATACTGTTATCAATAAAATCACTACACAAATAATGCCAATGTAAAAGGAATTCTCTATTTATGCGACTAACAAAAAAAAAAACAACTTTTACAACAACCAAAGCAATTCAGTCAACTTTACTACAAGAATTCCTCTAAGTTCTGAAAGTGAATGAGTTGGCTTCTTTTCTTTTTAACGCAAACAATTCTAACATTACATTTGGTTTTGGCTTTACAACTACTACTAAAATTCATGTTTGTTTGTTTTTTTGGAAATATCTAAGAACCTAGTAAATACACAACACCCAATAAATACAGCCTGCAGAAGAGATCCAAACAAATAGAAGGAAAATAAATTTTTAAGTAATTTGAAGGTCTTTGTCATGATTTTCACAAATAGAGATGTCAATACTGGAAACTAAGTCTTTTGGCTTTCAGTAAGTAGTCTGATTTAACATTTCAGGGAAGAAGAGCAAGGAAAGCCTGCTAAGGACATAAGAGATATGAAGCAACTTGCTGTACTAACACAGTTATATTTTAGATCAATCTACATACCCAGGTTCCTTTCTAGCCACTGATGTCCTTCTATCATCTGGTCAATTACAGCAAAGTAATGAGCAGAGGCTTCATCAGGCATGACCCATCCTCCTGTTACTATTTCAAATTGTCCATCTTTTATTAACCTAAAGAATATGTAAATTGTGTTCAGAATATTGCATATGAAAACATATTTTTAAAATCAATTTCTGAATACCTGACAGGTAGTTGTAAGGGACACAATCACAAAGTCTAAGTTACGTTACTTCTGACGTTGGCCTACATTTTTTAATCAAAGAAAGAAAGAATCAATATAGAAACAGTGATTTTTTTTTAATGCCTGTGTGCAGAACAACAACAACAACGAAACTAGTACCTCTTCTGCATGTGGTATATATATATTTTTTGTTTTAATCAGGAAGATAGCTACTTCATGCACAGACTACAAAAAAGAAAACAGTATGTTGCACAGTGCTAAAGACCAATTGATCAAGATGCCTAGACACTGCACATTTAAAGCACTACTGCTATCTTCCATCCTTAATCTACTGTTCCTTTTACTGTTTTAGAGAGCTTGATAGAGCTCCAATGTTTATTATATCTATAAACGCTTCAGACCATCTCACTCATTAAAATGCCTTCTTGAAACACATCACAGGATGATCCAGTCTCCCTATTAAGATGCCAATAAACATAACTATCATGCTTCCAGCATCAGGCTGTTCCTACAATTAAATAATTTAATCTTTTTAATTATACTGTACACTAGCATATAACTGCTAAAATAATCCAAGAAAGAAATACAGTAAATATCAGAAATTAGTCATATTATAGATAAAGCCAATAAGAGCACTGTAAAATATGCAGGAACAATAATCTCTAGTGCAGTTTCTGTAACTGTTGCACCAGTTTAACTAAATACCTGATTTCCCTCAGGAAGGTACATAGTTCTGTAGTATCATTTACTGGTTAGTGTTCCAAGGCTTTTTTTTTTTCCATCTCAAAAAAACGAGCAACTGTACTGTAATACTCATACATTGTACATAGTTCTTTTAATAGTTTTTAAGTCATTTTCAAGATTTCCAGGGTTACTTAAGCTTTGGAGCTATGAGGCTTACATTACTATAATGCATCCCATGCACCTTGAAGGGGGGCATGTGAAGAAGGGAATCACAGAGATGAGTTAGGGACTGTTGAATACTGTCTCGAGGCAGATTAAAAGAAATGAGAAAGGGTACATACTACTTCACAATTGAAGTTGCCACTTGTTTATCAAAAATGCTCATTTAAAAAAGAAAAGTCTCATTTCATAACTGTGTTGTAACTGGAGAAAGAAGTACATAAATAGCTAGTATGAAAAATTATTCCATTAATGGCGCTTTAACATGACTTCCAATAACGGAGTTAAGTTTGTAATCACAACCCATTGCAATCTGAATTGCTCTTAAATGCTGGACATGGAAACCTTTACTAGTAATTGAGGTCCATTTGTCCGAACAGTTTTACTTTATAAATGAAAAACAGTAAACACACCCAAACAATCAGAATTTGAGTAGTGTGATTATTCTAATAATTCTGCAGTACGAGCTGAATCTCAAGTTTACAATGCAGTCAATTACACACAAAGTTGCAGAACATGCCACATTGAATGTAAGAAGTAGCAAAGGTGTTCAAACCTTTTAACGGCATCCTTTTTCTGGCTATCTATTCCATCCCACCACTTTGAAAAGTAAGAAATCTCAGACCATATGAATTTCCTTCGGTTGTCTTCTTGCAGTTTTATAACCATGTTATTTAGGATATGTTGTGTCTGATCTCTGAAGTAATCATCAAAAGTCTTCAGCCAGCCTAAGTAAAAGAAAAACAAAAGGAAATGCATATTACTTTCCATTTTTAGTGACCTGCCTTCTCCCTCTCCCCTTCAAATAATTAAGTGGAACATTTTTTTCAATTTTGAATTTTTTATGCTGTGGACAACTTCTAGTACTACACTCTGGGATTTTTATGTTGTTGTTCGGTTGTTGTTTTTGTTTTGTTATTTTCTTTATGAAGTTTATATGCTTTATTGCCTTGAAGTATAAACATATGGAATATTAGGCATTGTACTTTGATCAGCTGAGAATATGCGGATTTTTAAATTGTCAATTTCCTACTGCACCTCATCACTCTAGTCTACATAAAATGACTGGACTGAAATTACTAGTAACATATTGAAGAGAAAATGAAGAGACACTACTGGTATCCCACAAAGAGAGTATAAAGAAATAAAATGAGGGTTATCTGAGCATCAGTAAACCCTGCTGCACATGTCCAGCATCATTTATGACTAAGGGGTTTTGTAGCAATGACTGGGGAAAGTATGTTGCAGCTGCAATCCCTTTTCAGGAAAGCTATCAACTCAGTGAGATACAGAGTGAATGAATATCCAACTTCAACAATGCATTGCAATTGCAGTGCCTTGCAGTTTGCAAATGCAATGCCTTGCAGTGTGGAGCCTTCCATGAAATTCTTTAACCTCTCCCTAAAACCTTGTATGAAGAAGCACATGCATCTTCCACCCCAGAATATGGAAAGGCTGTTCTTCTTTCTGTAACTCTAACTAGGAAAAGGAAGCAGATAAACCTGTCTACTTAATACACAACGAGCATATTCCTCTTCTTCATACCAGGTCTTGCATTGCATGAGTGTGCTGCCAAAAGGTTCTCAGCAGCTGTGTTTAAGGAACATATAATAACTACTGGAGAAAGCAAATGATATTATAAATCATCCCTAAAACATCCACATTTTAAGATTTTGTGAAAGCTTCCATTAAATATGAAAATTATTATCCAGATAAATCTGACCATATTGATTCCACTCTGATTACAAGTTCTCCCTCTCATTTCTGCTCTGTGGATGCACTGCCATTCTAACTCAATGCCAGTCTGCTTAATGAGCATTAAGTTTTTCTGGATGGAGTTAATATTGTTTGAAAAATAACTTAGATTAATGCTTAAGATTTTAGTATTAATAAAATCATTTTAAGTCTAAATTTATTATTGAATATATCCTTTCTGAATCAATATTTGTACTCTGCTTTATTTTAAGGATAATAGATAGATGACATTCATCTTAGGTAGAATTGTAGAGCCAATGTAATGCTCATTTACCTTTTAACAAATCAAAGAAATATTTTACCAATACTTACATGAAAACAGCCACACGTAGCAGACTACATATTTATGGCTTTTTTAGTAGGAATTTATTCTGTAAGATATAACATCCTTATACTAGCACAAAACTAATGCAAAATGAACTGAAACTATTGAAACCATACTATGTTTTTCATATGCAGAAATATATCATAACAATGAACTATATTAGCATGGTTTTATTACCCTACTATATTGCAGAAAAAAAGCAAATCTACACTGAATTAGTCTTAAAACATTGTTGAAAAACTCATTAACAAACCAACATAAATAAAGTATAGGAATAAATGACAAAGCAACTGGCATAACAACATATTATAATGTAGGAAGAACAGAGTTATGCGTAAGGACTCATTTTTAATATATAATCAGTTAAGCTATAGAAGAAGGGTACAACATGGTTAGCATGCTGAATCTTGAGCAAGTCTTAGGAAAAATTTAAGTGTTCATAGCATTAGTTGCAAGCCACCAGAAAATACTCTGAAATTTCATTACCATGTCTGGTACCTTGCACTTAATATAGTTCATTATAAATCAATGCTAAAACATGCTTAAACATAGCTACTTGTGGAGACTGCCCAACTTTGCATAGAGCTATAAAGATTTTTTTTAAAAAATTATCAAAAGCTGAAGAGAACAATGAATTAATTAACTTGCAATTGCTTCCCAGAAGCTGAATACTAAAGACTAAACCATGTTAAATATATTATTTCGCATTTCAACCCCTAACATCACTTAATCTAGTACAACTCAAGTTCATTCTGATACTTAATGAGCTAAGAGCTTATTCCCAAACTGAAAGAAAAGGCTTACCAGTGTATTTGGACCAGGAAAATTTTAATTCTAATTTACCTCTGGAAAAAAGTATATTAGCTTAAAGCTGCAATTACCAAAACTAAAGCTAGTTATATCACCAAAATCACTCTTGTTGGTTTAAATTTATAGCAGAACCTTTGCCAATGTGAAATTGTAAATAAGAAAAAATACACTGCTTTTAATGTCCTTATGCTAGTCTTGACTTAATGAGTACTCGGGACTTTGCCAGTTACTTTCATTTTCTGAAAGAAAGTGTGATAGCAGTAGAGCGTGAGTGCTGTTAAGCTGCTTTTCTTTCAACTGCCTCACTCATATTTATCCTCATACGTGTGGAAAGCTGAATCCTCTGCTCTACATCCTCACACCTCCATCCAACCCCACCTCCCCATTTATCGTCACTATGCACTTTTTTAATGTTAAAACTGTTTTCTTTGTTGGACGTGACAGCATTCAAGTCATGTCCAAAAGTCAATGCAATTCATTGCTGTGCAAAAAATCCTGAAGCATTTCACTAACTGATTTGGCACTATAACTGTCTACACTTTCCAGCTCAATTTTCTTCCTCAAGCTCTACTTAAGACACAAATGTAGAGAAACAGGCAAAGTTTCAGAAAAAAATCAGAACACAAACAGACAAACTAGTATTATAGTTCTGTTTAACACTCAGCTAACTAGTTCCTGGAAGGAGACACAATCACGTATGCTGTTCCAAAAAGTTGAAAAATGGAAGTCTTGTTTCTTATTTGCCTATATGTTTTAGGTAGCATGGAAAGCTTACAAAAAAAAAAAGAACATTTATACTGATCAATAATCAAAGCATGATGTCTGTAACGGTACTCTCAATTTCCAAAGGAACTGTTCTAACAAAAAAAAAGAAAAAAAGACCTCCCTCCCTAAACGTTGCCTAATACTTTACATGCAACCACAGAAATATTGAGAAGCCAGCAATAAAAACTGTGATAGCATGTAATTCAGCATGTAAAAAAAAAAAAAAGCCAACCACCTGCAGTTTCACATTCTACTCCTAGATCTCTTCTTCCTCTACAGTAATTAAGTGTTCACCTCTTGGATTATATTGTATAGTCTTTACATAGCCTTCATAGACAGCTCTCTGTTTCTAGAAAAGAGTATGCTGCAGCTCTGTATTAAGAAGAAAACAAGTTCTAGATGAACAGTAGTAATTGTACTTTAATTTTCCTATTAAACATCAACATATCAACCAATGAACTTTCAATTTCACGGTCTACAGTCTGAATTTTTTTAAAGGTAAACTTCTCAAATTTAATTCAACCAGCATTTTTTCATTTCTGCTTTAGTGTTATCCTATCCTAGTCTTATACTTTGGTGGATTAGAACAACAATCTTAATTACTATTCCAAACATGTCAGGAAAACTAAGTCACACGAAAAACATATCCAGATCCGGTCAACAGAAAGAAAACCAACCTGAAACTCTGTGAAGTTAAACTCTATGTATTAAAACTTTATGCTTAAATCCTCTTTTATCTTATCACTGCAATAAACTTCTTAAAACTATACAGATTTCCACCTGGGAAACAGAGATGATTTTAAACAATAAAAATGGGTTGTAAGATAAAATTACTGATGTTAAAAATAATTAATGCACTTTTTAAAAGCAGTATTTGGACCTGATATATTCACACACACTTTCACATGCATTTTTAGTTAGGCAGAAATTTGGGGGGGGGGGGGGGAAATGAGTCTCCTTCAGTTCTGCTTGTACTATGTGTGTAACAATCGCATCCAGCAATAAAGATCTTCAGTCTAATTCAAACACGTATTAGAAAGCTCACAAGTCTCAATTCTAAAATAATTAACTGAAAAGACATTACCAGGATCGCTGTCAACATAGCCATAAATGTTAGAAGGGTTGGCCAGTTATCTTTGAAGGCTTTTGACCTCATTCTAGTGAGGTGCTCTAATCTCCACCACCTGCCTTCAACAGAATGAGAATTATTCCTGATGCTGATCATAAGTATGAGAGGTACCCATTCTCGTATCTGTTTTCCCAATAATGGGTAAATATATTATTTACTGAAGGAAGAATCACAGAGACTCCAATTTTGTACATTCTGGTTGCAATCATATGGACGCAGGCAATCCAGATTTATCAGAATCTAGTTATACAAAGCATTTCAGAGCATTCAAGCATTTCGAGCCATTCCCAAAAACAGAGCTTAAAACTGAAGAGTACCTTTCCCCTTTCTCTATAGGTTCTGTTTCAAGGCAGTTTCTTTGCCTTTCAACTACCGATTTCACAGGCATAACTGGTTACATGAAAAGCTTAAATAAAAGTAGCCTCAGATGAGAAAAGACAAAATGGAAAGAGAAATTAATGCTTCTGGAGCTACTAGTTATATCTTTACCAAGCAACTTCTTTTGTTGGTAAGTATTTTTCATGTATATTGTTACAGTGTAGGTATACCTTAAGCTTTTCTGGCATAAAGAATTCTCTTTGTACCATGTCTTTTAATCCTCTGTGAGAAAGGAATAATGTAACCATTAGCTATACAAGAGATTTTACACCTCTGGTGTAAATATATTTTCCTTAATTCAAGTGCTTATTAACAAGCATTTTCATACTGCAGACAACTCCACAGAAGTGTCCTTACCAAAGATCTGAAGATTTCTGTGATAACACTCCTTCCAAAAGCAAACAATTCAGTTTCACACAATCACGTATGGTAATGGAAGGGGCTACACATACCAGGGTAACAATATCATACTATATACCTCATTCTAACACTATTTAATAACAACTGAGAATTTTGAACATGATGGAAAATTTTATGCACAAGGAGATGCAGATTTCTTGATTTTACATGCTAGAAGTGAAAGGACAGAAATAATTTAAGATTATTTAAGAGATATTTAAGACTCAAGAGATTTAAGTCAATTCAATTGTGGCTTTCCACAAAAACAAGCAGCTTCACCAGCATCTCATGGTCAGCGTACACATACCAGGAATATGCTTAGCAGCGTAATTCAGTTTTTTTGAAATGACTGTAAAATGCAAGTGACACTTGTCCACTTTATTTATTACACCATGAACATCTACTTAAGATGTTCACAGAAACACAGAAAAATGTCACCTTCTAATAACACCACTGAAGTTCTACTCCAGTTAATGTACATGTGTACAATTTCTATTGTAATAGTTGTCCCTTGAAGTCCATAGCATTAAAGTTATGTATGTTTGACTGCTTTGCTAGATTTAAATTTAACATACTGTGCAGAAAAAACATCAAGATTTTAACAGAAATTGCATAAGTATATATATTAAGATATATAATATATATATAATATATATATATTAAGATACATATATATATATGTGTGTGTATATATACACATATATATACACACACACATATATATATACACATATATATATGTATCTTAATTCTTAATATATATATATACATACATACACATATATATATGTATCTTAATTCAAAAGCCTCTAGATACCCAAATCGATATGGTTAAAATATTACCTGGGTCATTATGTGAGTGAGGCACAACAAAAACTTGAAGCGGTTCGCTGTCCCATTCATTTTCATTGTATGTGATATCAAATCCTTGTTTCCAAACACCACCATCTGGATTATCGAAAGGAAGAATGTCATAGACATCCAACATCTAAAAAAAGGGTAGAAGAAATTTAAAATATAAATCCATAAAAAAAAAGTTCTGCAATTCAAACCAAAGCTGTTTTCATCAAGTAACAGCAATAACACTGGATCAGCTTGTTCATTACAAGGAGAGATGAATTGTAAATTAATAGAAAATTGACAAATAAAAGCACGTTTCAAGTCGCAGTAGGACACCCAAGACAAAACTAGGGTGATGAGAAGCACTTGGCAAGTCCTATTCTAAGGAAACTGAAACTTTACACAAAGGGTAAGAACAAAAGCCTTAAGCCACCAAAATGACTACAGCTTGCAATAGCAGTGGGTAAGGAAAGTAGGGAAAACATTATACAGAAATAGCACAAGATACTTAATAGACAGGGAAATGTAAGTGATGAAAAGGACAGGTTAAGAAAGCAGCAAGAAGTGATTACAGTGTGAGAGACTGAGGCAAAAGTCAAATTCACAAAAGGGAATTGAAAAACTATCACGTAGAAGTATTCAGAAATATAGTCAGTTGTTATAATAAAGCTCCTTTTGTATATACTGTTGACTGGTACACTAATGATACAAGGAAGAACATTTCAATTGTTAATGCAAATAAGAAGATCTCTGGTAAATCAAGTAACTCCAGAGTAACTCTAACACATTCTTATGAAATTTAGATACCAGACAGCTTCTAAAACAATCTTCTAACATAAGTTTAGACCAAAGTTACCATACCCAATTTTTATTTATTTAGAAACATTGTCTTATTTCCTAAAAGCAGACTGAAACTGATAAACAATCATCTGGACAAGCTTTTTACTTTCTGTACGATTTTAAAGACATAGCTCCCTTGCACACTTCTAAAATTCACTTCCTATTTTTGAATCATGTAAGAACTTTACAGAAGAAAAAAATCTATTTAACTGGCATTTTTCTCAAAGAAAATCCAACAAAAGCTTTCAATCTTTCTGATTTATCTTTAACATCTGAAGAAAAGCTATAAATTTACAGTAAGTGTACAAAAAAGCAGCCTTTATATATAAATATATGTGACCTTTTACAAAATAAAGACAGTTTATTTAAAAATTCCACAAAACTAATTAACTTTAACCTTTCCTCAGCTTCAAAGAAATTGTATAGTATGGTTATCTGTAATAACAAAGGACTTCATTCAAAGAAGTTTCTTCCAAAGCTATGCATTTGGGTGGTAATTAAAAAACAAGAAATACTTTCAAAAGGTAAGAGCTTTAATAATTTCAGTGTAATTCCACTAAAAGTGAAGCACAGCAGAGTACAAATTTATTTAAACTGAGTAAATAATGTATTTATTTAAACATTAGTCTCAAAACAAAACTAGAACAGAACCTCAAGATGCCATGTTGTATCTTCCCAAACAGAACAAGCCAGCTATTTTAAGCTGTTGCTACAGCAATCTAGCAGGAAGTCTAAGAGCATAAAAAGTCTTTTCTTTCCCCCAGCACATAAATTACATGATATTTACAATCTCGTGGGAATGAAGAAAAAGAGCAAATGAACTATGATGGAAGATGTAGATTACATTTTCCTGTTTAAGAAACACCTTTAATCTCATAATGAAATTGTGGAAAGGAAGATCACCAAAACTGGAGTTACTCTAACACATTTTCTGTATGGATTTTGGTGCTTGAAAGTGTGCAAAAGCGTTTGGGCACAGAGTTTCCTGCCTTGAACAGAGGACATGTTCATACCTGATAAATACATGAAGTGAGATTACAAATTCAAATACAAACATAAGTTTCCTCTAGGAACAGCATATATCTCTAATGAAGGTGCAAGGTCAAGACTGAGTGGAAGAGCACCATAAGTGATAGTGTAAGAGTTGGAAAGCGAGTAGAAGATGTGAGGAAATGAATGAAGCAGAAATTGACTTTATTCTGTAGGGGTAACAAAACTTGGAGTTATTTATGAATTCTCCAAGCAGGTCAGAATCTCCTCTATTAATTAATCGAGGACATTGATTTCATGTCAAAGGCATAAGCTCTGGAAATGTGGGATCCACTGAAAACTATGAGAGCACACAATAGCATCAGACACTTGCAATGCCCAGTGAGCATTCTGGGCATAAGCAATGCCCTGAAGAGAGAAAGGTAAAACTTTAAGTAACATAACCAACCAGGAAACTAGACAGAACATTTATAAGTTACCACATAAACACATTGCTTTGGTAACCACCTAAAAGGTCAATAATGTGCATGTAGTCATGTCAGGTCCTTCACTGGAAGCTGATATTTTCTGTATCAACACAGTGTTTGCGATTGCCAATGTAAACACGTCGCTGAATCACACTTATGGCTGTAGAACGTGCAGCATTATAATGGTAGGTACAAATTGTTCTAAGACACACCAGGATAAGAGTTTTCAGTTTCTAAAAGCTTTGAATGTTGTGGTTTTGCACGGCAAGTATATGTATAAAGTGTTTACTAAAAGTCCCATTGCATGGGATACTTTTACATGATGATATAGTAACACAAGAATAAATCATTACTCATAACAGGTCAAAAACTTGATGTGTAACATAAAAGCTCTGTTATTAAGCAGTTTCTTCCACCTATCAGTGTTGAAACCAGTGACTAGCTACCCGAAGCCAACCTTCAGCAAATTTCTGTAAATAGATAAACTGGCTTCTATCAAATTAAGTTTTCTAGATTTTTCACTATTTCCTTTAGCTTTCAGGACATGGGCTTTTTAGAAATCTGTATCCCGCATTCTCAAAGCACAGATTAGATATATGTGTTTCTCATCTGTTTTATTTACACAGTTGGAACCCATAGTTGGTGCAACACCCAGCTTCTCTCCTTACTTATTTTATTCAGAGTATCTAGCAAAGGTATATATTTCAGAAGTTGTCTTCTAATATAAAGAAGAAAATAATATAATAATATAAAGAAGAAAAATGATCAGGCACACAGCCTTTGGAATTTTACATGTTCAGTAAAAGGTAGTCAGCTAGCCATTGAACCTGACCTCAACTTGGGAAAACAATCTAAACAAAAGGAAGGCATCTACTCAGGAAAAAATGTAATTTAAATACATTAAGCATAAAATTCAAAAGATTCTATATGCAGATAAATGCAAGCTGTAGAAAAATAATTTAAAAAGAAAATTCAATATGAGCAGGTTAAAATAAGGAGACAGGAATAAAATGGAATAAGCTCAATGTTAGGCATTTCTCAGACAACGTGACCATAAAAGACTTGATTAAGGTCTTCTCTAGAGGTCTCTTAACTCTTCTTTCTTTGTGATCTGATATACGCCTGAATCTCTCGGGCTCTATTTCAGGTAAAAGTACTACCTGTTCTATCTGCTTCTCAGAGTCTGTAGATAGAGTTGTCTGCTTGAAGGTACATAACTTCTGCATTCACTTAATCTGGTATCTGAGAAAACTGTTTTATTCTACAGACAGTAGTATCGTAGAACACTAAAGCCATAAGTCAGATACATGCTTCTGAACCTAGAATAAAGAATCATGCAACCAGCAGATGCATTCATTGCAAATTCCTAAAACGATG
This sequence comes from Aythya marila, assembly GCF_965140915.1. NCBI lineage: Eukaryota > Metazoa > Chordata > Aves > Anseriformes > Anatidae > Aythya > Aythya marila. The sequence continues at coordinate 61,172,903 of NC_139080.1, read as the reverse complement.
TATTTAAAGACATAAGTATGGGAACTGAAGGAAAAAAAAAAAAAAAAACCTCTTCAGAGCTATTCTCTCAAATTTCTTCTAAAATGTTCCCCCACAGAGGGAAAAAAAAAAAAAGCAACACTTAACTTATATAACCCTCTGCACAAAGCTCTTAAAGGCTAGCTTCACTGAAGAGTAAAGATGAATTTCATTAATGAGGCATCAGGAGCTTCACCATTCACAAAAAAAGGAGGCAGATCCTGCTTCCCATCCATTTCTGCCTCTTACCTGATGTCAGCTCTTATGCTCGTCTCATGTATCTCCTTGAATTAACTCAAATCATTACTCCAGGAAAATAATATTAAAAAATAATCCATAAAAAGGCTTCCATGGGGTTTACAAACTGAATTGCAACAGTTTGATAAGTGCAAGAGCTGAAACTGAACCAAATACATAGAAGTGGAGTGAAAGAAGGAAATGAGCCTTGCAGCTCGTCAATCAAAGCTATTTCAGTAGCAGATAGCAAGCAAGGGAGGGCACTGTAAAAGGAGATGTTTTTCACATGTTACTCTTGTGATTTAAATTGGATAGAGAAAGAAGGATGAGCTGCTAACAGTAGCAGGATTTAAATGCTGCAGACAATGGAGTGGAGGAGGAAAAGTGACTTCAAAGTTACTTTACACATTGTTAAACAAAAGTCAGACACATTTAAAACCACAGCTCCTGATTTCTCAAGCTGACCATGTTAGACACTGTATACTCCCCAGCTGCTTCAACTTAAACATAATTTCACTAAAAATGATATATGGAAAGAGGACTCAATAACTTTTTTTTAAACACCATCTCCAGAGTAGTATCTCAATGCAAAAAAAAAAGTGTGTGTGTGTGAGGGGGTGGGGTGGAGTAATGAAATACAAATGTACACCTGACAAACTTTCTTCAACAAACATTTGAATTCCACAAAAGCGGCCTACAGGAGTCACTTACTATATGAACATCATAAGAGTTAAAACATTCCAGTGGTGGCAGGTTTCTGTCCAGCCAGGTAACTTAAGAAAAAAAAATAGATCTGAAACAAACATCTGCCTGAAGAAATTAAAGTTTTGAGTTGAGTCGACCTTGGCTTGCTGCCAGATGCCAGCTTAAGTGCTCTCTCACCACCTTGCCCCTCTACAGGACAGCTGCCAAAATAAGATGAAAAGCTCTGGGGTCAAAATAAAGACAGGGAGATCACCTACCAGTTGCTATCACAGACAAAACAGATTTGACTTGGGGAACATTTTTTTAGTTTATTGCCATTTTAAATGGAGTTGGATGGAGAAAAAGACAAAATCTAAAGCAAAAATCAAAATCTAAACCTCCTCCACATCCCCCGTTCTTCCCATGTCCACCTTCACTCCTTCATTCCCAATGCTTTTAACTCCTCCCAAGAGGTGGGGGGGGGGGTGAATGGCGGCTGTGCCCAGTGTGCTGCTCCTTCATCCTAGGGAGGGGTTCTTTCCACAATCCTTCATGAACTCCTCCAGAATGGGTTCCCTGTGGACCACAGGATCCACATGCTTCCACATCCTCCAAAGACTGCAGGAAAATACCTGCTCCTCCAGAGGCTCTCCCCCCTGTTTTAGCAGCTGGAGCACCTCCTCCCTTCCCTTCCTTTGTGACCTTGGTTTTCAAAGGGTTGTTTCTCACACATTTTTTTTCCTCATTCCTGTCTTTCACAGCTCCTGCACAGCACTTCGCCCTTTCTTAAACACACTCTCCCAGAGGCACCAGCAGCTTGGTGGAAGAGCTCCCTTGTGCCCTGCAGTGGAGCTGTTTTGCAGCTGGCTGGAATCCTCTGCACCACATAGCCCCTGGCTAACACCTGGGCACCTGTATACCCAGTACATTCCAACCTCACCTCTGTGAAACATATATTTAAGAACTCTTATTTAAATGAAAATCTTCAGATACTCTTCACAGACTTGGTTACATCTACAAATATAGACCTACAACAAAATCGTAGAGACATGATCGCAACATTGACGAAGGTGGACAATACACAAACACAGTGAAACTCTACCCACTGTCCCTTCAGCAAATCACAAAACAGATTCCCCGCAAGTATTTCAGTCTTTGGCAATGTCCAGTCTGGGTTTTTCCCATTACCTCTCCCAGTCACTGTCCTTATCATGCCCCAGGTGGAGGACTGCAGTGCATTGACCTTGGCTGCACAGGCATCTGGTAGCCAACCAAGGACCACCCACCACAGGCCTTTAGCATAAGATATGAAGAAAAGCAAGCAGTGTTAGACTGGAATACAAGCCACCATAATGCTAGGATTAGCAGTGCCTCATCTGGGCCTACACTAAATATCCGAGCTGTATGAGATGATGTCACATCACAACTCTGCAGAAATTGCTTACACCTCTGAACATCATCGCTGTTCACACATGTGTACAGTGCTTCCAGACATGCATTCTGTATTGCTAGTTCAAGGAGGACAAGTAAGGTTATATGAATATTAGGTTAATACCATGTTTTCTTTCTATTCTAGAACTTTATTTTTGAAGAACTATAATTCTTCTATGAAATGAAACCTTTGCAGAAAGTCAAGTGTATACTCAGTAAATTTGCCAGTTACCTGTGAGTGACCTTAATACTGATAAACTCTTTCGACATTTCAGACATGAAGACAGATTTATTTAAAAAGCAACAATTCATGGAATTGTACACATTCCTGTGAGTTCTTCTTATGGATCGAGCTTGAGTTCCACAAGTAAGCTTCTGCAGTCTGCAAGATACCAGTTTCTACAGTCCAAAAAATACGTAATTTTAAGGTAATACATGTTAAGTAAAAAGTGATCTCAATCCATGCTCACACGAGTTTTTGTGCAAGTTCTGGGAAATGCAACTCAGGAAACAGATCTTGCAGTTCTCTGAAATAAATGTCTCAATGACCCAACATGCCACCTAGGGAAGTTTGCTGCCTGTCAGAGTCCAGACCCAGGATGTGGTAGAGGGACTGCCATAGCTTGTCTGACCCTCTCACTGCTACTCCCTGTTTTTCCATAGGGGCAGCAATGATACTGCCAGGGGGAAAGCATACCCCATCAGAAGTGACTACAGAGTTCTGGGGGCAGCAGTGAAATGGGGGCCCAGAGGGTATTCTCTTCAATCCTACCACTAAGGGGAAAAGGTATGGGGAGGGTTCCAAACCCCCCTGTCATAGGCAGGGATGCCATTTTAATATAAATCTCCCTTCATTTAGTTTAAAATGGTTCGCCCTTGTCCTGTCATCTGTCCTAACAAAAAGTTGCACTCCATCTTTTTATAAACTCCCTTTAAGTATTGAAAAGATGAAATGTGGTCTCCCTGGAGCCTTTTCTTTTTCAGGATGGGCAGCCCCAGCTCTCTCCACCTTTCTTCATAGGAGAGGTGCTCCAGCCCTCTAATTATCTTTGTGGCCCTCCTCTGGACCCGCTCTGACAACTCCACATCCTTCTTGTGCTGGGGGCCCCGCACCTGGATGCAGCACTCCAGGTGGGGCCTCACAAGGACAGAGCAGAGGGGGACAGTCCCCTTCCTACACTTGCTGCCCACTCTGTTGATGCAGCCCAGGATGCAGTTGGCCTTCTGGGATGCAAGCACATACTGCTAACTCATGTCAAGCTTTTCATCCACCAGAACCCCCAGGTGTCTCTCTGCTGGGCTGCTCTCAATGAATTCTTCTCCCAGTCCACGCTCACATCTGGGATTGCTGACCTCACATGGTTCACATGGGCCCACTTCTCAAGCTTGTCCAGGTCCCTTTGGACGGAGTCCCTTCCTTTTGCTATATCATCTGCACCACTCTGCTTGGTATCATCAGCAAACTCGCTGAGGGTGCACTTGATCTCACTGTCTACGTCACTGATAAAGACATTAAACAGCACCAGTCCCAAGACAGACCCCTGAGCAATACCACTTTGTCACCAGCCTCCACTAAGACAAAGAGACATTGACTACCACTCTCTGCATGCGACCTTCAAGCCAATTCCGTGTCCATCATTCAAATCCATGTCTCTCCAATTTGAAGATCAGGAGGATGTCATTCAGGACAGTGTCACAGGCCATACAGAAGTCCAAGTAGATGATATCAGTCAGTCTTCCCTTGTCAACTGATGCAGTGACTTCATCGTAGAAGACCATCAGATTGGTCAGGCACGATTTGCCCTTACTGAAGCCATGCTGGCTGTCTCAGATCATTTCCTGGTCTTGCATGTGCCTTGACATTGCTTTAAGTGGTGATGACAACAGGATTTTGGGTTCTGTGACCATCGAAGCCTATTTGCAGATCAACATCTGCTTGGGAGAGACAACTGGGAACGATGGATACAGGAGAAAGTTACCAGCAGCCCTATGAGAGAGTGACTGACAGGGTTGACAAGCAACAGGCCTGAAGTGAGACACAGCAGGATGGCTCCAGTGACAGGAGTGTGGCAATGGAGGGACACAGGCTCTTGAGGAAAGATGGCCATGAAGACAGGGGGAAGAAAAAACCGCCTTCCTTAAAATACTAATACAGAATCTGTTGATGTATGGGCTGGATGATCAGACTGTAAGGTAGGTGGAAAACCAGCTGACCAGAAAGTGGTGATCAGTAGCACACAATCTAGTTAGAAGCTAGTAACTAGCAGTGTATCTCAGGGATCAGTGCTGGTCAGTGCTTGTTGCAAAGAAGACCAATGGTACTCCAAGCTGCATTAGGTAAACTATTGCCAGCAGGTCAAAGGAGGTGATCCTTCTCCTCTATTTGGTACTGGCAAGGCCAGGCCTGAAGTATTGTGTCTAGGTCTGGTCTCCCCAGTACAAGAGAGACATGGACACATTGGAGAGTCCAATGAGGGGCCAAAATGATGACAAAGACTGTAGCAACACTCCTACAAGGAAAGGTTGATAGAGGACAGACTCTTCATACCAGAGAAGAGAAGACTCAGGGATCTCATCAGTGTAAATAAATACTTGAAGCAACAATACAAAGAGGACAGTGTAAGGCTATTTTCAGTGGTGCCCAGTGACAGGACAAGAGGCAATGAGCATACAGTGAAATACTAGGTTCCCTCTGAACAGTAGGTAACACTTCCTCTGTGAGCGTGATGGAGCACTGGCACAGATTGCCCAGAGAGGCTGTGCAATCTGCATCCTTGAGGTATTCATAAACTGCCTGGATGTGGTCTTGGGCAACCTGCTCTGGGTGGCCCTACTTGATCAGGGGATTGGACCAAATCATCTCTAGAGGTCCCTGCAAACCTCAGCCATTCTATGATTTTAATATTGATCAGCATTGGGTTAAAGAAAAAAGCCAGGAAGAAAGTAGGATTCAAAAACTTTCACTGGCATAAACCCAAGCCAAATTAGGCCAAACTCAGTGCACTTATGCCAAAACATTCAGAAGACAGATGCCGTTTTCATCTTTCAGTGCAACAGCATCCACAGTTAGAATGGTCAAAGGCATTAATTAAAAGTTACCTCTTCACTTGACCAGGTTACATGACTGCAAACTAAGAACAAATTTGGAATACCTAGTCAGTAAGAAACACAATAAAAGACAAGTACTTCCTTGAGATATTTCAATTTCTTTTCTATTTATAAAATACTGATAAAATAAGAAAGGTCTTGGTAAAAACAGTCAACAAAATTAATAAAAGGATGCACCCTGATTTCAGTATGGCTGCTTCAGAAGACAGTCATATTGTTCCAGGCTTTTCAGTTAAAGCATATGAAAACTTACCAATTGCATGTTTTGTTGTTGTTTTATTTTGTTTTTCTTCCCTAAATCAGTTTATTGCTTCTCTATACTGAGGGACTCAAACTGCTGAAGTAACACAAGTCTTGAGCAAGCACTTGCCTCAGTGAACACTGAACAGAATGAAACACGGTTCATGCCTCTTCAGGCCACCTTTTTTGTTGTTGTTAGAAGTGATTTATGCCTTGTTTTTAAACAGAGCAACATTGCGAAGTACAATGTTAGATGGTTCAGTAGTTGAAAGGGACAACAAGGACACACCTCACCATCAGTTACAAGACTCTCCAGCTCAGCATGATGGCTGTTGAGATTTCTATCTTCAAGCACAAATTCCAGACACATCTTGAACTACTGACATAAAAAAGTGTCAAGTCATAACAATATTTCATCCAGAGTTCTTCACTTTGTGAACTTAGTTCCATTCTCAGCCCTTTGAAAAAGTGTGCATTAGCCTTGCATTTAATCTGAATGACATCAATTCTCAATTCAATGTTATTTTGAGCAGTCAGCTCTATTACAGCATCCTTCCTACTTACACCATATGTAATGGTGTGCATCATTTCTTGTTTTACATTTCTTTTCCATGAGAAAACATCATTCAACTATCCTATCCAAGAATTTTTGGGCTCTCATGCTATTAGTAAATGGTTTTCTCCAACTTATGCACAGAAAATAAATCTCTTGGAGTAACAAGACCTGGTAATATTACTCACTGAAATGTTAGAGGTTTTTAATCCATATTTGAATCTATTCTTATAATGCTCTCTCTATTATGTATGACTAAAATGGATTTCCACAATTTATTCAGCGAAGCATCTTTTGCCTTCATTCTCATTATCCAAATATCAAGTCTCACCTATGTTCTCTTACTATTTTTTTTTAAGTTAATGCTTAGGAACACAGTTAACATAAGCTGTTTAAGTATTTAAAATATTAAAAAAAATCAATGTTCTTCAAATAATCTGCTCAGAATTTCTCAGTCTTTATAAAAATCTAGAAGAAAAAAATCAACTAAACTTGCAGAACACCTCAGGCTTGGTGAAGCTTTAAATAGTAAAGCTGGTATTCAGGTGTAACAACAGATCAGTTAACTTAGGCTAACTTATTATTACCAAAATTCTGCTAAAATCAAGGTCTTCGATTCTTGTAACTGAAATGTAGGTCAGACTCACAGGATGAGAAAAATCAGTATTAAAGTGACTTAAGGATGATGGCTGATAATCTGCTGAGTACAAGGTACTGATGCAGTGACATGAAGAATATTACAACCTTCCCAGCCTGGTAAGGCAAGGAAATGAAGTATGAGTACAGGAAGAGTAGGTACATTAAATGATAGCAAGTACACGTTCTGACATGCCACATATGTGATATGAAACATGCGAACAGTTTTAGTATATACTTTCCATTCACAACAGGTTAACAGGTCCAATAATTTAAGCCAAAACATTTCACCTGAAAATTCACATCAATTCACATTAGCTTATTTCTAATGTACCTTAAAAAAGTGCGTTGTTTAACATATTAACAGACTGTGTGAGGAATAACCTGTTAACAATCCAGTAACTTGAAAAGATGTAAAGGCCCACCTACTTCACTTTCCTGTACAGAAATTATAATATATAATACAAATACGAACAGTTAGATATTACTGCCTTTAAAAAACTGCTTCCTCTGTAAGAGACATATTAAGGTAGTGCCTATCCCTGAAGAGCTTAAAGGCATTATAAATGATAAATCGGAGGTTACAATTGTTCTGATGCATACTTATTCATCTCAAGTCCATGTCTTTCTCCTACAATAGAAATACTTGCATTTTCAGAATGAGAGAAAAAGCTGGTATTCAGAATTTAATCTTTGCTTTAGAGTAGCTGAATATTTATAGTACTCCCACAAGACTCCCCAAAACAGTACAGATCACAGACTTCACACAGTATTCATAGCACTCCTGAAACACTCCATTAAAACTGAATATATAAGAGTCAATGAACTCACAGGCATCACCAGAAAGCAAAATAAATTCAACTTGAAGCATTTGACTTTAAAAATTTCAACCAGTCCAGTTCATGCCAACCAGTTGACATAGTATATGTTCCTCCTTTCTGATCAAAGTGCCTATAAAAACTGGAGACACACTGGAATGCCGAAACACAAAAATGGTATTCCAAAGGGCAAACAATACTGGGTATTTTCTTAAATGATTACTTTTTAAGCATGGTTTGTCTTACCCTCAAGACCCATCTACACATGTAACCCTCAAGTGTAAAACCTGCTTATAAGTCTATATACTATTTCCACATTATTTTATATCAGCTTTAGAAGAATCTGGGAAAATAGACTCTCAAACTCTTTCCCCAGAGCTTCTGAGAGTACTGGACAATAAACAGTGGTTAATCTTAGGTTGTCTTCTCTTAATAACTTTAAAGCATTCTGATATGTTGGGTCATCTTAATCACATACTATTTCCTAGACAGCTTAGAAAAGGTAAAAGGAACTGTTTCATATCATTTTCCTTTAAACACAACAGGCACTTGAACAATTCTATTACATCTTAGATTAGGTGATTAGTCCTAAGCTTTTACCAGTACTTGGGTATTTTGAGAATTATGAAAGGTAGTACTCCAGAAGAATAAAAGAAAAAAGATGTACTTACCTGTACATCTGAACTACGGCTTCCACTTTTTGAAGCAAACAAACAATCCTCAGAATCAACGGCAAGTGGAACAGAAGCAGAAGGAAAGAGCTCAGAAAGAGACCCTTGACTGAAGTTTATAGCCTCTGGATTTTTTTGACCATCCTTTACTGATTCACTCAGATTGATCACAGAATCTCGTATATTTGAAATAATTTCATTATTTTCTGCCAACAGGCGTTCAAGATGATCTATTTTTTCTTGCAATATTGAAAGTTGACCCTGTTAAAAAAAAAAAGTCGATTATTTTCTCAGACCCATTCTTGACAATCTTTTAAAATCAATTTCACAGTAGTATATCATCACACAGAATAAATAATCTTTATCCTATGTCTTACATAAAGACAAACCAAGAAATTGAACCAACATAAGAGACCTTCTCCTCTCAGAATAAGGGAAAACAGCAAAAGTGATAAAAAGATATTTTTTAAAAGTCACATTGTTTTAAATACTAATTATGCCAAATTCAAAATTTCCATGTCTATCAAACATCTTCAAAAAAATCTAATATTTTCATTTGCCATCATATTAGGACACAAAAGAGAAAGCTGTTTTATAGGAGGCAGTCCCATCATGATGGAATTAAAAGGATGTAAACATTTTAATACTTTACATGTACAAGGAAAAACTGTTTCAGTATATATTAAGTTTCTTATTTTCAGCAAAATTTGGAGGGAAATTAACAGAAGCTAATAAAAGATTCCTTAACATAGATTATTCCTATGAACAAGTGGTAACTGGACAAACATCAATATATTCCTTCACAAGACAATTCAAACTAATAGTAGTTTCATTTAGATCATGTTCAGTTGCTGAAGAACAGGATTCTAAAGATGATCCTAATGTATACCATGAAAGGAAGGACAGAAGATAATATCAACATGCACTGAAAGAAGTCAGCATATCTCCAAAGCAATTTGGAAAGAGAGGGGCAGGCAGACAGCACAAAACAATTCAAAGCATTTAATCACCATATTATACCAGCACCTGGAGGTAGCATAGGAGGGGAAAATGCCTGGAAATGCTCTCTGATGTACTAGCCACCCATTCCAAATGATTTGAGGTATGCTTTTTTCAAATATTAGTGTGTTAGCTTTTCCATACTCACAAAAGGCCAGATTATTTAAAATGTTTTTAAGGTTATTTCAGCTTAACAATAATTTCTTTCTTTCCTCAGGCAGATTTCAACTTAACAATAACAAAAGATAGAAAGTAACTGTGTGTTTGTTCTGCATTATTAAAGTCGTGGTCAGACCCCAAAATATACAACGTCTGATTAAGTTCTGTCAAAAAGCTTTCATTGTAATAAAACCCGCTGCAGATTTGGGTGTTCACATTTTACCCATTGCATTCATCACAAATAACACATATTCAGTAGACAATTATTCTGTGATCTATGCTTTTTAATGACAAGTTAAACTTTTCCCTGACACCAATGCTTTTCCTGTTTTTTCCCCTGACACCAAGTAATACAGAAAATTATTAGTAACAGCTTTGGTGCATGAGACTTTTTCCCCCTTTAGCAATCATTCACTTGAGGCCTTTTGCATTTTGCTTTTACGATACAATTTGCCTTCCTCAAATGCCAATTAATTCCAACTTCTGTAGTTAGGCTGTAGTTTGCAAAGGACTAAGCCTCCTTTGTAAATTGTAATGGGTACTTTCTTTTAAAACCTGTTCAAGAAGTCTGCAGGAATAAAAAACTTCTCTAAATATGAGATACCAATCAACCTCTTAGGATCTACTAGCCATTTCTGCAATTTCATCTTTATAGGAGTTGTTTATAATTCTATAGAAGATAAGGTGTAATATTTTACAGTTAGTAGGTTTGTCCCCTCCTTTTCTGTGCTGTGTAAAATGCTGACCCAGTGTTTTTCTTTGTTCTTATCTCAATACATCCTGAAAATAACAGGTTTTAAAATTCAACACACGTGAAACCTTTTTATTTCCCAAAAGACAAAAATATATTTTGACAATAGATCCAGAATAAGTTAATTGAGATGAAGGACCAAAATCTTAGAATCTAAACTGCTTAAAGACAAATACTAGAAACAGAATAACTGAAAACAGGAGATCAATATGCAGATGATAGGGCACTGGAAAGAAAAAAGTGTAGTCCCATGCCCCCTGGTGGCATAAAAGAAACAACCGAGACTAAAACCTTCCAAACGATACATTAAAAATGGTATGCACCCATTTTAATAAAATTAGTACTTTCCCGTTCAAAAAGTACAAAAGAAAGGTTTCTCTGCTCACATAATAGCCTGTTATGCCACTCACTCTTAAAGTAAAATGCATAAAGTAATACTGATTGGGACTTTACAGGCTGCCCAACATAACCTCTGATCTTTAGATTCCTAAAAAATAAAACATAGCTATCATGTACACCAGCTATTACCTGCTTCGCTGCACACAGCTCTAGTTCAAAGTTACCAAATGTGTAAGCACCTAAAATGCTGTTCACACCTACCCCACCAGTATATATTCTTCCTTTGAACTGTAAAATCAGAGAACTATTTAAAATTTCTCTTTCATGTATGTTCTAGAAATATTCTACCTACAAGAGAAGAATATTATATTGCTGAGCAATAGCCTGTCAACTACTTTGCAGTAGGTTACAAGACTGATCTGTTCTATGTTGTCTAGGTAAGTATTGTCTCTGTCCAAAAGTTACAAAAACACTGAATACGTGGTTAGACTGAACCTTCCATTGGCATATACTGCCAACTTCTGTCAGTCAGACACAAACTTACAAACTTGGAGGTCAAGTCACACTTCTCATATCTATTAGATGGACCATTCTTTTAATTTTTATTTTTTTTATAATTTAAACCTCAAAATATCTGCATTAAGTTCTACCATTTCACTGTGTATTCTGTGGTAAAATTCTTTTAAATTAAGTTCCCTGTTTCTTGTGTGCTGAGACAGTAGATTGCTTCCTGTTCATTTTCCAGTAAAAAATGTATAGTTACGTAATTCCAGCAATAATTTATTTTTATGGTGGAGAGTTCAAGCCTACCTTGAACACTGAGCAGCAGTGATTTTTAGAATATTAGGCACAGAACTTTGGAGACAGATATTCTGTTAGCTGGAGATAGAAATCTTACCAGAATTCCCACTGTAGAAACTAACAAAGGATGCTAATTAAGACTACCTGCTTTCTTTTTTTTGAAAGACTAGGAGATGCATCATGTTTCTTATGAAGATTTTAAACTGGACATGTACCAACTCAGCTTGAAAGCAAAATATCAAATAAAAAGCTACAGGTAAAAATACGTAACTATGGCCTCATGCTGCAAACTAACTATCAGGCAACGAAGTTTTTGTAGACACTAAAAAAAAATATTTTAAGTTTCCGTTGTGCAACACACCAGCTATTAGAATTAAATTTCAGAAACAACTGTGTCTCAAACTAGAAATGGATCCCAGCTTTCACTCAATATAAATACAGTGAAAGCAGTGTCAGGAATCCATTCTCAGATTTAAAAATGGTTCAAGTATCAGAAAGTACTTTTTTTTTTTTTTCAGTCCTCACTCCTTACTCATTTTAAGTAGGCAGGAGTAAGACGGTGCTAAGAATGTAGCATTCAATAGTAAAATTTCTTTAAAATTCAAAGATGAACACGGAAAATGTTCAAGAACAAAACAAAATTTAGTTTCAACACTGTTAGAGGAAAATAGCTGATTCACACTGCCCCTTACTGATTGCCAGTAATGGGTGTTGATTTACTATTAAAACAGCTCAGAAACATACCAGAGAACCTGACGGGTCTAATCAAAAATGAAACACACAGGACATCTTTTCATTACTAAAATCATCAGTATTTGTTCTAAATTAAGTTTGAAAATTTTCCACACAATTGGAAGTGGGTGTTGTTATATTTTTAAATCCAAGCAGAGATGTATCAATTTTACCTTAAGCAATTCTGCCTGAAACGTTGTAATCTACATGGCTTTGTGAATACTGGATAGCAAAATAAGAGGTATGCTTTCTGGATAAGTCCAAATAGACTGAGGCTCAGTCCAAATGTAGACCATTAAAAGGATGCTCTGTGAATCTATATACTTGTTTGGAATAAGGAAATGCAATGTAAAATTACAGGAATCACCTAACTTACACAATCAGTCTACTAGTTTTTATTAACTTTGGTATAAACTTCTTTCTTTCATCTCTCTCCATCTTCACGTACTGGTAAGGTTGTGCAAATAAAGATTTGATTAAGAAGAAAGGGAACCCAGCTCTCGCTCCACAACAACAGGTATTAGTGCATGAAGTGGAAAGTACCAACAAATCCAAATTGTATCCTGGAAGTAGGTACAGCTGCACTAGTAAAATAATGGCATCACACAAGTAGTGCATCTCTTTGCCATCCCCATGGTTACACAGGGTTGGACTGAAACAACTGAACCTTCCCAAGTGAGGACAGACCAGACCAGCTCATTCTCCACCCGTTTGGAACAAAAAACATCCATACCTGCTAGCTGCACTGAGCAACCTGCTGTTACCACCACACAATATAGCTACATAAACAGTTCCCTATGCTTCAGTCTTAACCCTTCAGTGGTTTTCAAGCCCCAAACATCCCAGAATGGCCTCTGCTTCCCCACTGCCCTCTGTTTTGTCCTTGTCTATTTGCATTTGGTACTGCTCTGATACATTGCAAGGACTCACTCCAGAAAGGAGTATTGGTACCCGGCACAAGTAAGCAACTCCAGTAACACAAGGAAAAATAAAGTTGCTTTATTCTGGGCAAGGCAGAGCAGCTTCTCCTATCTAAGCACTGCAGAAAAGGGTATTGCAACTTTCATTTCCTCAGTGAATGCTCACTCACTCCTTCTTTAAATACAAGACCTTTCAAACAGGCAGCTGCTGACCATTTCAAGGAAAAAGAAAGGTAGCTCAAATAATTTAAGCGGGAGTATGACAGGCCCATGAATGAGGAATTCTCACAGAAACTGGCAGACAGAGGACAAATCCACATGAGAGACTTCTGAGGTTAGGTCAGCTAGAAATTATTATTATTATGTATCCAGAGAGTGAGCCAGCAACCACCAAGCGCTTGGTTCAAAACCAGCCAGAGCCCATTCTCCTTCTCACCCACACGAACAAGCCGGAGACCACAAAAGAGCTGGCAGAGTCCTGTTGAAGAGGCTCTGGTGCACAAACGAGCAGTGGTGAAGACAGCAGTGTACCACAGCGAACAGGGTTCTCCTGGGGATGTGGAATTCAAGTCCGGATCATTGCCTATACAGGTTCACAACACTGAGCATTTAAGAAACTTCACGTGTCCTTTTCTGATGGCACTGAATTCGCAGTCATCCTAATCACTTCCTGTATCAGCTTCTTATACCTGGAAGTAATTATTGATATCTTCACAAATCATGTACTAACTTGACTAAAATCTTGATACAAGCCTCTGACCAGATGCAGCATACCAAGATGGTAAGACCAGAAAATATTCTCAGTTCACTGTGCAATCTGAGCACTGTACAGTGAACAGAGCACACTAAATGTAGAATTTGAATGGTCATGTCCTCTACAGAAAAAAAGCAAGCAGGTAGAAGTTAAAAATACAGCACGATGTTGCATCAAAGCTTAATATTTGAACACACTGACTGTTTCAGCGTGTATTCACCTTGTGAGGTAGGACACAATGAAAAACCAAGCATACAGTACAACAGTTAAAAGCACAAGTCAAGGTTCAAAGCCTTTATTAAGCTAAGCAGAAGGTTTCTGTGCATTTTTAATCATGAAAATTACATAAATAACCTTTTTAAGGATTTCCTGCCTTTAAAGTACCATTCAAAACAAGCTCACTTTGTGAAGACACTAGCATTCACCTGAATTAACTGAACTACAAAACACAAGTCTACTCTCTCAAATGAAATAGTTGTTCTAGTCCAAAGATAAAGTAACCTAAAAAAAAAAGGTTTTCAGGAACTGATAGACTTTAAAATCCTTTTAACAAGTGTCATGATAAGAAATAAGCATTCTACATACTATTACTCTAGATTTAAGTTTCATGTAACTTACGGAGATAGAAAAAAGATGTTGTTAAGGCCTAATTTGACACCATTATCACTGAGCTGAAGGCTGGGAGAAAGAAGGGGGAGATGGAGACAAATCTAGAAGCATTCCCTATATTAAGTCAGTTATCTGAAGGATGTTCACTACTTCTCAGGCTGGTAAGTTTTAGGTTCATTTCCCTTTTGGTTCCCTTCCTAACCCTGTACTGAATATTTATTTCTGTAGTTAAAATGGCTATCAGTACAAAACTGAAATGCAGTTTACATGGCATCTGAGTACAGGCATTTTAATTATTTTTATTTGAACAAGTCAAAACTTAAAATAACAAAATCATGTAGCAGTCAGAAAAAAAGGTCAAGCTAAGAGCAAACAAGGAAATGCTCTCTCTCCATTTAGTTTATGCAGTTTAAGCTGGGCATTGACCGTAAGTAGCAGAAAGGAGTTCTGCTTTATGGGAGGTGTTACTGCTCTTCTGAAGAATATATTTTGTTCAACATTTTTCACTAGATTTAAAGACTAATTGAAAGAAGCTATTAGATTCTGCCCGACTGCTGTTTAGCCAGAACTTCACTCAAAACATACAAGAAACAAAGACAAACACACTCTGGAACATCAGGAAGTACAAGGTGTTTTTTTTATTTTTTGTACTTTAGTACAAAACTAGTTACTGACCTATAATTACATTTACTATGAGAACCCCTCCTCCTTTACAATGCACCAGAAGCTCAAAAGAAAAAATAAATTTTATTTTTATTTTTTTTTTTATACTCAAGAACATTCCTGTGACGCTCAAAGGCTTTCAGATAGTGATTGCTGTTAATCAGGCTTTGTTTGTTTGTTTTAAGTAAGCAAGTTTCAAATCCAGGAAAATGGTAATTCCTTCTGTAACTATTCTGATTCAACATTCAATCTTCTCCAACACGAAACTCCTAAGAATGCTACTAGAAGTCACTGCACTCACAATTACTCAGTGCTCAGACAACTTAAACTACGTACAACCTTAATTACTACTACTTACATTTCAGAGTGATAAAAACATTTCCTGATCATACAGTTTCCTATACTGCTACATACAGCAGTGCTTGAGCTTGTTATACAACATAGGCCAGAAATGTACCCACAAAAATAAACCCGCAAGAACATGAAGCAACAAAAGGCGTGTATTTATAGTTCAGGTAAGCCACTGATTTCACCTACTTCACTACAGCAATGTACCTAACAAAACCATAGCTGGGAAATGTATTTCTGGTGTATCAGGAGTTATTTCAAAAGCAGAAAGCGTGAGGACTTGCTGTGACACTGGAGGGAGACAAGATTTATTCTGCACAGAATTGGGGCACACCAAATGTCAGGCATGAGCTGATTCGCCGCAGCTGCAGCCACCCAAAGGAGACAGAGGGTTATGTGACGGAAGGTAAGGCTTCCTCAAAGTAGGGGAGCTTTTACTTTGGAGTACTTTTGAGGTAAATCTCAAAAGATGCCTTTGTTCAGTGCACAGACTCATAGAACTGCTGATGTTTCTGATGTGTTTGGCCCTAACATCCTACTGTTACTGCTCCACCCTACCATGATTCATATTTTGGCCAGGTGATACTAATTCCAAACTATTGGCAAGTACAGATGAAACAGCACTGCACACTGCAACAACCACTGCTTGTGCCATTTACAAAGTATGTGATGGATGCCTTGAAAACATGAAGCCAGCAGAGAAGCATTAGCAGAACCACCAACTGCCAGGCCTTAATGTTTTGCGGGAAGGACACAGGAAATAGAAATAAAAGCCAGCTGCTTTTACAGGAACTGTATTTGATTGTCTCTGTTCGATGCGAGGCAGCTACAGGGCCTGTAAAGGCAGTTCAAACACATGAGAAGATCAGAGTAAGTTTCAAATAATGATGGTCAAAGGCACGAGGGTAGGAGGGGTGAAGGATCTTATTCAAAACAAAAAAATATATATAAAAAATTGGAAAACCCTAAGGATCGAAGTTGCTGTATGCTTGTGCTTTCCTTCTAATAAAATTTAAGGGAAACGCCAAAGATACCAGAAGAGCAATCCCTTGGTCCCATTCCAGTTACCAAGCAGAACCATGGCAGACCTGAGTTTCAAAAACTTACTTCCAGAAACAGCCTTGCACACCATGGGGATACGTCCCATAAAAGCCAAAGCAAGCTGCGTGAAAGTGGTTAGCAGAAAAAGCTCAGTTCCAGAGCATTGCCTATCAGGTAACAACAGAGGACGCTGTGTTGCTCTTCTGTTTTGCCTTGCTCAGGCGTAAAATGCACCAGAAATGAATTTTCGTGTGAAGACTACACAAAGGCTATATATTTCTGATGCAAAATATTCTTACCCAAAAATAAATCCTCCACTTAATTTAAAATACATTGGATTTTTAATGTTTTTCTTTGTCTTACGCCTTAGCATGCATGGCACACTCTTGAATGAAGCAAAATTTAGAATCAGAAGAAATACTCCACCAGCCTGTGTAAATGAACAGCTTTTATGGATTTGTTCAAACTCAAGGTAAAGTTAGTTGATAAAATATGCTGTGTTAGCCTAATGTTTGTTTTTTTCTGTTTGGACCCAAAATACCAAATAGATTAATACGTGCTTATCTGTATTTGGTTTTCATCTGTATACAGTAACACTGGTTCTTCAAGTGAAGTTCCTTATGGACTTACTCCACTTCAGACTCAATTTGAATGAAGCTTTCATTTAGCTGTATCAGTTTAGTCCAAGGACCACTTGTACTTGACACTCAGTGCACAGGAGACAGCACAGGACTCACCACTTCAAATCTCCATCCACCACACAGCCAAAAGATTTCTCAAACAATTCTGTTATTGCAGACGGAAAGAATATCCTCCACCACTCTTCAGCAAATTCCACCAGAAGACTTATACTATAATCTGTAGTGAGGGTTGATATGTTAATAATCAAAAAAATGCATCTAAGGCTCCTGCACCTTAAGCTTGCCTCTGCACAATGCTGCAAGGCTGTTCCTCTTGTGAGACAGGACACTATGACACATGGTATCTTGACATGTGTTCTGAGACAGGAAACATCTTATTCTGACACAGGATGCTAGGTTATGCAGACCAGCTACACAGCTCGTTCTTCTCACTTTCAGTACCCTTCATTAGTCTTCTCAAACTCAAATGATACCTGGAACATTTTCCTCTCCATTCACAGATACAGAAGTTTTAAGACAGCCATACCGTACTGAAGTACAGTTCAGTTTCCCTAGCAGCTTATCAATTTACTTATCTAAAGGAACAGGAGGAAAGAAAGGGGAGTAGTGTATTTTAAATCTCAACCAGCAACATTTCTGCTATTACTCCCAAGAGTTTTTAAAACAAAAGTAACCACTGTAGTAACACTGCCTACACTGAGAAGGGTGAAATAAAGTACACAGCAACGCTTGAAACTTCTAGAGCAGGTCATCGTCAACTGCTGATGAGCCCTCTGAGGAGACTCTGCGCCAAATGCTGTTTCAGAGCGTTCATGGGAAGCAGTTGTGATAACAGCTTTGGAAATCCACCCCGGAGTCATGCTGAAGGAATACAAAGCAAAATAGCAAGGGAGAGGCAGGGAAGAAGGTCTATGGAAAAGTATCAGAGTCCACGGTACACTGCAGCAGACAGAAATCCTACAGTGACTACAAATAAGGTCTGAGAGAAAGAAAGTGCTTGTGATATGGCCATCTTCAGAATAATATATTGCTGACAACCAGGCAGGGTCCATGAAGTTACACACAGGATTTAGAGAGGAGAGGCAAATAAGGCAATCTCCATAGGTTGTACCTAATCTTCCCCAAATTAACGGGGATTTCAGTTCTGTGGCAGCATGCAGATCTTCATATATGATTTAAATGCACCATCAGTGATGACAAGGCTATAAATCACTTCATTAGCTCAGGCTCTATTACGGCTGCCATGATGTCACCTCACTACAGAGTGCGGGCAATGAGAACTTTACAAGAGACCACCGATGCCAACTTTTGCAAATTCAACACTTAAAAAGACAAGATATTACCAGTACCTCCAAAGTCAGACCAGAGATTCTCTTTAAGACAGCACTGAAAAGCATTTACAAGCAC
Source organism: Aythya marila (assembly GCF_965140915.1). Taxonomy (NCBI): domain Eukaryota; kingdom Metazoa; phylum Chordata; class Aves; order Anseriformes; family Anatidae; genus Aythya; species Aythya marila. The sequence continues at coordinate 61,154,343 of NC_139080.1, read as the reverse complement.
CTGGATAGAGATTATGTAAAGGCTACTGCTTAGGGGCATTCACACTCCCTGAGAGATCTTCTCCAAAAATTACTTCTGCAAGACATTCATTCCTGTTGGCACCCTTGAACAACTACCTAAACTCTCAAACTAGAAAGCCAGCTCAGGAAGGGTAACTCTTGACTACAGATAATGGCAGATAAATCTGAAAAAAGGACAGGTTCACAAGCCTCAGCCTGATGTACACGACCCTGAGATCATGCAACGAGAAGGCATATGGAAGAAATAGCAGAAGTGAAAGTTGAGCAGCAAATCCCCATCCTGCATTTTACTACTGGTATTACACACGATTCTCTCAGTGAATACAGACCAACAGGCACTACCAGCTAAAAAAAAAATCCAACTCTATTCCTGGCAGAAATTAAAGTAAAGCCTAGATAGACAAATGCTGATGAGCTACACAGGAAGCTGCTTCCAGAAGAACCCACTCCTCCTCTCTGAGGCTACTGTATACCACAGAGCTCGGGGAGAGCAAGCTAATCAGTACACAACTTCCAGGATATGCAAGGTGAAGGATGCTCCTACCAGAGCTGCACAGAGAAACAGCAAAGTTGAAAAATTAGCACACTGTCAGATCAGAAAGAAGTAAGAAGTGAAGCTATCTGAAAATCTGTGGGGAAAAAATAATAAAAAAAAAATCTCAGCTCCTCCTTCCAAGCAGTAAGAAAAACTGACCTTTCTCATCGTGAAAGAAAATGTCTTCTTAAATCCACGGACACACAATATCCTGCTGCCAGAGCTTTTCGCAAACAAAAGCAGCTTGAAGTTTTTACATCTGTGGCTGGTTTCACTTACAGTACATTGAGTTCCAACAACACCTCACTGACATGATTTTTTGTAAGCTAAGATAGCGTTTTCCTTTCCAATATTGTCGGTGGCTTCTCTTCCCCTCTTCATCTTTCATATTGACTTTACACTGACGCATTATATGGCTTGAAAACATTTGCTAGGTTCCAGAGGTTTCCCAATTTAAAAAAAGTGAAAAATTCCTATTCAGAACCCTACAGACAGCAAAAAGGAAATGACAAAGTCACATTGGCTTCACCTGTAACTTCTTCGAAGGATAAAGCAGCAAGAAGAAAAAGGGCAATTTTTCCACCCAAAGGAAGGACTGAAACAGTGCTAAGTAGTGAGAGTGAGCAGCCTCGAATGAATTTAGGTATGGAAAAGGCAGAAAGAGTAAATGCTGGCGGAATGTTCTAGGAGTCCGAGGGGAGGAAGGAGGAGGTGAGGAGAGATGCTTGGCTCCTTACGTTGTATAAAGAAGAGATGTTACAGCAGACTGAGGCACCAGACCTTTCTCTCGTAAGAGAGAAAGCATTACGCTGTAGGACACTGACAGAAATTTCAACTGCAAGACACTGACAGTGGAAAAGCAAACACATCTAATACATCTTCCAGGTTTCAGTATTTCAAAGCAAATCCTGACATTAAATAAAAATAAATTAAAAAAAAGGCCACCTATGTACCAGCTGCCCTGTCCTATTCTTTATCTGGATTAAACTCAACTGGTGAGATAAAAGCACATGAGGTGCTCTGCTAATATAAGATACTGACCATACCACCAAAGCAGCACTTGTACTAGCTTTTACAAGTATGACACTCAGTATTACTCTCCTGCCGGAGCTGTATATTGAACAGATGCAGCCGCAGTAGTCCAGCCTTGTCTCGCTTTCTTCAGAGCTTCTTTCGTATTCTCTTAGTTCCTGAAACAGCTAGCGGCTGACCTCTGAACTGTAACTCGAAGAAACAAAGGCAGAACTGATCCCTGCTCCTTCCATACACTTCAGCCAAGGTTTTTTTGTTTTTTTTTTTGCCGTGGCCAGAAATAAAGTGGTGCCAAGTATTATCTTTGCGTTAAAGAAAAAAAAACAAAACAAAACAAAACAAAACAAAAAAAAACACGGTTCTATCGGAAAAAAAATAATAATAATAATAATTTTACTTTCTCGGTGAGCGATCTGAGGTTTTTAAATTGCCCTGACACCCCTCCGCCGCACTAACACCCCGTCCCTTTGTTTTCCTGCCGTCAGGAGGGGTGCATTCAGCGCAGGCACCGGCTGCGCCGCCCGGCTCCCCACACTTTGCGTTTTGCCCCACGAGGCGCAGCAGCGTGCGGCACAGCCCGGGGCACACCGCACCGCCCCGCACCGCCCCGCACCGCGATCGCTGCCCCCCCCCCCAAACCCCGCTGCTTCCCCCAGCCCCAACCCCGCTGCTGCGGCTGCGGGCGGCCCGGGACACGCGGCGGGGCCGGGGCAGCGCCTCCCAGAGGCCGCCCCCGTGCCCCGGCGGCGAAGGGGGGATGGGGGGGGGGGAGGAGGAAGCGCTGGGCGGCGGCGCCCCCCCGGCGGTGCCGTGCGGCGCTCACCTTGGGGAAGGTGCCCTCCCGCCGCGGGCTCTTGGGGTGGTCGAAGTGCCCGCGGTCCAGCATCAGGTAGAGCGAGAAGATGACCACGCAGAACACCGCGCTGCCGAACACCGTGAACTGGCGGCTCAGCTTCATCGCCGCCGCCTCCTCCTCCTCCTCCTCCTCCTCCTCCTCCTTCCTCCTCCTCCTCCTCCTCTTCCTCGCTGCCCCCCCGCGCCCCGCGGGGAAAGTTCCGAGCCGGCGCCGGGCGGCGGCACCGCGGCGCCGCGGGGGCTCCTCCGGCGGGGCAGCGCCGAGCCCGCTCCCAGCGCCCGCGGCCGAGCCGGGAGCCGCCGGCAGCCGCGGATCGGGCGGGCGGGCAGCGAGCGGGGAACTGGCGGCGGCGGCAGCAGCGCCGCGGGGCCGACCGAGCGCCGCCGCTGCTCCGCTTCCCGTCCTCCTCCTCCTGCGGCCGCCCCGCTCCTGCTCCTCCTCCTCCTCCTCCTCCTCCGCCCCGCGGCCCGAGCGCTGCCGCCGGCGCCCGCAGCAGCCCCCGCCCGCCGCCGCCGGAGCCTCACGCTCCGCCCCCGCCCCCGCCCCCGCGCGGGTGGGCGGTGCCTGCGGCGGTGTCAGCGCCGCGCCCCCCCCCCCCGCCCCGCGCGGCGGCCGTTGGGCGGCGGGGAACGGCTGCCCCCGCGGGCAGCCCCGCCGTGAGGCTGGCGTGTGGCGGTTGGCTCCTTCCCTTCCCTCCTTCCCTCCACACAGTTCTGGCAGATGTCAATGGTGCTGTGGGGATACGGGGTGCTTCTGAGGGCTGCCCGAGTGCTAAAAGCGTGTTTTTTTACCATGTTTTAGCCGCACGTAACGCACCGCGGGCAGCTTGTGCTGGGGAGCTCTGACGCCCCTGCGATTTGAAGTCCGAAAATTGGCGTTAGCACCACGGCTCGGCTTTTCCCTTCTCATTAAAATCCCCCCCCCCAAAGTTCCTAAAACTGTAGCACCAACACATTTTTGGCCAGCAGAGTTCAGTAGACTTTTGAAGGAGCCAGGAAATTTAAACCTGTGCTAAGTTCGTCCATATTTAGAGCCTGCTCCAGGATCTCACAGAACCTACTTCAGGGATCGATAATGCGTAACTTCTAACCCCCTTCCTCCCACTAGGCAAAAAAATAAAAAAATAAAGTGTTAGCTTCTGGACGTGAAAGGCCTTACAGGACTCCTGCAGTCACTGGATATGGATGTTATCAGCTACCATGGTGGGAACTGCTGACAGCAGAGAAACTGTGCACTTTTGTGCATATTGACTGAGTTTAAGTTTAGAAAGACCGATTTTAATCAGGGGGTGAGAAACGGAGGATGAAGAGTGAAGCTGAGCGCTGGTGACAATACAGGGGAAGGACAAAAATGGGGCAGGAACAGAAAGGGGCCGACAGCAGGGAAAAAAGAGGAGTAAGAGACAAAGCAGCTCAGAGGCAAAAATGACGGTGGAAAGGCACAACAGACGGATGATGCAGGTGGATCTCCTACAGAACTGAAATAAAACCCGGGAGTTTTGAAGCCTGATGCTGTCTGCTGTTCAGCAAAAAGCTGTAAACGCATGGACCTTACCTGTTCACATTTGCTCCATCCCCCCCTCTAGCGGCAGATGCAGACAGAAAATAAAAAATGTTACTTTTCCCATTTGTTACTTTGTTAGTGGAGTTCAGATACCTTCCTCAACCAAAAATCCAGCTTTGCAGTGATCTCTGTAAGATGCCATTTCCAAATCTCTTTTTCCTAAGAGGGAAATTGTGTTTAAATCTGCAGTAAGCTAACAGTAAGATTTCAAAAAATAGCATCAGGATCTGCAATATGTATTATTAGTGTTCACTCCAAAGCCTTTGCTCATCTTTTACATGATCAGACAGATAGCATTTTTCTCTTTTTTTTTTTTTTTTTTTTTTTTTTTTTTTTTTGTGTGTGTGTGTGTGTGTGTGTAGTTGATTCTTTGAGCAGGGTGCCTAGAGGGAAAGACAGAATTGTGAACAAACCAGTGATCTGTAGACCTTCTGTTTCCCTTGTTGGAAAAGCCAGAAGCAGTTTGATGAATGAGACAAGAGTACTGCAGAGACAATAATGGTCAGGTGGCTGAGAGAACTGAAGTGCCGCAGACAGTCAGACACTGTTCTCATCTCCGTTAAAGGGCTTCTTGCTGATACTGTGTCACACAAACCAGTGTATCCACAGAAAGCTGGTAGGGGTTCTTTACCTCCCGGGTTCCTTCCCAAGATGTCGGCGATCTAACCTGCAGAAGTACGCAGAAGCCATATTTGCAGCTGAGGCCAATGAAAGCTATGAACTTGGTCTTTTCCTCACAAATGGTCTTTTACAGCTAAAAATAGTACTGTATAAACTATGATTTCTTCAAACACCACTAGAATGTAAGGAAATTAACAGCTGCATTGCCACTTCACTGTTTCATTGGTGTGTATCAAGTGATGAGAGGCCACAACTGAAGACGACAGTAAAACCATGTGTTGTATCATGATAATTTCAGCAAGTGCAGACCACTGAATCAATGATAGCATGGGTCATGTGCAAAGTAGTATCCGGTCTTATGCTTTGAAACTGTGTAATAATGCCTGAGGGGACAAATTCAGGTTACATAAAACAGTGTCCTGATGTATATATGGACCTCAGGTTTTCTTGGCAACATTTTGACATGTTTCCTGTGTGTTTGATTTTGCAACTCTTCCTATTCCTGTTGTAAGATATCTGCTAGATGACAGACACTTAACATCAGAAACCATTATCTGCTTAGATACCTGTTCTATTTTGTTAGATACACTGTAGTATCCTAATATCTAGTAGCTGATAAATAAGAATGTATCTTGTATTGAATTGACAGACTCAGCTAGGGTGGCATAGGACTAAAACCTTTGGTCTATCGTCAGTAGATCTAGTACTGGTAGCATGAAGAGACAAGTACTAGAACAATGCTTCCAGTTCTGTTTCATCTTTGTGGGTTCTGCCTGTGGGTGTGTGGGTGTTTGCTTGTTTGTTTCTTTTCACACAGAATGGGAAAAGGATATCAGTACTACGCAACGCTAAAACATATGCAGGTTCTGATTTGCTTAGAGATGCAGTGCCAGGTCCAAAAAATTCTTCTCAAGTAGAACTCAGGTTCCTTTGATAGATACCTGAATTACGTTATGGAGCAGATAAGGAGAACTCTGTTCTTCAGAAATAACACTCAGAAATCTAAAACTGTTCAGGGAAGATTCCTGGGCAGTGAACAAGAAACACTGAAGACAGTTGTAAAACCCAGCCCTTTATCAGAAATTAAGCATATTAGTAAGGGCCTAGTAATGTATGTTTTCTTCTGTTCAGACTCTGTGATTTTGAATCCTCTCCTAAATATAGATGTCAATGGCTTGTTTTTCAAACAACTAATTAATATATCAACTTCTGAAGTGTGGAAGGAAGAAAATGGTGATGCTGACCACTTTTATAAACTAGCCATGTTTACTAAAGGCTATCTGCACGTATCTGTGTGTGTATGATACTACAAATAAATGCATATTATATATATTTTTATCCATGTGTGTGTAATCCACCTATGTCAATGTTATTTGTGTACATGAACACTTTTTGTGTGTTGAAGCATTTAAATACTGGCTAGAATATACTGCTGGAACTTTGGTCTCCTGCCAGTAACTTCTGCAATAGGCTACAATGTGCTAGCAACACGTAACAGTGTTTCTGCCATCCTTTACAACTATTATTATTATTGTTGTTGTTTTGTTCTTGTTACGTTAAGAACTACATTCTCTGAGGGATGCAATCTTCTGGCTGTATCTTCAGTCATGGCCAAGTTTTTTCTACCCATTTAGGGTTAGATGGGAACACGGGTAATGAGGGTGGGACAAACCTACACAAAAGTTCAAAACCAGACCTGCAATCATATGAAAGACATATCTTAAGTACAGATACGTTTTCAGCCATAAGCAGCTGCTGAGTGAATTTTTTATTATTATTTTTTATTATTTTGTATTTTTTATTTTTTTATTATTTTTTTAGATGTCAGGTTTGAATTTGGGCACCTAAAAACATACTATTCCTTTCTTTAGAAGCCAAACTCCTTTTCTGGATCTAGCCTCTAATAGGAAACAGAGGAAACTGGTTTTGAATAGTTATTTTCTTATTGACCAGTCTGATGGTATCTAAATTACATTTTCCACTACAGACCACAGAAACCTTACCTCTGGCTACGCAGAAACTATACAGTCAAGTAAACTCCATACCTGAAGGCATCTGCCACCCAAACAAGGTAGAAAATATAAAAATAAGAAGTTACACAGGTGTAACTTCTATAACCCCCTTAACTGCATACTATTTCACAACAGCAGATAAAGCTATAATTACTGTTGCTAAAAATATTGTAAAAAATATATAAATAAAATAAAATAAAATAAAATAAAATAAAATAAAATAAAATAAAATAAAATAAAATAAAATAAAATAAAATAAAAATCTGTGAAAACATTTATTGACAAGAGTTTGTTTCCACACCAAGTCAATGACTATTAAATCATGAAATCGAGAGACAACATGTCTATTTTAAAATATATATAACTTCTATTACTATATGTAACTTCAGTATTTAGAGCCAAACTATTTCATTTGGGGAAATGGAAGAGTATCATCACCATTTAAAACTATTATGGCTGGACTGGACAACAAGTGATAAATATGTTGTTTATTTGAAAACTTTAACTAGTCTTTGTAATTAGTCAATTACAAAGTTTTGTAATGAACACACAATTTTGGCAACCTTTGCAAGTTTTCTTCCCCCCCTTTCTTTTATGCACTTTTCCCTTTTTTCCTCTTCTCCCCTTCACCTGTTTTCCCCTTACCTCTCCTATCCCCCCCCCCCCTACTTTTCCCTTTTCCTCCTTTTTTTTTAATTATTTTTTAAAACCAATAAGCCTTCACATTCCTGCCAGGCTACTTTAGTTTCATTTGATGTTTCCTCAATGTCAGATCAATCACTTTTATTTAAATCCAAATGAAAAATCTACCAGGAAACACTTTAGCAGTGCCTCATTGCCTACTATTAGTATCATGGAGAAGTACTTGCCAGTCTTTGCATTTATTGAAGGTGTAAGGCTCCAGCCTGCAAAAATCAATCAATGTTCATAGCAGTCAGGTCATTCTTCTATAAAATATTAGTAACTAGTGAAGCAAAATAAGGCATTGCTTTCAACACCATTGAATTTCTTTGCTTGTCTTTGGTATATAACTTTTAAACATTGCATTTGATCACTTGATTGAATCAAGGACCAGAGCCATGTAAATTTGAAGCAAATCATTTGTTTGTATGTGTATTTAAACTCCAATGGCTTTAGAATTAGTCTGCATTGGCCTAGTATAAATCTTGAAACACTGTATAAGTGAGTACTGGGGACTTTATGAAGCCTCGTGTATTCTCAGCCGAGATACAGCTGAAAACATGTAAGTGTGCAGCTTTCTTAAGCTCCTGGTGTTATTTGTAGTTCTAATAATAATAATAATAAAATAAAAAATAATTAAAAAAAAAAAAAAAAGGAATATAGAACAAATGTGGAAGGTTCAGTTTTCTTTGTCCTTTAAATTTTTTGTAATGCAAATTTCTGCTTATGTTTTTTCTTCAAAATATCTTTGCAAAGGCTATATTTCTTTGAAGAAATGTAGTGTTATCTGTTAGCATCCTTCTGTTAACAAGTCTGATGTGAATTGCTGCAAAAATTTGATTTTATATGGTACTTATATATATAGTCTGAATTTTTTCTTCCCTTACATACTGAAATTCCCTCCAAATGCTTTTAGAGTGCATGATTTGAAATATATGTTTACAGTTACTGTCTTTTAAACAATATATTATTTGGAGAGGAAAAAATGGTGTTGTACTTCTTTGTTGAAATCAGAATTTTGAGACTATATGTTTGCAGAAAGTTAATATAGAGGTAACAATCAATTACTTCTGTTATCCTGATAGGTTAAATAACTTCATCATCATATTAATATATTATAGATCACAATAAACAGCAAAAAAAAAAAAAAAAGGTAGATGGAAACAAGTTTTAGTGTATATGTATTAAGATTCTGGGCTCTTTCAAATCCCTGGAAGGCTTTTTGTTAGTCTGTCTTGACACCTACAAACAATGGTGCGGCCCGTTCTCAGAGGACGTACTAGAACTATTTGATCCGTCTCACCAGGTGCTGTCTGACACCATTTTCTGAGCTTTTTTGTGAGCCATACACGATTGTTTGCAATGAGCATTGAATTCATTTTTCCTGATCAATGTCCGGTTTGCCCACTCACTGTAACAAAGCCTTTTTCTACTGGAGAACCTTGAACAGCCTTAATCCTCTCTGTGCTGAATCAAAACAGCTGGACTCTAGGAAGCAGATAGCTTCACAGTCAATGTTAATTTAATAAGCATGGCATGACAAAACATCAAAAAGTTACCTTGAAAGATCTGAAAGTAAGCCATGACAAGCCATATGTCTGTAAGTCTGTCCAAATGTGTGTGAACGCACATGAAAGCTTACTGAAGTTCCTGTGCAACAGTAGTAGTACAGAATAACAAGAAACAGTCAAAACAAAATTTTAAATAACAGAAAAAAAAATTGGACAAGCTTGTTCATTAATGATGAATCTAGCTGTTAAACAATACATCAATGTGATTTTATGAAATGAAAGAATGCCTTCATTTTTTCTGAATGCTATTGGATATCTGTATTTTATTTGGGTACTTAGTCATGTGTTTAATTATCTGGAAATACAGTAGAATAAAAACACACAAAAAAAATTAACAATGTATCTGCTATAGATATACATAAATTTTTCAAAATTAAAGCTGATTCAGTACTCAATACAAAGTAAAGATGGAGCACAGCAGAAAATGAAATATTCATTGTAAACAACACAGCACTGGCTTTAAAAGTAAAGCATAGGTTACGCTAAGGAAAGAACAGACTAACATCATAGGACAAAACCTTCAGTGGGCTTTTCCAGTGTCATTCAGATCTCAAGAAAAATAGTGATCAGATGTATTACGTAATACTGGAGTTACATCCCCAAAACAGATAGAGGCAGTCTTCTGCATCTCCGAGGATCCTAAACATACTAAACACCATCTCTAGGAAACACAACTGGGAGGCTTTATTGATGAAAGACAAATTTAATGAAAGACAAAGAACACAGTGGTATCCTGATTATTCTCAGAGCTATCCAAACCTGGGAAACCATTCTGAGAACTGCAAATCTTCAAGCATTAACAAAGGTTAAAGGGGATAAACCAACAACTAATGGGTGGAGATTCTGCATTAGCAACATCAAAGTAAAAAAACAGTGTCTCAAATTTAAGAAGTCACATAGAAATATCAGTTAAGATTTTTTAATTAGCTAATATCTAACGAGTGGTAAAACAAAATATCTTCAGCGCAGCAAATGTCATACTTATTAAAAAGGCCAGTTACAAGTGTGAGCTTGGTACTACCTAATTCAGAAAGTATGTTTTATCATTGTAAGTCTAGTGACAGAAATAAATGTAAACCATGTTACACTTATGTGTTCCTGTGGTGCACTTATTTAATATATATATATATAATCTTGACCATTTACTTAGCCCCAGAGTATAAAAAATTGGTCAAATATAAACATCATAGTCTTCTGTATTCGTAAAAAGACTCGGTGTAGTAGAGACATCCACTATATACAGATTTGCAGGAGCTTGTCTCCCTTCACAGGATTGTGGAGCAGGCTTTTTAGATACTTTTTGAACTTTTACCTGGGGCAAAAACCTAATTATTATGGAACCTCACTAATGCTCTTATTTATGTTTTTAATCCACAAGTTTTAAACCATGCAGAGAAAAGCTGAGCACATGTACAGCTCCCTTCATATTTTTTCTGCAGTAACAACCTAAGTTGTCAGGGTGGTCCAGAAGTACATTTGGTACTGGATATTTTGCCAAGTATTGGAGTGTATGTGAGTATAAGGAAATGCATTATTTCCTGGCCCACCTTGGTTGAAAATATTTGTTCATTTCTGTAGAAGTTCTAGATCCTTATTTGATGAGAAAATTCACCGTAACTTCGAGTGCAAACATCCTTAAGAATATCTCAGATGCGTCTACCATTGCGTACATGAACTAATTAAATCATGACATATATTCACAAATTTACTCATCTTGGAATGATGTTAACAATATGGAACAAAATTTGCATATTTTATGTCTATTGTTGCTTACTGCCTATGAAAGCAAAGCTTCAAAAATGTAGAAATACAGTACAGAGTATTTTTGTATGACATTCTGGTTCTTTTTTTTTTTTTTCCTTTGACCTCTTTTCAATTCAGCTGAAATCTATGTCATAAAAAAAATCTTACAACTCAACTTATATTTTGAGAGAGACTTTTTTTTTTGTTGTTTGTTTCTTTGTTAATGCATTACTAAAATGAGAAGACAAAGAGAAATGGTCAAGAAGTAAATGACAACTGACACCATCTGTGTAGACTTGTGCAAAGCATTTGACACTGTCTCACACAATATCTTTCTCTCTAAATTGGAGAGACGTGAATTTGACAAATGGACCACTAGGCAGGTAAGGCATTGACTGGATGGTTGAACTCAGAGTTGTGGTCAATAGCTTAATGTTCAGGTGGAGACCAGTGATGACCGGCATTCCTCAGGGATCAGTACTGGGACCAGTGCTGTTTCATATCTTTGTCGGTGACATGGACAACAGGATCGAGCACACCCTTAGCAAGTTTGCCAGTGACACCAAGCTGCGTGAAGTGGTCAAAATGCTGGAGGGAAGGGATGCCATCCAGAGGGAAATAGACAGGCTCTGGGGCCTCCAGAACAAGGACATGGACGTATTAGAACAATTAAGAACACTTCTCCTATGAAGACAGGCTGAAGGAGTTGGGGTTCTTAAGCCTGGAGAAGAGAAGGCTCCAGGAAGACCATAAAGTGGTCTTCTATTACCTAAAATTCTTCACTCAGAGGGTGGTGAAGCACTGGCACAGGTTGCCCAGAGAAATTGTGGATCCCCCATCCCTGGAAGTGTTCATGGCCAGGTTGGATAGGCCACCTGGTCTAGTGGGAGGTATCTCTGCCCATAGCATCAGGGGTGTAACTAGAAGGTCTTGAAGGTCCCTTCTAACCAAAACCATTCTCAGGAATACAGGTTTCACTAGCTGCATTTCTTCAGACCAAGGTGATCCTTTTTGCCTTCCAAAACATGCCTAAGAATATTAGAATCACTTCCTTTTATGTTTTACATCTCATATACGGAGATTAAAGATTAATGTCCATATAAAAGATTATTTCTAAATGAACAAACCTATTACACTATTGAAGGGAATTAACACCATGTCTCCACCTGCCCCAGCACACCCAACAGAAGAGAATGCTTTCCACAGTCACTGGCTGCTACTGTAGGCTCTTTGATGTTGACAGAGGCATGCCAGCCATAATGCTTTTTAGCCGGTTGAGATTTCAACAAAAAGTTTTGCAGTAAATATATGCATGCATTTTTGCATGCAATATAATGCAGTAGACACTCAGGAGAACAGTAATGCAGAAATGAAGAACATTCACAACATGAAAATATTGTTTGTTATAAATTGGAAAACAAAAAGATCATACATTACCTTGCAAAGTACATTGCAACTTCCTCCCACTGACCCATTTTCATGTTTAGAGTGATTTGCCACACATCAACTCTGTCAGAAAGGAGATAGCTGGCCCACTATGGGCTATTGGGAAGCAAAATCCATGGGCAAGAGCTCTGCAAGATGTTGAAGTGTTAATTGAGAGAGAGAGAAAGAAACTGTGGGAGTTTGTTAAACGTTGTAACATGCCATAACAAGTTTCTATGACACAGTACATGACCTACATTGTACAGAGGCACAACGCGTGGTTGCATTATTCTACTATTTCATGTCACAATGCAGAAAGTAAAACAAAGGCTTTAGCGAGATTTATACAGCTCTGGTGAGAACAGCCCCACAAATCCTGCGGGAGACAAGTGAAAGAAGAATTTTGCAACAGTTTTCTGCAGTTAGAGTGCTTCGGAATTCTAGTTTGAAAGCAAAAAGGGAAAGCTAGGAGGCTGCAGAGAGGAGGTTCTATTGGCAGCAGTATAATTTAGTTTTCTATCAGTTTGCTCTTCCTTCTCTGATACCCTGTAATTTAATAAAGAACAAGCACTGTTTTCCACAGTTGTGGCATTTATGAGCCTATCTCTCCCTTAGAGTACCTTATGTTTATAAATAGGAGTTAAGTTCTGTAGAACTTCTCCATCAGATAATTGTTAATCTGGTGTCCATCTTCTACCTGAATGCCCACTTTTATTAATTTTGTACGCCATTATATCTTTTTTACTTTTCTGCAATATTTGATTTGATGTTTACCAGTACTTTTAAACATTGTAGAATATAGAGGACATTTGCTTTCTGGTCATAGGATTTCATTTTTCCTTGGGAAACTAGGCTAAATAAGAAAAAGTAGTGACACTTTTTGAGAAAATGTCATTCACTGTTATGTAAAGATGTAATAGGTGTAGTGTCCTCTTCCACCACAGTGTAGAAGATTGTAAATAACTACTAATAAAAATGTACACAATCAACTACTGCAACCATTCTCAACCCCAGTGGTCCGCAGACAGTTCATTATCAAATGGCATTAAACAGGAATTACTAAGTAGTTATGATAACATCCTGACACTGTATCTTGGCTTTTCTGTTGGTGGTGTTGCATTTCCTTAGTCAGTGATTAATTAGCTCCTTAGCTTTTTCATCTCTTTCTTTCTGCTGTGAGCAAAAATGTGTGAATGATGGGGAGGAAATTATCTCTCAATCTCCTCTCTGCTGGAGGCAACAGGGAGAGGATTGACTTCTATAGTTTTTTCTTCACAGCATGCTAACTGCATCACAAGTAATCACATGCCTGTCAACATGACCATGTCTGCTCCATGACCACATTGCCAATGTCAGCAAGACTCAATTGGCACTCTCTGTGGTGATGATAAGTAATACAGGTGTCTGATCTGCATATAAAAATTCACACTATCATTTTATTCTTGCATTTGTAAGAGTTGTATTTAATTTGCCTGCTCATGCCTGTCACAGAAGGAAACAATTCAAGTCAACAAAAGTTACTTCACTGAAGGTACGGGCTGAAGTTATGAATCTTTACCTCTATATTTGTTAAGACCAAAATCTGCTTTTCAGGAGAATAAATTTGAGGAGTTTGTGTTGATTTTGTGTTTCAGAGCTTCTATCTTCTTATGCTAGAAGGCAATAACATCAATTGCAAAGCTTACTTGAAGAACAGAGAAAATGGAGATGCTAAAGCTTGCCATTCAGACTACTTTAACAGCTGAATAGAAGCATACAAGCATGCATAGATAAATCAGGTACAAGTTTTATACAAAAAAAAAAAAAAAATTAAAAAATGGGGATAACTTAGGATGATCAGGCACGGGCTCTGAACTTTTCCATGAAGAAAGATATATTAAGATTTTTTTCTGAGGAGCTTGCTCAGTACTTGACAATGTGACAATATGTTCATATGAGATGACCAGTGATGTCAAAGACACTGCCCAGGATACTGGAAAGCAAGACTTCAGGTGAGACAGGCATTAGAAAAATCTAGTTCAAGCCTGCTGTACTTTCAGGAAACCAAGAAACCCCTTGCTGCCCTTTGGATAAAACTTTATTCCAATGTGTGCCAGTCAGCTAAGAAATATCTTAACCACGGGCCAATAAAATGCAGAATAGTGAGAGAACATAATTTCAACAAGCATCACAAGCTTTCTTAAGAATACTTTGGAAGGGACTGACGATTTGCGATAGAATCTCAGAGAACCATTTAATGAATATTCACACTCATGCATTTAAACTGCACAGCAAGTTGGCTGAATTATGGAGTCCTGAGCATGCAGTGTTTTTGTGCTTCCAGTTATAACAAAATTATGTCTATTACGGACTGTGACTATTCCATTGCATCTGATGTGCAGCTTATATATGTCTTACAGAATAAGGATGCCTTTTTCTTTGCCATTGATGTAATTCATTGATGCCAAGACAATGGACATATTATTTGCCGTAATTGGATGAAAGTATGTAATATGTAATTTTGGAAATCATAGTGGCAATACAAATCATTAACATTTTTTTCTCTTTTTAGAATGTTTTATTAGGTATAAATTGCACAACAGACTATTCACTTTTTAATCTGAGTACTCTGTAGCACACAGAATGTAGAGGCAAAGTTGGAATTTCACTTTGTGGTTTTAAATCAAGTACTTTATTAAGGTTTAAAGCAGATTTCAGCTGTTACTTCAGTTGCATCAACACTAAACTAGAAGGTAAATACTCAATAATTCTTTTGTAGTTAGAAAATCAAATGACATTAGTTTCTGTTGTTAGAAACCATAAACAATCTGCCACTATCGTATACTGAAGAATACAGAAGTAGTCTTCCATGTTTATTGTTTATGTTTTTGTGTGTTTGTTTTTGTTTTGCTTTGTGTTCTTTGTTTTGGCAGCATTTACTGAATCTTTTATAAATCCAGGAAGCAGGAAAGTGGTGAATCTGAAATGTTAATGAATTAGTAGTTTTGAAGTTCTTATCACCCAGCAGGAAGAACCTCTGTTTTTATTGTCATCACAGAAGTGTTGTTAGGGATACTGCCTCAACAACAACAAAAAGGTTTCTTAGACGGGAAAGTATAGCCTTATTCCAGAATTGCTTTCATAGTTAAGTTGAGGCAGCAAATCTTTGGCTAGATAATATGTTTCTTGACAGAGCAATTCTCTTTCCCTGCTTTTTAAGACACATCCTGCTTTGGCTTAGAGCATTTTATTTCTACAAGTGCTAATGCTATCCAATATCTTAACTGTTATTTAACGTCTAGCCTTTCCACATTTACACAATTTCAAAAGGGTGATAATTAATTACATTTTTCTGAATATAGCTCACACAAGATGAGATATTGGGCCTTAAATGATACTGTTTAAGCTTTCCTAAGTCTGAACCGGTGCTAACAGAGTTGGTCTTACTGTTTACCCCATATCTGAATTCCCATCATTGGTCCTATGCTGGAGCTCTAGAAATCACGATGGTGCACAGACAGTGCAATCAGGCAACAAAGACAGCTGACACCTATGGAAACAAAAATTAGTTTGTTCTCAGCCAGGCGTGGTTCTGTACATGACTACCTTTGATTGCACAAACGCTTGTGCTGTCATAAGCAAGAGAACATAGATTTATACTGGTATACGCTAACAATTGAACAACACCTTCCATTGTAAAGCTCTTCAACTGGCAATAATAATAATAATTTATTTACAGTTTTAAAACAGGGATGTAGTGATATTAGTTTTGGGAGTGTTTGGATTTTGTGTAACAATCAAATATGCAAGGCTGACATTTATTACTGGTTCCTGGATTTGTTGGATTCAGGGGTAAAAAGAAAATATATCAATATCTCTGTTCTTCTGACACATCCTGCCTCTGCCAAGCTGAGATACTTTCTGGACAGCTTAAGCCTTTTGAGACATCTTTCCAGGCCCAATGAAAGAAACAATGTGAATTTTGAATTCCAAGTGCCATAATGGCTAAACATAGCAATATATTTCTGATTTCTGGAGTTCTATTATTTCTTTGAAAGAAATATAAAACACTGGAAAGCTTCCAAAATAAGTAGAATGAAGCTGAAGATCACATTGGACAACAGAATTGTTCTTATCACATAGTATTTATACATTTATGTGGTTTTAAGAGCATCTACCTAATTATTCAAAAAGTATAGAACTTAGTGAAACTGAGTGAAACTACTTAATCTATCTAAAAACAGATTGAGTTCTGGAATGGAATTAATTAATCACAACACATCTGAAATGGACAATATCTACGTGGAAGAAATAGAAACAGATTATTTCTATTTTCACCTAGCAGTTGAAAGTCCAATTCATAACCTCATCCCTAGGCCAAGTTTATGAAAATATTTGTTCTGAAGCTGTTCAACTTTCAATAAGAAATCTAACAAATCTGAGGAACGTTGTTCTTTTGTCACTGTTTTCAGAGTGATGCATCAATAACAATAATAAAGAAAATTATATTATTCCCACCTGTTGACTGGACTAGATTAAACCTTAATAGAACTGGGTGCATAGAGCAGTCACCTTTAACATGGTGAAAAAAGTCAGCTATTAAGCTCTTTTTATTTATTAAACAAATAAATCAATAATATAGTTGAGCAATAAGTACAGGTCAAAGTACAGTCTTAAGTAGCATATACAAGTCTGTACAGAGCCTCTAGCATCCTTACGTAGGCTCCTCCTAGTACCTGAATGAACAAACAGACTCCAAAATATTAGTCTTTCTACTCTTTCTTCAAAAAGAAGAAAAAAGAAAAAAAAAAAAAAAAGAAAAAAAAAAAAAAAAGAAAAAACCTTTGAGCCAGACTTTACTGCTTATGGAATAGAGCTGTGACCAAAGCAATTTTCAACTGATTACTCCAAAGTTCTGAAAAATGACTTTGTGCATTCCTTGTAAACAAATAAAATAAAAGGGAGTAGATTCCATTATCTTCTCTCCTTGCCTTTTGTTTTGTTTTGTTTTGTTTTGTTTTGTTTTTAAGGGAAATGGCCTGGAGGACTTGGACTTTGCTGTGATTCAAAATCTAGACAAAGCAGAGGACAAGTTAGTCATCACTCACATACACATGTACAGTTTTGTAACTGAAACATTTGTCATTTGATAAATAGCTCAGGAAAGAAATGTATTTTTAGTCTTGTAAAACAAAACTGTTCTTCAGTCACAGAACTCAATATGCATCCAGAAATATGTAAATATATATTTATAAGTGTTGGCGAAGATGCAGTCAGCAAAATGATGCATACTACGATAATTATTTGGCATTTAGAAAGCTGTACATTAAGATGCAGTGTGGAATAGCTTTACAATTTTTTAATGTTGATAATAGCAAGTGTAACAGAAGGCAGATATTTTAGGGAATATCAACAGGTTGAAAAATGAAGTTTGGATAAATGAGATTATCAGTAGTCTTTTTAAGTTACTGTTTTATGACAACTGTGTGGGTTTTTTCTGCATCTCAGTTAGTCTGGGCCCATTTTGCTCAGTTGGATTAAATGTTACAGTTACACTGCATTTCTACAGTGAATTATTCTAAAAGTGTAATCTTACAGCTTGTCTATGATTACAAACTGAAACAAAGAACACCAACAAAAATGCTATTTACCTCTTTAAGCATCACAGTTGGCACACTTGCTCCAAGTCTCAGCAGAATTAAAGATTATGGAATCCAAATTATATTTCCTGTTGGAAGCATTTTCTTCAGCCTTGTCATTACTCTACAGATTTTTCAATGGCATTTGGCATCTTTTAGCACAATTAGTCTGTATGCATACAGTTCTCTGAATAATTGTTGTGCATTTGCCAGAGAATATAAACGTGTTACTCAAACAAAATAAGAGCTTGTTAGTATATTTACATCTGTGTAATGCCTAAGTGGACAAAGAGTGATATTGCAGGCTAAACAGTTCCTCCCACCCCCATACGCCCTCCACCTGTAAACTGACAAAACAGCTCTTCCTGCAGCAGTAATTTCTCTGGTCCAATATTGTAATTCTACTTCACATGGCAAAGTGTGATTGAAAGCCTGGATGCCAAATCCCACCACAGCTTTCTGGAAATTATATCTGCTCCACCTCGCTTTATGCTGTTAAATGCTTTAGGTAAAACTTTGAAGAGAAAATTGTATCAGTAATACATGGATGGATTCCTGCAAAAAAACAGATTTTTTTTGTGGTAATGGAATGCCAGGAGGCCCAGAGGTGCAGTAGGACAGGGTTTATGCCAGCTACAGAGAAAGGAAATGTAACAGACTTATTAAGGAGCAAAAATATAAGCCTGATATTCCTGTTGAGATATGTTTTTTTTACATATCCATCACTGACATGATAAATTGGAATCTTGGTACCTCCCTATTAGAAATAATGGACAGTGATCTGATCTGAACTGAGAGGTGTCCTTAAAATGGTGCCTGTGGGAAAGTTGTAAATGCAAATGATGTTGAGAGCAAGAGTTAAATAATTGGAAATATCTCCAGATACAGTAAAAAGGGAATCTGAGTACCTGTGATGGAGAAGTGGCTGCTTCATGAATAGACAGCTTATTTTTCCCAAAATCCTTTCTCCACCTTCTTCTCAAAATGATAGCTGTGTGTGCTTTCTTATTTGAACTTGGATATTTATTTTCATTTTAACATGGTCCTTGGTAAGAGTAGAAAATGAGTCATATTTTGCAGAGATGTTTGCTGAGTAGTTATCTTTTGTTATACTGTAAAACTGGGTCGGAAAGACAGATCCTGAGTTCTCAAAGTGATCTTGCATCTTTTAGAGCAACAAACTTAAATGTCAAGAGTGCACTATTGATCAAAATATCAGCAGGCTGACAACAGAGCAGCCGCTTGACAAGGCAGAAAAAAATCACTCCTGTCCATGTTATGTAAAACCTTTCATCAGATTTTCTGTCTTCCTAGAAGTATACCTATCATCTAACTTTGGCAGACAATAAGAAGAAGTGCTATGAATAAACTTACTGTCAGTTGCAATTATGCTCTGCTTGGACTATTAAAGAGCAGACAGCAATCTGGCAGAAGACAGCCTCCTACATCTTGATAACCTGACCAAACTGTCGAAGAATTAAAGGCTGGCCATTAAGCCTAAGAACTGACATGTGTCTATGCAAGTTCCACTGCTGCTGTATCACTCAACGTGCCAATTTGTATCAGAACCAAAAATGCAGCAGCCCTTTTCCTGAGGCCTGCTTGGCCTCTCAGCAGACCAGTAATGACTGCTGCACATCTGCCTTCACCATTTTTCTTGTCTTTCTCGCTAACCATCTCAGGACCTACCTTGCAGTTTTAAACTTCTAGGATTACTGGCAGCTGACTTGGGTGCTGAGCAGGCTTCTGCCTTGCCTTTGGCTTTGTCTTCCTGACATTGGTCTTTTGTGATTACAGCCTCCACTCTTTATATCAGCCTAGTCAGACCAACTGTGACAGCCCATGCCTTGGTTATGATCTTTTAACACCTACTGCATACAATGAGAATCTTGCATATTAACAGCTTTTTAAGAGAGCATTGTAAATATGCCAGAAAATTCCAATTGAAGTGAAAATCCAATATATTTCCTTCATCCTGAGATACATGATACATGATATTGTACAATATCATGTTCTGTCAAACCATCCTTTTAAACCTTACCTTGGACACATAGCAAAATATTGGCATATCTCATATTGCTTGAAGTCAGCAGGCAAATTGAACATCTTACCATCAGCCTTGGAAATAGAATGTCCCCTGGGCCTCACAAATGCTATGAAATGCAATCATGCAGCAATAGGATGATGGATATTTTTTGTAATAATGACTGTCCTAGGCATAAGCCATTTTTTGCCAGCCTTCTGTCTTCCAAAGATACATGTCACTGCTTGTAGTGAGTCAGGTGATGGTTAAATCTTAGCCTGAAAATACTGTCTTTCCTGATGCTGTCATTCTGCAAATAGAATAGTACCTCTCAGTCTCTCAATATATATGAGACGGTTCCACTGATCAATACAGCATACGTGTTACTATCAGCAAGACATGTTAAGGAGGATAAATGGCACTAAAAGGAATGGAAACAGGAATTTCTTGGAATTTTGCCCAAGTACTCTGACAGATTTGTTAGTGCTAACCTTGCACCAATTGCACCAATTCTAAAATAGAGAGAAGACGACCCACAGGATACTGAATCACATGTCTTCCTAACAGACACAAGAAGGCTCTTGCCGAAATCCATATATCTTTGGCTGTAGTCTTTTTCTTTCAGGGCCTGATGAATCTGGGAAAGGCAGACAGCTCTGACTGCACTCTATCAGAGGAATGATGCTGGCTTCACCATGTCTGCTGGTAAAATCTAGACAGCAGACATGCTTATCTTAGCCTGAAGTATATTATTCAAATACAATTGGAAAATGAACCCCTCTGGGAAAAATAATATGATAATTTAACATTTTTTCTACTTTTCATCAGCATTAAAAATTGGTTGACAGGAGGAAAATTGTGGGACTGTTAAGAATATCCATAAGCTTCCTTCGTTTTTTCTTTGTTTTGTAACATGCATCCTGGGAGCACACAGCACCATCTGAAATGTTGGTTAAAAGCTAAACAGGTTGTGAGTTTGTCTTTATAAAAATCCTTCTCCTAAAAGCAAACCTAATTAACTCTTAATGTCTAAGCAAGCTCCTAAGGAGATATGAATTTGAATCCACATCATTCTAAAAAGCTGGTTTTCGAATCAGCAAGACTTGTTTGTGAAAAGTAATACAGTACAAAAAGCTATATTATTATTTAAGGTTTTGAGAGGCTGTAGAAGGAAAGTTAACAGAGTACTATATCACATTTGTATTCAGAGACTAGCCACAATCCAGTAGGCCTGTGCTTTCACTGCAGCAGAATAAATCACAATTGATATTAAATTTTTGTACCTCAGAATTCTGAAAACTACACTGTGCTTCAGAAGGTCGGCAGAAATGGCACTCTCTTGCAATTCAGACTTTTGGATGTTATCCAAATGCAGTAACTTTATAACATGATAAATAATATCTTAGTACACTGCATTGACCTGTGTTACTTCTGTATGTTTTCTAGCTTTTGCTTAATGAATTGCATTTATCTTGCCCATCTGTTTTCCTTTTTGTCTAGTTACCAACTACCATTTACCAAGAGAGTAGATAATAAAGAAAGGCCCATTTAGTACTTTCTAAATAAGATGGGCTTCCACAGACTGAAATGTGAAAGAGAGGTGAAACCTCTATCAGATTTCATTGGTCTGAACTAAAAAATACAGGTGTTTGGGTAGCTGATCCACTGAACAGAAATAACTGCTACCTGCCTCTTCTCCAGTAAATAATGAAAAAAAAAAATCCCTTGGTTATTATTTTCTTTAAAATCTATTATTTCTTGCTTTTGTAGTGTTTGTTGATATTTCTTGATATTTGTAGTGTTGTTCTCACTGAATGTGTTTTCTTTACAACGAATGTATAATGAGTAACATGAAAAATGAATATCTATCATATGAATCTAAATAGATGACTAAAAATACATTATTGTCTTTATGAATAGAATTATCATCAGTTTCTGCTATATCACTTAGGCACTTACTGAATTATTTCTTCAGTTTTTGGAATGTGGAATGACATTAAATCTTAGCACTCATGATTTAGAAATATACCAGAGCCTCAAACTAGGTAATAAAGATATAAGTTTCTTTAATATTACAGACTACTCTGTATATTATTATTGACGATGCTGGCTGTAGTAATTTGGCCAGTTTGAGTCAATCAGACCATTCCTAGAGTCCTTTCTCACAGTAGCCCTTGGATAATGTTACCAGAAACCTGTTCATGCAGATCTCCCATAGAAATTAATATAACAGAGCAAAAAAGAACATGCTCTGATTAGTCAATTCTGTCAAACATACCTTTATCACCACATGTTTTTTCCAGGACTTGGTTCAAAATCCAAAAAAGTGAATGGGAATTTTTCAAAGAAAATTTTTTCATACCATTCCCTTTCTTGCCTGATTCTCTTCTCTCTTTAGTTTTGTCCTGCTTTAGCACTGAACAAGCTTTCAGTACATAGGGCAAGTCAGACATGTATCATGTATATAACAAGAGTTTCAGTTCCGGTTAGGCATATTCTTTCCTAAAGAGAAATACTTTTTAAAGGTAATGGAATATTGGTAGAACAGTGCTTACTGAAAAATGAGAGACATACAATTAGGATATGCCGAATTAGGAGTGCATGAACAGTGATGACTAGCACCCGTTTCCCTATCAGTGGATTAACCTACATTCTGAGGGGCATAACAAAAGCAATTGCTGTTAAACCTATAGTTCTCATGAATATTATAATACCATGAAATGTGGAGACGGCAACTAAATACACTTATCATGGAATTATAGAATCATAGAATCATAGCATGGCATGGGCTGGAAGGGACCTTAAAGATCATCTAGTGCCATGGGCAGGGACACCAGGTTGCCTTGTCCAGGGATCGGGCATGCACAACTTCTCTGGGCTACCTTTTCCAGTGCCTGACCACCCTCTGAGTGGAGAATCTCCTCCTAACATCTAGTCTAAATCTCTCCTCTTTTAGTTTAAAACCATATGCCCCTGACCTGTCATTATCTGATTGAGCAAAGGGTTGCTGTCCATCTTTTTTATAAGACCCCTTTAAAGTACTGAAAAGCCACAATGAGGTCACCCCAGAGCCTTCTCTTCTTCAGGATGAACAGCCCCAGCTCAGTCAGCCTTTCTTCATAGGAGAGGCGCTCCAGTCCTCTGATCAAATTCATGGCCTTCCTCTGGACTTCTCTAACAGCTCCAAATCCTTCTTGTGCTGGGGGCCCCAGATCTGGATGCAGCACACCAGGGGGGCCTCACAAGGGCAGAGCAGAGGAGCACAATCACCTCCTTCCACCTGCTGGCTGCTCCACTACTGATGCAGCCTAGGATGCAGTTGGTCTTCTGGGCTGCAAGCACGCGCTGCTGGCTCATGTCAAGCTTTTCATTCACCCACAAGTCCTTCTCTGCAGGACAGCTCTCAGTGAGTTCTTATCCCAGTCTGTGCTCATATCTGGGATTGCCCCAACCCAGGTGCAGGACCTTGCACTTGGACTTGGTAAACCTCATGTGGGTTCATGTGGGCCCACTTCTCAAGCTTGTCCAGGTCCTCTCAGGAAAGTCTGCTGCTTGCCAGGGGCTCTTATCACAGATGTCACCAAGAGACTAGCAAGACTCATAATGGCCTAATGACTATTATTCACTGCTGCTGTTTCAGATGGGCACAAGTGATGCTGCCAGGAGCTGTCAGAATAACATCCAGAGGGACTGCAGAGCTCTGGAGCAGCAGTAGAGGACACAGTAGCACAGGCAGCTTTTTCATAAGTCCTGCCAGTCAAAGGGAAGGGGATGGAAAAGGCCAGTTGGATGTGGCAAATCAACAGATGGTTGCAGGACTGGTGCCTCAGACAGGGATTCAGCTACTTAGATGACAAGACTCACTTTGAGAAACACGGTCTGCTGGGGGCTGATGGGGTCCACCTCTCAGAAAAGGGCAAGAGCGTCTTCAGTCATAGGCTTGCCAAGATGGTGAAGAGAGATTTAAACTAGAGTTACCAACGGAGGGGAACCTCACTCCATCCCACTCCTCCCAATTTGATGCCAGTGTCAGCAATAGATGCCCAGAGCCTGGAGAAGGTTCACGGGTCAGCAGGAGAGCACCTGAAGAGCAGCACAAAGGAATTCCAGCCACTCCAGACAGTCAGTCAGGGGACAACTTAGATGTCCCTGTGCTAACACAGATAGCGTGGGGAATAAAGAAGAGCAGTTAGAGATGTGCGCACACCTGAAGGGCTATGGCCTAACTGGCATTAGGGGGATGTGGTGGGATGGCTCCCCTGACTGGGGTGTTGTCATGGAAGGATACAGGCTCTTTGGGAAGGACAGGCAGGGAAGGCGAGGAGGAGGCATCATGCTTGATGTCAGTGAGCAGCTGGGGCATATGGAGCTCTGCCTGGGGATGGATGAGGAGCTGGCAGAGAGCTGTCAGGTCAGGATTAAAGGCAGGCAGAGATAGATGACATTACATGGCACAGGGCACCTGACCATGAAGAACAAGAAGATGAGGCCCTCTACAGACATAGAAGCAGCCTCACTTTCGCAATTCCTGATCCTCATGGGGGGCTTCAACCACCCCAATATCTGTTGGAGGGACAGCACAGAAGGGCACAGGCAATCCAGGAGGCTATTACATAGAAAGTCAGTAGCTTTCTCGGATTTCCTCTCCTCTCCCCAGATCTGCTTCCCACAGCTTATGCCCCAGCTTTCTGACCACCCTGACTGTACCTGCTGAGGCCTACAGCCGCCAAGTATGCCAGTGAAGGAGGGTCCTTGCCTGACCCTGTATTGTAGAGCAGGGTGGTCACCATATCACCTCAGGTATGCCAGGGTCTGGATGCATGAGAAGTAGGGACACACCTTCCAGGACGAACTTCTTCCACTAATCCATGCCTTCTCTTCAAACATGTTCATGGTGGCCACCCTGGCACCCCATGACATTAGTGAGGGAGGCTGGGATATTCCTGCAGTCTTACTGGCACAATGACAACAGGAGGAGGCTATGGTGACGAGCCACACAGCCACAATGTGGATTAGTGCGCTCTGCCAGATCACTCATGCCTGGGTCTGGATGGGATGCAGCATGGCAGCTACTGCCCACCCTCTGTGAATCTGTGTGGTGCTGAGCAACAGCCATGTTCTGTGTGCTACCTTCAGGAGTGCTGAATGACACAAAATGCAGCTAATAAGCAACAAAGTCTTGACTCTTTTGAAAGCTGTGTGCCACTTCCAAACCATCTTCTAGCAGCACCAGAAGCTCAAGCCACTCTCCATGCAGAGTGGTCTCAGCAAATGAGCACAGGGAGCCTCTCATGGCTCCAGCTGAGACCTCCCTGGTCCCTTTGTCCTTGCCCCTTTGCCTTTCTTCTTACAGTCTTGGCAGCAGCCTGTACTCATGAGGCACAGTTCAATTAATTAGCTTGGTCGAGAATAGTTCCTCTGCTGGGAAACACTGAGATCTTCTTGGGCCATCCCATCCTTACACTGACCTGGCAAGGGCAGGACAGCCTAGCTTCCTGCTACAGTTTTGCAAGGGATTTGAGGAAACTCAGCCTCTGTTATCAAGCGCTGCAAGTGTAGGATGAGACTTAGTGTGCAACTTCTGGTGAATCTAATCATGCTACAAGTATGATTTCATCCAAAATGACTCCTCCTTCATTACTGAAACTTTATCATTTATCCTTTGAAATTCACTTTATTTTTATGCCATTTTATTGTATTTTCTGTTTTAAATGCTTTTAAATCTTGCTTGAAGAATTGTTATGAAAGGAAATAAAATACAAAATGTCAGATATTTCTTTAAATTTTATTGTAAAATAATTTTTAAGGAAGTATAAAAATAAAATTATTCACATCAAAATAAAAATCAATTGGAATTAAACTTTCTGTTTTACCAGATGAATATGTTATTGTGTTTCAAATTTGAGACATGCACCTGCTAGCTGTTTTTATTTACCTTTACTTTATGGCAAAATGGCACCAAACATATTCAGTCTGAATCCTTCCAATTTGGTACGAAACCTTTCATTATCCGTTAGAAATGTATGCAGTTGTTCAGTTTTAAGAGTTTTTGGTTTCAAAATTAATCTTTGATCTGCCTCCCTTTTCTTATCATTTCTAATGAACCTGTAAAGTTTCTTTCTTTTGATCATTCTGCACTCTTTCTTGAGAGTATAAAGCTGCTGAGACATTAAGGTCCCAGTAGTTAATGTCTCAGTGCATTCTGCACTAACCCCACTTGCAGATCCATTTTATCTAAGTTTGACTATTTGTCTTATTTCTGCTGGCAGTTCTTCAAGCTTACTCCCAGATATCCAAAACTTGTGATAGGTCACTATGCAATAAGTCGGGATGGCTTAATTAACTCATAAACATTCTTTAATTTGCCTTAATTAACATTCAGGCAAAATCTTTGGTATAAAAGCAGAATTCAGCCGGATTTACATGAGACTAGATAGCTGCCACAATAAATGTGTATTCTAGTCTCCCATGTTCACCTAATAAGTATGGATATGCACGGTAAAGCTAATCAAACTGAGACGTATCCTGAGCATGGCAAACATGAGAGAACGTGTAAAAACTCACCCTTTTGCCTCTGCCTTGCTGTATCACTTTTGTCTTTCCTGCAAGGCCTCCCACCTGCACCCGCCGCAGGGCTGGCACCAGGCTGCTCCTGGGAGCACAGGGAGCAGGGCCGGCGGGGGCAGCTCCAGCCCTGGGCACCGGGCACGAAACTCCCACAGCTGCCAAAACTCCAGCAGTTCCAGGCAGGGTGGCTGCCCTGATGTGCTCTTCATTGCCCACTCTGAGGGTGAAAAGCAATTTTCATGAATTTTCTGCATGGAGCAGCAGAGTTAACAGCTTTGCCTGCTCCTGTCCTACAGAGTTAGGCAGAGCCAATTCCCTTATTTAAAGTGAGAATGCTGGGTCAATTATTTCCAGGATTGGGTCAGAGAATGCACCAGCACTATAGGCAGTCACCAAAGGCTGTTCACCTCCAGTTTGCTATCCCGCATCTGAAACCTGACAGCTAAAATATGGCAGTACATTCTTATCTGTCTTTATCACTAACTTTCGAAGCAGGCAAATACATAAATAAAACCTCAGCTCCCTAAGAATTTGAATGTGCTTCAGGTGTATTATCAGTGAGGAAGTAAGCTTTGCTTGGACTGTACATAAGGTGTTTTAAAATCTTTTTTAAACTTGTTTTGTCTGTATTATTTGTCATGTTTTACAGCAGTGAAGGAGGTCTAGCTGCAATTAAAATCTTTTGATGTCAGCCAAACAAACGGAAATTCCCTTGGAATGGCATGAAGGATGGAGTGGCCTGATCATGTGCATTTATAACATACAGTTAACAAAGAATAACTCTTTGGGAATTTGTTGTTGTTCTTTTAGAAAAGCTTTGGCTTTGCTGCTTTATTTCTCCAAAGAATGATTCATTTTCTACCTTGACTATTTGTATCATATTTCACCAGCTTTACATAAAACAAAATATTAAGAATATCTTCCAATAACACCCATAGCAAATACTAAAACTTTTTTTTAATTAATTAAAGTACAGCAGAATTTAATTTAAAAGCATTTAGAAGAATTAATCACATCTAATATTCTTCATTTTCAGCCTGCTTTTAAAATAGAAAGCTTTTATGCCTTTGCCCTTTAAGGCCAGTCCTGCAAATAGCAGAAGAATTTGAAGGTATTGCTTTAATGACGTTAAACTTGCCTTAATGTTTGTTTAAATTCCTCTACTCTGCCAATTAAATTAAGAAGTACCAACTGATATAGAGCATTTCTCACATTTAAAAACATCCAAGTTAGGCAATATTAAAGTACTTTCTTGGATGAGCAGCTAGGAGATAGGAAGGACAGACTATTTCTTTCACGGATTAGCAGAAATGGATCAACACTTCTGTCTTACTTGAGGCTTTGAATAACGATTTGTAAGCAGGTCAGCAGGAACCTGACCCCTGCTAGAAGAGCTGCTGGATGTGCAATGCTGCCATGAGGCTGTGCAATGCTGGTAGACCTGGTGTGTGCAGAGAGAGGCCAGCAAGGTGGCTTCCTCCCCTGCACCTGCCCCCTGCCATATGCCAACTGAGAACTAATAAAACTGACAAGGAGCTGAGTCCTTCCCAGTGGGACCAGTGAGCTGAAGTAGCGCAAGAGAGGGACCAGAGCCCATGCAAGACAGGGCCAATGTGCACAGGGGCACATTGCAGAGGGGCAGGAGGAGGCAGAGGGAGCAAGATCGCCTCCCCTCAAAGCATTGCAGCTCTCCTGTGTCATGTAACCCTGGGACATGGAGCACTGGCTGCACGGCGGCAGCCTTTCTTCGTGTTTGTCAAACATACGACTTATCTTCAGACCTTCTCTGCCATTGGAAGGTACACATATAAATCAAATATTCTTTAATAGGTCATTTGCAGCTGACACAGGTGCTTATCTCGTGTATAGCAAAGTGAGACCAGGTTCATGGTGAGGACTCCTAAAAGCTACAATACAAACAATAAGTGCTGAGCATAGTGGATTTCTTTTACCTCACCAGCAAACACAGAGCTTGCAGATTCAGGAATTACTTAGAAAATATGATGAGCACAATAGAAATATTCCATCCTTTTGCTAGATCAAGCTATTTGAAAATTGTCTTTGAAAGATCAAGCCCTTTATGGTGGTTTGAGAGCAAATCAATTTCTTGGTGCTGCTGGAAGAGATTGTGCACTTTCGAATGAATCTGGAAATTGCTTCAACCAGTAAAAGAAAACAAAATGGATAACTAAGCTCTTCAATTCCATACTTTCTGCTCATACCTAGCTTTAATTTTTATTTTTATTTTTGCGCGTTATTTTGACCTGTCTTCTTCATGTTTTCAGAAAACACAGAAACAAGAAAGTAAACATAAAATTGCAAAAGTACAGTCTTAGTTACCATCAATCTTTCTTAAAATGTCTGTTCCAAGTTCTGAACCTTGTATTATTTTAGCTCATAGCAACTAGGATTGTTTTGAGCACCCTTTTTCATTATCTTACTTGTCTGCACACTAAGCTGAATGAGCTACTTTATCGGCCTCTAAGCCTAATCCAATCTGATAATTTTCAAATGGTTGTCTCACTCCTCTATTTTACTAGACCAGCCCAATTTAGCATTATCAGTGAATTTAGGTACGTTTGAAATCACATACTCCCTTCAAGGTCATTTATGTCCACAAAGAAACCTGCAATAAAAGAATATTAATGAGACAGAATAAAAGAAATGAAATTCACTTACAGCTGAAATGTACCTCATATGTCCTACAAAAGAGAAGTATAATACAATACTTTATAAAGCTGCTCAGGTGGCACCTTGTGGTGGTTAATTTAAAAAGGGATGTGGTATGTTTCAGTCTTGTTTGTGATTTTTCTACCTCTTATTGCTTTCTCTCATGACATTTAACCTAACTTTAGCAAAGCAATAACAAATTAATGTCCTTTCTCAGCTGAGTTTGAAGCACGAATGTGCATGGAAAGCCATCTTTTCATAACAGATGACACTTGGAAGAACCTGATTATATATCTTTTGTATGATGACATCAAAGATCTTAAAAAAAAAAAAAAAAATGTATTATATCCACCTCCTCACTGCATTTCTTTTCTTTTTCTTGCTTGGTAGACCTGAAAGGGTGAAAGGGAAAAGGAGTGGAAATTCGCCAAGCTGCAGGAAGAAAAGGTCAAAATGAAAGGACTTTCAGGGAGATAAATGTTATTAAAGATGGATATCTTTGCCTACTCCATGGTGTGCAACCACGTGTAGGAGAATCTTGAACAATGGATCCCAAATTGAGCCATGTTTCTGTGAAAAAAAAAAGAACCTTCCCAGGCAAGGAACAGAAGTCCAGAGAAATAGCTGTGTCATCTCACTCCTGAAAGGGCTGGCCTGTTTCAACTGCAGATGTCTTATTCTGTGGGCACACTTTAGAAAATAAGTTTTCATACGTAGAAATATTCTTCAGTCAAAACAAATTCTATCCATAAACATCTTTCAAAAGCAGCCTTTTACAGAATTTGTTTTAAAACAGATGTCACTAAAAATAATCAATCAAACAAAACAAAACAAAACAAAACAAAATAACCAACCAACATGAACTTAACTGCCCAGCTTTTGACTTCTGGGATTCTTTTTAAAATCTTTCTCTGGTAGAGTGAAAATGAACTTCTAAGCTTACTGCTTCTTGCCTGGTCCATTATTTTCTATACTATCTTTGTATGGGGTGTATGTCTTCCCTCCCTTGCTTTTCTGTCTGCCAGTGAATGTGTAGGGAGGCTACCACAGCTGTACCCTGATGGCAAGTCCGGGTGAAGGGTCTATCCTGGAGAGCTCTGCTACTGCCCTGGGCCTGGTGGCCTCCAGCAGGTTGCTTCACTTTTCCTTGGCTTAAGCCTCTGTGGGGGTGAGCAGCCCCTCTATAAAATGCCCCAAGATCAGCCAGTGAGATTGGAAAGAGTTAATTCAGTTTATTCTACCTTTCTGGGTTGTGTTCCAATTTTTGTTTAATATGATGCTGTTCTTAAGTTTGGAAGTCAGTGTTGTAATGAAATATAGATAGACATTTTTCACTAAATCGGCAAGATAATTAAAGAATTCGAGCACAACCGTAAGACATCTTTTTTCCCCCTCAGGAATTTGTAATGAATGTTCATTAATAAATTACAGCCTAGTGGTACATGAACAGATGTGCCTATGTGGACTGTTATATCTGCAAAGAATATAATCATATTCTGCACAGATCTCAAAATCTTTATTAGTACACCCCTGTTCAGATCTGAAGCTTTTGTAATGTTGGGCCTTGAGACTTTGTCATTGTTTTTATCATTCCAAATAACTGTAATCAAGTCCACAGACTTGCAGTTTACCTAGTCTCCAAAATTTTAATTAAACAGAATAAGTACTGTAGCCCACCTTTATCTCTTTGCAATGGATCATTTTCACTGTACTCCAGCTTGCATTTGGGGAGTCTCCTGTGCTATAAACTTCCTAATTATTTGTCTTTGCTCTTTCCTAAAATTAAGATCAGCACATAAAAATTCCATGCCATTGCCTCCACAGAATAATAGAAAACTGTGAATGGTGATTTTACTTGGTTTTCTCTTCTCTCTGTAGGGTAGAAGGTAGAGAGGATTTAAACCTTTAAGTTATGTTACTGAGATATAGAAACAAGCAAACAAACAAACAAGAATATTGAATAAACTATCAGAGTACAAAAATAACAAGTTAAAATTATTTAAGTCAGTTTATGTGTGCATATGCCACAGCACTCCTTCCTGAGTGGTCCTGAGATAATCCTAAGTAAATTATATTAAAAAATGGAAGCAATCATTTGCTAATCACAGTATGGCTGAGGTTGGAAGGGACTTCTAAAGATCATCTAGTCCAACCCCCCTGCCAAGCAGGATCACCTAGAGCACATTGCGAAGGATGGCATCTTGACAGGTTTTAAATATAGAGAAGAAAACTCCACAATCTCTCTGTCCAGCCTGTCCCAGTGCTCTGTCACCCTCACAGTACAGAAGTGCCCCCTCATATTCAGCTAGAACCTCCTGTGCATCGGTTTGTGCCCACTGCCTCTCATCTTGTCACTAGACACAACTGAAAAGACTGGTTCCATCCTCTTGACACCCACCCCTCAGGTATTTATACACATTGATGAGGTCTTCCCTCAGTCTTCTCTTTTCCAGTCTAAACAGGCCCAGGTCTCTCAGTTTGTTCTCGTGCAACTGGTGCTCCTGTCTTCTCATCATCTTCATAGCCCTCCTCTGGACTCGCTGCAGTATCTCCATGTCCCTTTTGCACTAGGGAGCCCAGAGCTGGACACAATACTCCAGGTGTGGCCTCACCAGGGCTGAGTAGAGTAGGAGGATCACCTCCCTTGGCCTGCTGGCAACACTCTTCCAAATGTATTCCACTGACCTTCTTGGCCACAAGAGCACATTGCTGGCTCATGCTCAGCCTCCTGCCCACCAGGACCCCCAGGTCCCTCACTGCAGAGGGTCAGCCCCCCTCCAGCAGGTCAGCCCCCAGCCTGTGCTGGTGCTTGGGATTATTCCTCTGTAGGTGCAGGAATGTGAAGTTTGGACCCAAGTACCACTTAATAATGGTGAACCAGAGTTGTATATTTTTTCTAAAACTCAAAATAAACTTAAAAAAAAAATGTTTTCCTAAGTATTACTGATATATTTTCAGTGCCTGTGGAAATAAAGGAATATTTACTTTAAGTGGGTCTTCTGTGTTTTTTGTTTGTTTGTTTGTTTGTTTGTTTTCATTCTGCAGTTTAATGCTAAAGTATGCAAATAATTGTGGTTTGTTTGTTGGTTTGTTTTGAAGAAGTAGAAATAAACAGGTGAGTATATTCATTGTCAGAATAAATCATCATACATCTTTGCTGTCAAATGATGCTAGTACTTGTTTTGAGTTCGACAATTTTATAATTCATATACACTTATATCCCAGGACATTTAAAAGTTTGTATTTCCAAAGTTTCTTTTATTGCACTGAAATAGCATGACAAATAGTAAGGGACTGAAATTTTGCAGCCATTATTCTGCAAAAATGTACTCCAGATATTAGCACTGCATAGCACATTTTTCAGATAGTTAGCAAGATGGAAACTATCTGCCTCTGTTTCTTACACTTCCTCATCTCCTATACTTTAAAAATATCTGATATTCATATTTTAACTCAGTAACTGTTTCTTCAAGATAGTCACTAAATAGATGTGCAATAAACATTAACCTCTGCAACACCTTTCTTCTGTACTCTCCAATTACTCAAATTATTCCTATTGATTTTTTAAATTATTCAGCTTGTTCTTATGTGCAGTAATTTGTTGGATCAATTTTGGTTTAATTTCCTATTACAGTCCCATAAATCTTCTATGCAGTGCTTTGCCTTAGTGATATTGACTCTGTGCAAACAATTCAGGGGCTTTAGACATTTTTCAATATTCATCAGTTTAAATATGATCAAAACTTTTTCCTCAGATCCTTATTTCTGGGACCTGAAATGTAGGTGATAACCTATTTAGGACTCAGAATATTTCTTGCATTTCAAATATTGGTACAAACAATTTAGGCACTTGAACAAGTGAGAAAGCATGAAACTCATTGTTCTCAGTATATCACAAGTCACGCTTCTGCTGTTCTTGCATACTAAATTTGCTCTCACTAGGAAAACTGTGAGAAAGCCATTTTTTGCATCCTTTTAATTGTACAGTGGAATACTGCTAATCTTTCATCTTGATGGCAAAAATATTTTAGTCCTCCAATACATTTGATTGCCTGATCTCTCAAATTTCAGTTTGTTTGCTCTTCCTCATAGATTCCACATGTTTCTCCTTCATTGTCTCTGACCCATGCCAAGCTCTATGAAGACAGAAGTAGCATTCTTTGTAGGCCTATAAGAGTCATAGGAGCTGCAAGTTCAGATTCATGGATTCCCCCATCAATAGTCGTAGTCTATATGCACTGGCTATACATATGCAGAAGAAAAGCATGGCCATACCTACTTATTAAATGTAGGGTCAGTTGTGGAGCTGCCTGGAGTTTGACCACATCACTGTGTGGATGAATGACAGGAAGAGTCATTTAACTATCATAGCTGCTGTGCTATATCGAACCTGTGCTTCCTAAATCATTTTCTCTAAGAAGACCGCAAACTAGATGGCAACCTTCTGTAGGTGGAATCCATCCTACAATTTAAAATTGCAAATGCCTCCTTTTTTTCACTGAGCCCAAGCCCTGCCCCCTGTACACTTTGTTACATAAAGTGAGAGAGAAGAGGTGTATTAAGTTTGAGCAGGAACAATTCTCCTTCATTACAGCTTGCCAATCACCTGAGCATATGATTTTTTATTTTTTTTTAATAAATCATTACTTTGTGGCTTCATTTGAAGAGCATGGGATATCAGCAATCAGAATTCTCAAGAAAAAAACATATGAACTTTCAAAAAGTTGAAGTACTGCTCCTGACTTCACAGACATGCAAAAATATAATTGATGACTTCTGACAGCTCAAGGAAGATAGGGCATTTCCCTAATTATACCTGAGTTTGATTGCTAGGTAAAGGTGAACACTGACTGAAAACTAGAAAGAATTCATAAACTTACTGAGAAAAAGATAATTATATGTTTTATTGTATTGTATTGTATTGTATTGTATTGTATTTATTTACTGGGGGGTAGGGGGGGGAGGTGGGAGGATCTGGCTCAGCTCTGGCCAGCAGCAGGTCCCTTTTGGAGCAGCTGGAGCTGGCTCTGCTCTGACATGGGGCAGCTGCTGGGCTCTGCTAACTTAAGCCACCCCTGCAGCCCCCTGCTACCAAACCTTTGCCATGTAAACACAGAACACATCTCCTGAAAGTTGAAGTTCATAATGTATGAAAGAGTACTTCCAAGTATGCATTCTGTAGCTCTGAAAACTGAACATATATCCCGACCTTTAACATTTTAACTGTGTGCAATCCCACACACTTTTTCATGACATTTTGACACTTTTAAGTACCTGTGTTGCCACAATGTCATATTCCTGTGATCCTTGATTCCCAGAATCATAGAATCACGGATTTTTTAAGGTGGAGGGGACCTCTGGAGGTCATCTGGGCCAACCTTTCTGCTCAAGCAAGCACTCCCACACCCCATGACCATGACCAGGAAGTTTATGAATACCTCCAAAGAGGGTGACTCCAAAGCCTCATTGGGCAACCTGTGCCAGTGCTCCATCACCCATAGAGAGAAAAAAGTGTTTCCTAAAATTTAGAAGAAACCTCTTCTGCTGTACTTTGTGCCCATTGCTTCTTGTCATGGCACTTGGCACCACTGAAAAGAGCCTGTCTCTGTCTTCTTTGCATCCTCCCTTCAGATATTCATGGATATTGATAAAATCTGCAGCACATGAAACCCACCCTAAACCCCCGATCCTCCTTTTTTTCAGGCTAAACAGCCCCAGCTCTCCCAGCATCTCTTCAAAGGAGGGGTGCTTCAGTCCCTTGATCATCTTTGTGCTCCCTGTTGGACTCTGCTGTGTGTCTAGGTCTCTCTTGAGCTGGCACAGTACCCTAGGTGTGTCCTCACCAATACTGAGTAGAGTGGGTTCCTTCAGAGAACCCCAGTAGTTGTGTAAGGTGACTTCTCTTTACAAAGTTGTGTTGACTCCTTCAGAATATTGGATACATCCATATGCCTATTAATTTTATTCTTTAGAAATACTTCTGCTCATTTGTCCCACATGGATAATGCAATTTAAGTCTATATCTCACCAGCTCTCCAGTGAGATCTCTCAAACAGTTCATTAACATTAACTGCCTTCCAGTCCTCTGGTACACAGGCAGTTTTAAGCAAGATATGATGCTGCAAGGCTGGCAACTCTTTGTGTCCCTATCAAACCTGATGTGTGAATACAATCTGGTTCTAGCAATCTGTTATTGTTCATTTTAGTTCATTTTGCCTATGTGTTCTGTAATCTTGTCTATCAGCCCACTGCCTATTCCTATTTGCATGGTGTTTCTCAAGTTCTTTTTTGGCCTGTCTTATGTTATCATCCTGAACTTAAGAGCACTCACAATTCTTTCTATTTTTGGCATTTCAATACATCATTATCTCTGGCATTCAGGCATGCCAGCTTTCTTATGAGTTTCCTAAAGGAAATTTTGTTTTGTCTTGTTTTGTGGTAAGTGGTGTTTGCTCTGTGCCTCCATTAGGGAGTTTTTAAATTTTAAATGTCTCCCAAAGATTTTTCTGTCTGTTTTCTCCTAGTAAATCTCATATTTATGTAACTTCCTCCCTTTGGAGTAAAAAAAAATGCATAAAATTTTTTGCCTTCCTAGATCCTGCAAAGGATTTTGAGTACAAGTATCCTATGATCATTGTGATGCTGTACAGTAGTTTTATGAACATAGTTTTGAATGATGCTCAGGACCAGCCGAGGTGTTGCTTTGCCCATTGAGGTTCCCTGCCTAACTCTTCCACAAAGCAGTTGTTTATGGTATCTAAGAATTTAGCCTCCACTTCATGATCCAACAGGACACCTATTCAAACTACATGGGAGTAGTCTCCTGTTACTATTGTGTTTCCTGACCTCCCAGACTCCTTGCTGTCATTCAGGATGTCAATCTTCTATCAAGCTTATTGTCACATCCTCATTTCCACTCTGCTTTGGGGAGGTTTATCAGGACCTATAAAATGGATTAATGCCAGATTGTTGGTGCAGGGTTGATAGCCTAGGCACAGCTAAATAGGGGCTGTCAGTAAGTGTTTTCACAGTACTGCTTATTGTTGTCTGATAAATTTAAACAAAAGAAATACTCGTTTGAGAGGACAAAGACCTGATAAATGAGAGGGCAAACAGGGTGGAACAGGATTAACTTTTCTAGGTGGATTGCCAAGTAGGTGTTGTGCTGCTGTCCATGTGGTGTTTAGATTGAACATGTGTGCTTAAATTTGTTATTTTTAAAAAGCACAGCAACTGGTCACTCTCCCAATTGTTTATTGGTTATATTTTAAGTTACCTATGACAACTTCATGATTGCAAATTTATATTACCCCATTTTATAACTAATCCTGAAGTATCTGAGGACAAAGTTTCAGTAGCATTAGCACCACCTGTGGTGATTTTACTCAGATGGGTGGCTGAGCTCCACCAACAACCCCTCTCTCACTCTCCTCTCCTCATAGGGAAAGGGGGAGAAAATACAATGGAAAGAGCTCAAGAGTTGAGATAAGGACAGGGGGATCACTCAACAATTATTGTCACATGCAAAACAGACTCAGCATAGAGACATTAATGTAATTTATTACCTATTATTAACAAGCTAGAGCAGTGAGAAGCAAAACAAAACAAAACAAAAAAGCTAAAAACACCTTCCCCTCCATCCACACTCTTCTATGTCCTCTCCCCAACCAGTGCAGGGGAATAGGGAATGGGGGCTGTGGTCAGTCCCTGACGCTTCGTCTCCACCGCTCCTTCT
This sequence comes from Aythya marila, assembly GCF_965140915.1. Taxonomy (NCBI): domain Eukaryota; kingdom Metazoa; phylum Chordata; class Aves; order Anseriformes; family Anatidae; genus Aythya; species Aythya marila. Next base: position 61,117,671 of record NC_139080.1, on the reverse strand, counting down.
CATTCACTCTCTGCCCCTGCTCCCCGTGGGGTCCCTCCCAGGGATGCCGTCCTTCTCCAACTGAGCCTGCGGGGGCTGCCCACAGGCAGCAGCTCTTCAAGCACTGCTCCCACACAGCTCCATGCCATGGGGGCCATCCATGCCCCAGGAGCAAATTGCTTCAGTACAGGCTCCTCACCCCCCCAACTTCCCCACTCCCCCCCTACCTCTCCAGCCTCCACAACTGTAGTACTGTTGGTCAAACAATGGGTAGTCAAGTCAGTTGGATTGTCAAGTCAGTCTAATTCAGGAAGTTCATCTTTAAATTTCTAGAGTTGACGAATTCGTACACTCTGTAAATTAGTTAAATCTATTTAATATGTTTTGGTGTATGATGTTCAGAATAAGAATGTACCCAACATTTCTTGTGATATATCTTTTACAAAATGTTATCATCTGCATACAAAAGATCTGTCTGACTTGCTTGCTTTATATATAAACACATGTATTACCCACACATGCCATGTAGTATTGTTTCATTTAAAAATTAGTCATTGCATTTTTATTAATGCATATAAACTCTACTTCAGATTTTGCCTGTGTTTACCTGACTACAGTCATGACTGATCATAGTAAAAAAAAAAAAAAGACTGAAAATAAGCAGAAATTAAGTATACTTAATGACTGATCTAAAATAAGCATGAAACAATTTCTCTACTTCTATTAAATTATATTTTTTTGCACTGAATTTCAACTACACTAAAATTCAACTGCACAACAAATAAAAGTGATTGTGAACCCAGTATTCATGTCAGTGCCAGCTATATTTCTAAGTGTGAAGAGCTGATTGATACTAATATCTGACTAACAACACCCGTCACATATGCAGCTTGTGTTGTCTGATAGATAGAGATATAGCTAGGTAGAAATAACAAGGGGTAAAATATTTTATTTCATATCCATTGACTGAAATCATCAGCTACTAATGATATTACTAATTGGACACCATAGCTTTAGTTACAATCCATGTGTACAGGTGTGTTTAAATTTTAAATCACTTATAAAAATGATAAATTGATGAGGAGATCTGAACAATGTTATTTATACCAGTATCTGAACTTAGGACCACATGTTTTTTTCTGGTTAAGAAATAACATGCATCCTTCTGCAATTCTTTTGAGATATTTATTTATTTGTTTGTTTGTTTGTTTATAATGATAAAGGAGCAGGCATGTGCTTCAAGCTTCAATTTTTTAACTCAAATTATGAAAATATGATGAGTAAACAGTCCTGGCTTATTTATTTTTGAATGTCTCTAAGTGAAAATTTTTGACATACAGTATTGCTTTTACTTCTTTTTAAACATTCTTTATATGGATATTATTCTGAAGTATTCTGATCTTTTTAATTTTATGAATTAAAAGCAGAGTATTTGAGAGTAGATTTGTTAATTATAAAGACCCATAAGGTATAATATAACATAAGGACCCAATGATCTCCAGAGGCCCCTTCCACCCCTACAATTCTGTGATTCTGTGATACATTTCTGTACAAAATTTGAGACAAATTTGCACAAACCTTTTCCTTCTATGCAAAATCTGTTAAACGCTCCAGAAAACTGAAAAAAAAAAAAAAAAAAAGTAATCAAATCAAATAAATGACTTAGATAAAACCCGTATTATTAGTGGACTTGTCTTATCCACTGTTTTTACAGGGAGAACAAAATTGTCATATTTGTTTCTGAACACTTAAAAGGGGCTACATTGTAATATAAAGCAATCATCCACTTCTCAGTTTTATATTTTTAACATATTATAGCATTGAAATTTATAACAAAAATAATAAAGTAATCCTGTGAAATGAATGTGCCTTTCTTATATCCTACTTTGTACTGGATAAGGCTATATATGATTTCAACAATGCATTGTAAAAAGTAAAATCATATAAAATGTTGTCTTGTAGTTGAGCCTGTAATCCCATAGCTATATTTCTCCATTGATTTTACAGATTTAATGAAATTAAAGTACTTGTCTATCAGGTTGTCCACCTAAATATCCATTCTGCATTTAAACATTAATTTAATGTCATGTTATGGATAACTGGACTTGTGTCAGTATGATTTAGGGACTGCTTGTACTGCTGCCTCAGTTGGACTTACCTAGAATAATGTACTTTATAAGTGCTTTTTGTGTTGTACTGAGGGTCTATTGCACATGTAATGGCTATACAATCAAACGTTGAGGTACTGTTAATGAACATCCACAGCTAAGGGCAAGGTACAGTTAAAACACCCTGACTAATCAGATACCAAAGGGACATGACACAGTGGAGAATTAAGCACATAATGAAAATATCAACAAGTTCACTGTGCACTAAATAAAAGAGGCAAATGGAAACGTGAGCTTCTTTGATGTGTTTTGCAGCCAAACTATTGAAATCTACATGGCTGTATGCAGGACCATGTAGGATCAGATGAGCATTTCAGGGGGCTTGGGGGGACAAGAGAGGGGCAGGAAGGATTGATATACTTTCAGTGTAACCAGAGTTTAAAATTTAAATTGGTACTCGTCTTCCTTTGCAGTTTGTAACCTTTGATTCAGGAGGGAAAAGTAAATGTGAAAGTATCCAAGTGTGTCCATGACATAAAATTTCCATCATGATCTTGAGCATATGTTAGAAAATTTTTAAATCTTTTTCCATTTTCTCTTTGGTCTACAGAGTAGCTGGGTGAGAATATCTGTAAATAAATATAATTTAAACATTTTTAAATCCATATGTGAAGTAGACGTAAATAGTGTTAAATGGAAAGGTTAGACAAAATATAGGGGTGGACATTAAAATGAGAGGACTTAAAGACCAATTGCTCTCATCAGTCGTAACATGGTGTCACAGTTGTAGGTTAAAACAACTGTACTTTACCTTTGCCCAGTTACACATCAGACGTTGTAAACTGATGCATATGAAGCAAATGTTATGGGTTAACACCTTGTTTTAACTACAGCAAAGATTTTTAATGGGTCTCTAGCCCAGGAAGGAAATAGCAAGCTAAAGGCAAAGGACCCAAATAGCACACAGTCAATAATAGCCTGCAGTAAATTTACTCTGAGAAATTAAATATATACTGTAACACATAGTTACTTAATCAATGCCAGGGAAAGTAAAGCATCTCTGAAAAGTCAAATACTTACAGCTATTTTCACCTTACAGTGAAATGGAAATTGAAGGTGGATGAGATCTTGTGCCTGACATTTGTGCAGTAGGCTTTTTGGAGGGATTTTGCTGGGACTGGGTTGCAGAAGGTGTATGAAGAGCCCAGCCTCTGTGTTTTCATGAGCTGTTCTGGGGATTGCTGTGTCTCCAAACAACTCTGTTTGCACCAAAGCCTGCGGAGTTTGCATCAGTTCCCTTCTCTGTCATTCCTTGGAAAATGTCTGTTACTCCTTATGCACACATCTCAGTAATTTCTGGTACCTGAAACATGTCCAGCCCTTACCTCTGAGCAATATGTGCCTGACATTACTAATTCCCGGTGGCCTCAATTCTGAATATCTGCACAGGCCACCCCTGTTAAAATAATAATAATAATAATCTACATACATTTGGTTTACTCCATTCACATTTTGCTGTACGTAGCTACACACTGCAAGCCAAAAAATTGCATCTGTTACCTCTTGCTGAGCAGAAGTCAAGACAATGTGTTTACCCTGAGGGAAAGCTAAGACCTAGCTTACCACCTGGAATGAAAGGCACATCCAAGGTGATTTTAATTCTGACAAATGCAGTCATAAGCTGCTTAGATGGAATCTGGTCACCTGGCAAGTCGGAAAGTTCAGAGGATTGCTTGCAACAGTAAGGAAAAATAACCTTTGAATTTCCTGTAGAATAGGATGGAATATTTTGAGAATATCTGTGATGCCAACAGATTTCTTTTGAAGAGCTGGATTGAGCTGTCAGCCAAAATGTAAGTCATCTTAAAAAGGCAGCAAGGAATTCAACTGAAATGAATAACAAAAGGAAAAAAAAAGGGGGGGGGGGGGGGGGGAGAATGGAGGGGAGCAAGAAATGGTGAATTCCATTATTGTATAGTGTCTTTTTGTGGGTTTGTCCAAGTGATACCAACAAAAGAAGGGCAGGAGTTGGTAACACATCCATGTTACTCTTTGCTACTGACCTTTTTCTTGTTCTGCTTAGGTGTTCACTTTTGAAAGCAGGAAACTTCTTCAGTGTGTGCTGAGTCCAGGAGACAAAACATTTTCTTTAGCTGTGTTTTCTCTTGGTCACAACAATAACTAGTCATTTTAAATTTGGAGTATATTAAGTTCTTTATGTAGTCCACAGGAAACCCTTCTGGAGTAAGAAATTACATATATTCAGCATTTATGGCTCCCCATACTTGTAATACAAATCTTGCAAGGAAAGAAAGAGGGTAGAGGAACTTAAATCATTATAATCATAATTTAAATCATTAAGCATGAAATATTGTTTCAACAAAACTTATTTTCTTTTTTTCATGAGTAATTTTTGGTTACTTTTACAAAAGAAGATTGATTCTCATTAGCTGGTAAAATCATTGTACAAGTTGTTTACAGCTAATAGCGACTTTACAGTCAATATGAAACCTTTTACCATCAAAAAGGATCCATCATATTTGTCTAAGCAGCTATACAATTTGACATAAATTTTACCTACCTTTAAATGTTTTTGTTTATTAATTAGAAAATCATTCTTCTCTACTTTTCTGATGAAGTACTTAACTTTTCTTTGTTGATGTCTGTATCTACAGAAATTATGGAAACATAGTAAATGAGATGGAATTAGAAAAAATACTTGAAGAAATATTTTGGTATTTTATTCACAATTGGAAAGACAACTTTAAACAATTCATGTAATATAATGTACTTATCTAATATCCTAATAGTTTATATTTTGAACTGACATGATAAAAACAAATTGTTATGTATAGTTAGAAAAATGAGGCAATCGATATTCCCATAAAGTTTTTTAACTAGTACGTCTTAATTTTTTCATGCTTTCATCATGTAGGTGCAGAAAGGGGGAAAGAAAGAAAAAAAAAAAAAAAAAAAAAAAAAAGGCCTACCTGCTTCTTAAATTCCCAATTCCCAGTAGTTTTCGTAATTGTGGATCGAGTCTTAAGGCTGAACAGAATGAATAAATTAAAATGAGAAAAATATTTTATTAGCATCATTAGAAGAAGCTATTCATAACCAGAAAAGTCTGAAAAGATATACATGTTATGCATGTCTCAGATTAGATTCAGTGGAAAGGATAGTTTTTACTTTGTTTCTTGCTTGGCTTTGTGACTAATTTCAGAAATAACTTCCTGACTTACCATTTTCTGATAAGCCAATACATGTCAAATTCTACAAACAGATTTACGTAAATCAGAAACTTGAATTATTCAACAGCATAGAGGTCTGTTTTCCTGCTATTCTGAAATTTCAGATATACTCTTACTAATGTTACAGAAAATGGTGGCTGATATGCCATCAAGAATGCTATAAAGCAAAGCATGTTCTGCATCATGCTCTTTTCCCTTTGATGCTCTGTATCTATCTAAAACCTGCAAGATGTTGATGTTGCAAAATAATTTACTCTTCACACTTGTTATACTTTAATAACAACTGTAGACCACCTGGTTTAACCAGTTAATTTTAGAGACAACCAGGGAATATATAGCTGTGGCTATAGCATATGGAATATGCATTAAGATGAATTATGTATTTTAAAGGCATAATAAATGAAGTAGCAAAGAAAATGATTCAGGGAGTTGACCAGTGGCCCAGACCCCAGGCTGTACTGCAGCATTTGTGCAAGATATAGCTTCTGTAATATGTCTCTGCAGCTGATTCCAGCCACTTTATTATTATTATTATTATTATTATTATTATAACTTTGTAATGATTTGACTACTCTGACTAACACTTACTTTGCTACATTATTAATGCAACATGTCCTTATACAGTCCAAAGATCAGTTGCAAAGTTCAGTAGTGAATCTTCATTGCCAGCCTCCCAACTACTGTAGTAACTCATATCTATGGGAACAACTGATATAATGCAGGAGTTTTTCATTGCAAGGTGGGTTCTATTTTCATCTGTCAGAAACTGAAAGTTAACTTGGTCATCTGCAAATGTCTTCTCACGTCACTGTTTCTCCAAAAATCATAAAGATGTATTCTATAAATTTACTTTGACAAGCACAAGAAGACAATCAGAAAAAGTCAATATGGATTTACCAAAGGAAAATTGAGCTTGATCAGCTTGACTGCTTTCTACAATGACTGGCCACATGGATGAGGGAAGGGTGGTGGATGTAACATGGATTCAGTTTGGTAAGGCTTTTGATACTGCATTCCACAGCATTCTCATTTGGAAGCTGAGTTGAAATAGACAGGATAAACAGTTGTCAGATGGACTGAAAATTGTCTGGACAGCCAGGATCTCTAGGAAGTAATCAATGGTTTGATGTCTGGCTAGAATACCTACTCATCCGGGATTACTGAGGTGTGTATTGTTCAATAACTCCATCAGGGACCTGGGTAATGGGACAGAACTCATCTGCAGCAAATTTGTAGATAATGCTAAATCCAAAGTGGCTGGCACACCAAACAGTGGTGTCACATTCCAAAGAGACCTGAGAATTTTAAAGAATAGACCAACAAGGGATTGCTTCCACCACAAGAAAAGCAAAGATCTGCATCTTGGGCTGAAAAACCTCTTCCATCAATGAAGATGGGGAACCAACTGGCCGAGTAGCAGCTTTGCTGGAAAGGACCCGGTCTGCATTCAGAAGAGTATTGCCAGCAGTTCTAGGGAGGTGGTCCTCTCCCTCTACTCAGCCCTGGTGGGGCCACATCTGGAGTATTCTGTCCAGTTGTGGGCTCCTCAGTACAAGAGGGACATGCAGCTCCTGGAGAAAGTCCAGAGGAAGGCTACAAAGATGATTCGGGGACTGGAGCACCAATCACATGAGGACAGGCTGAGAGAACTGGGCCTGTTTAGCCTGGAAAAGAGAAGACTGAGGGAAGACCTCATCAATGTGTACGAATATCTGAAGGAAGGGTGGATCAAACCAGTCTCTTCAGTTGTGTCCAGCAGCAGGATGAGAGGCAGTGGGCACAAACTGATGCACAGGAGGTTCTGGCTCAAAATGAGAGGGCACTTTTTTACTGTGACAGTGACAGAGCACTGGGACAGGTTGCCCAGAGAGGCTGTGAAGTCTCCTTCTCTGGAGATATTCAAAACCTGCCTGGATGCCATTCTGCACAATGTGCTCTAGGTGATCCTGCTTTGCAGGGTGGTTGGACTAGATGATCTTCAGAGTTCTCTTCCAACCTCAGCCATTCTGTGATTCTGTGGCTGGGGGTTACAGCAGAGTATGTGCCTACAGTGCACTTTAATCCTGGACCAGTTTGATCCAGTAGATCAAGTTATCTTCCATGTGGTTAAGGTGAGACTGTGCCTAGAATACAGTGTCCAGTTTAGGGTCCCATCTACAAGCAGGATTTTGAGAAATTGGAAGGAATCCTTTGGAGGTCTACAGAGATGCCTAACAACATGTGGCATTGGAGGAACAGTAGTGAGAACTGGGCTTGCTTAGTCAGGCAAAGAGGAGGTAAAGAGGCTATTTAATGTCTTCCTACAAGTACCTGAGCAAGTGTTTTAAAGATGACAAAACAAATTATTCTCTGTAGAAGCAGAAGGAAAGATAAGGGGCAACAGCCCTATTTCAGCTTGGAAGTTCAGATCGGGCATAAAGTTGAACTTCTTCAATAGGAGAGCAATGTAGCACTGGAAGGAGTGTTGGTACCATCCTTAAATTTCTCAACGCTTAGCTGTGTCACCCATTTTTATGTTCCTATAATCCTACTTCAAGCAGAAAAGAGAACTAATGACATCTGTAGGTACCCTCCAACCAACATTTTTGTGAGTCTGTGATTCCTCCAGACTATGCTTTCAGCACAGGTTATTTTAATGCTGAAGGTGGATACAGTTCTTTTCATTTCTCTCTCCACTTTTTTTCTCATGACAGCCTGGTGGGGACTATTACAGTTTTCAGTTTGTTTTTCATGATTTTATTTTCAAACTGAAAGCCTTAGGTATTTTCAGATGAAACTACAGGAAGTTCCAGACCAGCTACTTTAATAAGCTGATATAGTTAGTATCACAGAATTGAAAATTGGATAATCTCAGGAGAAAAAAACAAACAAACAAACAAACAAAAATCAAGTAATCTGGAAAAAAAAAAAAAAAAAAGATCTCTGTAATCAGTGGTACAGTATTTTATTTGGAAGAGATAACGAAAACCTAATATGCTCATAAAATATGCTCTTAAAAATATAGTGGACAAAGAATGCAAAATCTTGGCTGTAATAGTGGGAAGAAATTTGTGTAATTTGTAACCAGGTAAAATAATTTTGGAATTGATTTGAAATTTGCAGTTGTAATCACTGCATGCAAAAGAAATTCATTCTTGTTCATTCAGTTGATGATATTCTAACACTTGAAAAATATTGTTGTTTTTTTTTCTAATTCAGATAAAGCCAAGACATCCTTCTGAAAACAAAACGGTTTCTGAATATACATTGATTATCTATTAAAATAAATGTATCTCCAGACAAACAATGTTTTTCTTTCTAAAATATTTGGTGCTGTTTAATAGAATATAGTGTAAAGGATTTAAAACTAATATTTAATGTTTGTAAAAAAACTATAAAATACCACACAGTGCTCAACACCTTACATGATAAAATACATAAATCCTATTTCAGTAAGTTCTATTTTTCAGATCCTAGAAAATCTGAAAAGAAAATCTTGCTAAGGGAAAGCTGCAGTAGATGCTAAGAAAAGGAAAGCTCTCAGTTTCTAATTCTAACCTTATTAATCAACTGTGCACTGGAGCTGCACAGTGCAGTGGCATTCATACATAATGAGAAATGGGGAAATCATTCTCAGCAGACACACAGCATGGAGAGTGCTGGACTATTTTAAAAGCTCACTAATGAGGATCAGGGACTTTCTAGTTCCCTTGCAGAGTTTCTATTCTCTTTTGTTTAATTGTGCTAGTGAGGAGTACTATTAACTTTCTTTTTCAGCCCGTGCTTTACAAAGGCATGGGTAAATCCAACTGAATCAACTCCTAATTCTGTCTGTCTCACTGGTATGTACTGATGTGTACTCTGGAAATGACCTAACAAGCATCCAAAATCTTGCTTTAAGACTCTTTTAGGACCACTTGAATACCTGGGTGATAATCTCTCAGTAAATCATGAGGAATATTTGAGCATCAAGAGATACGCTCTCCTGATGATGTTTTCAGGAAACAGGTTCGTGGATTTTTCATTCAAGGTATTAACTATCTCAGCATAAAATGATATAATATGTTGTAATATATTTTTATATGGGGAGATGTTAATTGCTGCCATTGGTCTCAGCTGGATATAGCTTAACTGTAGATTGAATATAAGTGGAAAGAGCAAAAATTCTTTTTTGTGTAATGATTCCCATTGGGAAACTTGGATACATGTGGATGTGATTGAGAATGCTTTTCTGGGAAGAATTACAACCAAAGGAGTTTATGCAGTAGGGTTCCAGGTGGAGCCACAGCTAACCTACCAGGTGGAGCTGCAGCTATCATAATTGCAAGTATCTGGCTACAACAAAGCTTTCTCAATTTTTACCTGTAGCTAATTTTGGCTAAGTGAAAGGATGCAAAAATAATAGATAAATACCTTGACTTCAAATGTTATTTAAAATGTAATGAAGACATAGAAAAACTTTTTTCATAAGTATGAAAATATATATAGATATACATACAAGCATATATAGATCAAAGAGTATAAAGCTAGTCTAAAGTTAGGATCCACATTAATTTATAATGATCAGTTTAGTCAAGTTTTCCCTACCTGTAAGTAATAGGACCATGTCAAATTCTGGCTACATAAATTATCACAATATTACTTTCACTAATGTTTGTAGCAGTAATGCTCTACAATTTATAATTAAGTTAAAATGTACTAAACCTCAAATTTCAGATAACCTGAAATTGGGTTGCAAAAAATCAAACCATGCCAAGCTTGACTGGAGAACCTCTGTGTCAGTCACTACAAATTATAGTGTCGTGGGTTGATCAAACCCAGTACAATAGGGAGTGTAGGAACAGGCAAACTCATCCCTTTCTGATACCACCAAACTGAATGGTGTGGTCAGCAAGTTGAAGGGAAGAGATGCCATTCAGAGGGACCTGGACAGGCTTCAGAGGTGGACCCATACAATCATGAGTTTTAACAAGGCCAAGTGTAAGGTCTTGCACCTGGTCAGGGCAATCCCAAGCACAAATACAGGCTGGTCACAGAATGGATTGTGAATAGCCCTGAGGGTGTTGGTGGATGAGAAGCTCAACATGAGCTGGCAATGTGTGCTTGCAGCCCAGAAAGCCAACCATAGCAACCTGGGCTGCATCAAAAGTAGCATGGTCAGCAGAGCGAGGGAAGTGATTGTCCCCTTGTACTCTGCCCTTTTAAAACCCGACCTGGAGTGCTGTGTTCAGCTCTGGGGCCCCCAGTACAAGGGCATAGACCTGTTAGAGTTGGTTCTGAGGAAGGCCATGAGGATGGTCGTGGGACTGGTACACCTCTCCATAGGCTGAGGGAGTTGGGGTTTTTCAGCCTGCAGAAGAGAAGGCTCCAGGAATACCTTATGGCATCCTTCCAGTACCTAAAGGGGGCCTGTGGGAAAGCTGGGGAAGGGCTCTTTGTTAGGGAGCGTTTTGGCAAAACAAGCAGTAACAGTGTTAAACTGAAAAAGGGTTTAGATTAGATATAAAGAAAAAAATCTTTACTCTGAGAGTGGTGAGGCACCAGAACAGAGAAGCTGTGGATGCCCCATCCCTGGAAGTGCTCAAGGCGAGGCTGGATGGGGCTTTGAGCAACCTGCTCTAGTGGGAGGTGTCAGCAGGGTTGGAACTAGATGGTCTTGAAGGTCCCTTCCAACCCAAACCATTCTGTGATTCTATGATCCTTTCCAGACCTAGAGCTACATAAACCATCTGTGTTAAAGTAAGTTAATTGATTATGATCACATTTAAGAGTACCCAATAAAATTTCCAAAAGTGTTGAGTCAGTACTATCTCTGATACACACATAATGATGAAGTAACAGTAGAAACAAAGTTAGTCTTTGGTCGAATATAAAAACTCATGTTTATACATAGGTACACAGTATATAGGCAGCACGTAAATAGTTTTAATAAACTTTAATAACAGAGTATCAAAAGTGCAGGAAGATCATGATGTAAGAACAAGCTGATTAATGGAACACATTTTTCAGCAATCTATTGAAATCAAAGGGGTATATTAAAATGAACAGAAAAATGAACCATGTAACGTACTTAACTTTTAAAAAGTAAATTAAGAAAATCTCTCAGATATCAAAATAAAAGCAGATACATTAAAAGAAAAAAAAAAAAAAAAAAAAAAAATAAAAGAGATAAATCACTACCCAGGGTAAAAGCTAGGAAGGAAATGGTTTAAGTTAAAAAAAAAAAAAAAAAAAAAAAAAAAAAAGATACAAATAGCTATATTACGTTCTGGTTTTGTTTAACTGATTCATTGATTTATTTAGTTGTGTCAGAAAAGACCACAAGGAGTTTTACAGAGACTCATGAAGTGGACTGGAAATGACAGAGGGAATTCAGTGATGATAAATGCAGCAGTAATGCACACTGAAGGGGAAAAATGAGCCACTTGTACTTCTTAAGTCTAAATTAACCGTATTAACTCACAAGGACATGGCCATTACTCTGGACAACATTACAATGAGAAACTGCAGATGGAGAAACGAAAAGATACAAACAAACATAAGAAGTGGTGATAAAGAAAATTACAGAGAAATTATCTTCAGCTAAAAAGACCGGGACAGATGCTTACTTGAAATCACTTATTGTAAGCAGATTGGTAAGAGCAAACAAAAAAAACTTTTACGTAATTAATTTCCATATTTTCCCTTTAAATATTTTCCTGACTACTTATTCATTCTCATTGACTCATATAAACATTAAAACATACTGACTTCTGAGAAAATTGAACCTTTATGCTTATATAGTTTCTTCCTTTTCTAAAATTTACACCTTAAACCTACTATTATTTAATTAAATACTCCATAGCTTCATTGATATTTGTTCACATTATTTTATTTTTTTAATTGTTACTATTCTAGAAAATGTTCAACAAATCATCTACATTTATTACATTTGTATGTTCTTTATTATTGCCTTTTCTTATTACATTCAGGCTTTTTACACTAAATTTGGGTCACTATACATTTTGACAGAAATAGGAATTCAAATGAAATGTACCAAGATACATTTTAAATTCTTCTAAAGCCAATGGAAAATGGTATATTTTCAAAGTGAGAGGATTGAAAAATGAGCAATGACCAGGAAAATAAAATAAAATAAAATAAAATAAAATAAAATAAAATAAAGGACAAAAAACCACCCAGATGTTAAACACATCTTCAAGAAGGTAAGTAGAAGAATATGGAAAAATATGGGAATGTAGATCTATGTGTGGAAATCTGTTCTTTACTGGCCTGATTACTTCTTGTGATGAAATGGCAGCACTCTGTACAGTTGGAGATACATTGATGTAATTTATATTGACTTTCTATGCAGTATCCCATAGCATTGTATTATCCAAACTGTGGGCTAGGAAGAGGGCCAAAAAGAAGCTCATGGAGATCAATGAAGAAACAAGCCGAGTTTTGCATTTGTGTTCTGCAACAACAGCAGATGCAGCTGGCTAGGGAGCAGTTCTGTAGAAGGAGCTGGTGGGCAAACTGAGCAGGAGTGAGCAGTGTGACCTTGCAACACGAGTATAGACAGACAGACCTGTCTACAGTGGCTGTTCTTTAATTGTCCAGAAGTAGAAAACCAGAATTTTGGCTTATTCTGTTTCCAGCCTAACTCAAGTTATGAAGAACTTCTCTACATGGAAAATGAGACAGACAGACAGAGAGAGAAGTATTAACTTTGAAATAGTTCACTACAGCAAAAGTATTGGCAAAGTGTTTTCTACATATAAGGATTGAAAAAGATTTTTTTTTTTTTTTTTGCATGAAACAAGTAGATAATTTGCAATGCTGAAAAGACTGAAAATAACATAGGTACTTGAGCAATGTACTATGCTGGGATATAGCCACAGAGCTTGAGGCGAATTTAGAAATTACATGTTTCCTAGCTTGCTGATTCTTTATATAGTTATGGATCCTTAATGTTCAATTTGAGTAAGGTCATAGAGGTAGCATATAATGATTTATTCAAGGTTGTAGAAGTTTCAGGCCTCAACTTTGTCATATTTTTGCATTTAATTTTAAATTCTCAGTCTTTTAAAAGGTATCAATTTATTTTAAATAAAAATATTGCTAGTTCTTTGGTCTGATTTTGGTGCATCTGCTATGAAACAGAATGTTTGGAAATTAGAAAAGATTCAGCAGAGGGAGAAGGTGAATTTGTACAGGTATGCAAACTCTGATTTGTTTTTACAAATTACAAACTGTTTATCTGCAAAGAGGGGAGGATAGCATCAATGTACTCGGCAGTCCTCCAGGCTCCTACCTCCATTTTCTCCTGTGACAGAGAGTCCAATGCACTGCTCTGATCCACTCCTCCCTTCTCTTGTCAGCCGGTCCTGTCCATGTCCATGTCCACAGTTAGCCAAGCTCCTGTCATTTGCTGTGCTCTGCTGTCATGACAGCAAGAATACCCTGAGAATATCCTCAGTACAGCAATACAATACTTGTTGTTTTACTGTTATTTGCATTTCCTTTGAAATGTTAAAGCTGTATCTCATCCTATACCCATTCTGTAGAAAAAGCCCATTCTAAGCCTATGGATGAAAGCGTTCAGGATTTGCTAGAGCATCTTGCTGTCAGACAGCTAATTTTTTTTCTTTAATCAGGAAGCTTTAAATTTTATTAAGTATACTTGTGATCTCTGCAACCAGTTTTCTATCACTATCCATCTGTGAAGAAAGGGATGCGTGAGACAAGCAGTCAGCAGTCATATTGTCAGTTTTCAGGCTGCATTTTAAATCATATACAAATTAAAGAAATCTTGTTAGCAATTGTGTAATTGATTATGTTTTTGTTCAGATCTTTTTCCTCTTAACAGTGTCACAGAGGGACAGTGATTGTATGCAGTTTGACTCAGATGCAGTGATAGGTTCTATGTTTTTGCTAGCCATAAACGTGTGTTAAAACTGCAGTTCAAACACACCTAATTTTGTCTCCAAGATTGGCAAGCACAAGGTAATTCAGTGCAAAAGAGTCTTCTACTGAGCCTGTGTGAAATAAATTATCTCCCCAAAGGTTTCATCCTAACATCTAGTAGTCAGATACTAATTTAAACCTCAAAGAATGCAAGTTTTTAACTTTCTCAATGTTTGTTGGCTATCATTTTTAATTGTGCTACAGGCATGATTTATGTAGCAACTTTGAAAAAAACTTCTATGTATCCTTCATATCTTATGGCAATGAATTCTATTCCTTAATTACGTGTTTCAATATCTGCAATCTTGTTTCATTGCAGGGTCTACAGCTTGTGATACCACAGTACATGGACACCTTTAAAAGTAGTTTCATGAGATATACTGTTTTGTTCCCTGTGCATCTGCATACTTTGTCATTTCACATTTCCCATCATAGAATTTAGGAGATATGCAGAGAGAGAGAGGAACACCAAGGAGTAGAGAAAAATGCAGAATATTAAAAAGGTCACAACAGCATGGCACACTATTTTAATTCATAAAATGTGAGACAGTCCAAATGCTTCCTGACACCTCATTCTAATGACAAATACTGTAATAAGAAACATAAATGGCAAAATTATTCCATTCACTTGACAAAGATTATGAAAGCGGGAAGAGGTGCAAAATTAATCAGTTCTTTTTTGTATAATTTTATTCATGTAGTGGTCTTTAGACATTTTATTTAGAATGAATAAATAACATATCTAACTTAGCCATTAACTATAATAAAAGAAAATGGGGAGAGATCTTCCTTAAATTGATTATTCTAATTTTTAAATAAAAATCATTAAGGAACTAGATTACTGCTAAACCATTTTCTGCTCATTTCAGTATAACTTTCTTTCTGGCACAGTGTGTTGTATTAACTTCCTTCTTTCCAGGAAATGCTCCAGTGGAGCAAGAATCACATTTAACTTGAGAGGGCAAAATTGATCAGAACTAAATTAATAGGTTTCTTACTCTGCTTGCTAGTATGCTGCCAGACTGTTCTTCACTCTCCTAAATACACTAGAGAGCATATTTTTATTTGTGCCCAGTCATGTTTTATCCAGTTTTGAAGACAGCATCAAGCAGGATTTTTGTTAATAACAATGTCATTTTCAATGCAATCTATTTGCTGGAATGGGAACTTTGCTAACAAAACATATAGTAAGCAGAAAGTGCATGCTCTTTCAAACAGCCCCACTACAGTAGCTGCTGACACTGAACTGATTAAGAACTCTTTAGCATTGCAGCTGAGCCTTGACATAGGCCTACCACAGTCACCTTCTTGACATTGTTAACTCCTGTTTGTATGTATATTGCAATTGTTTTAAGCTATTTTATCATAATGCCTGTTAACGAGACAAAACTCTGTTGGCTGTGATGAGCTTGTTCATGTATATTCCACATACACGTTGCTCAGGTGCTCCAGCCACTCATGCCTGTTGGATTTGGCCAGCCATGTTCCCTGAAGAACATGTCGAGCTCTGGGAAATGTATGTGCCTGCTCAGTGAAGAGCACAGGTGTTCAGTGTAGGAGATTCACTTCCTAGGGAGACTAGAATCTTAAATTACTTTGGGGAAGATTGAAAAAAAAAGCTTCATTTCTCAGTTATCCTTTAAAACAGTCTTCATGGTAATAACATACACAAACAGACACACACACACACACACAAAAGTGAGAGAAGGATAAATAGTCTTCCTGGGTATGGCCTCTATGAATAAATAAGAATAGCTGGATGGATGAAATGTGATTAGAAGTTTTCTAGCTGTAACCTTTACCTGACAACACAGTCAACTAATATTCCTATCCATCTTCTCCAAACCACTTTCTCCAGAAGAGAAGATCCTCAGTCAAACTCCTCCTTCTAGACAAACTAGACACCAGATCTGGAAACCCTGTAATTTTGAGAGAGAGAATTCAAGGAGAGTTAAGTACTTAAACACTAGTTCAGGGTTTTATGTAAGTAGCCACCTGCCTTCCAAATTCTGAACTGCTTGTAAACAGCCAAGAGGTTAGTGATACAGATGAGCATCAGGAAGAAACATCAGCCACTAAAAGTAAATACTGATGCCTTTTCAAGCCATATGTTCTGTAGTTACATTGCATCCTTTCACTGCTGGGGTAGATCCACCGAACTCCACTTTTTTATCGCAAAGTTGCCATGCCATTCATCTGAGCTGTCAAGAAAGCCCCACAAAACATGGTCATGTGCAGTAAAAGAACTTGAACTCTGGCATAACAAAAAATCACATTTCAAGAATGCATAGTCACTGCAAGCTTAATGATTCTAAAATTACTTTCTGATTCCTTAACTTGTTTTGTATAAATTTTCCTGTCGCCATGGTATTTTTAGTTTACTGTCATCCTACATGTATCTTCACCCACTTCTCTGTGCGCGATGCAAGGTAAATGGGACCGAAATATAATGGAGTCTTGAGTCAAACATCTTATCTGATGTTGAGTATAAACAGGATAAAAGGAAATGGGAACACAAATTGCTTTCATATTGCTGGTCGAAGTTCTACAAACTTGGGCTAAGAATGCACACAGGCTTACGATCTTTTCTCTAGCCATACTGATTCCCTTGTTTTATATGTTTCTCAGACTCAGCAACAAGGCTGGCTCTCCTTGATTCTTATAACATTAAGAGTTTTTTGAGAAACAGCATACCTCTCTGTCTCTGTAAGGAGACATGCAAGGCTTTCCCTCTCACCTGCCAGTTTTTCTTCCTCTTAAAGAGTAAGCTGTAACACAAGCATAACAAGGCTGTGGCTATTAATCAATGTATTGATGTCTCTCACACCTTGTCTCTCACATATGATAAACAGTGGAGTGAAGTTGCTGGGTAATCTATTTCCTTCTTTATGGCAAAAATCAAGCAAGAAAGAACTGCTAATTCCCTCACAGGGATTCCCTGGGGTGCAAGTACAATCTTGCTCAATTCCCATACTTAGCAGGTCAATGGCCATATGGGTGCCATCAATAATCACAAAACAACAAAATAATTCAGGCTGGAAGGGAGTTCAGGAGATCTCCAGTCCAAATGCTTGCTCACAGCAGCTCTGAGGTCAGAGTGGTTGTCCAGGGCTTTGTGCAGCTGTGTCTGGAAAATCTCTAAGGATAGAACACACAATCTCTCTGGGCAATCTGTGGTACTGCTTAAATGTCTTCACAGGGAAAAAGGTTTTCCTTACCTAATAGAGTCAGGGCCTCTATTGTTCTTATTTATGTCCATTGCATCTTATCTTCCTGCCATGCACTGCTGTGAAGATCCCTGCTCCATCTTCTCAACTATCTCTTTGTCAGTGTTGGTTCTTTAGTCTCCCCCAAACCTGTTCTTGATGCTGAGTGAGCCCAATTTCTTTGGCCTCTTCTTATACAGCACCTGCTCCATCTACTAATCATCTTGGTGGCTATCCATTGGACTCACTACACTTGACCTTTTCTTGCATTTGGGCACCCAGAACTGGATGCAGTACACACTGGTCTCAAGAATGCTGTGGAAAGGGAAATAATCCCTCCCTCTGTGATCTTGGTAATAGAGCTCAAGGTAACAGTGATCTATATTGACACATGATGTTCTTCCTTCTAAGGTTCAGGACTCTGAGCTGAATGTTTGAATATCATGAGGTTCATCTTGGCCAGTTTCTCCAGCCTGTCTAGGTCTCCATTCAATGGCAGCTCTGCAGTCCCTTCCATCTCCCCAACTCTCCAAAGAAAAGGAGATGAAACTCACATAGCCAGAAAAGCTGTCCATTTTTACTACTGCAAATAGCAGTTCTTTATAGAGAAGCTCATAATTCATGTTCATTTCCACTTGATGAGGATTCATAAACTTGTTCAGTACACCGCATTCCCCATACAAAATTGCATAAATTCTTCCTGCTCCTATACACACATGACATGGAACCCACTAAGTCATATTTTTATTCATCTGCACACATTGCAATTTGGTCAATAAAATAAACCTACTCCTCATTTGTCAGTAAGGATTTAATATCAAGCACTTTGCACTACTGTAACCTTATAAAACTACAAGCTAGAATGTGAGCACGGGGAATAGACGTACATTGTTTAATGGTTATTTATATGAAGCATCTCATATAAATCAGTGAAAGTATTCACATAATTAAAGAGATTACAATCTAGTTCTGGAAAGCTATTATATTTGCAAAGTATTGCACACAAATTTTAGGGGTATGTTACAAGTACCAAGAAGTAATGAGATCTAAATATAATCATCCATTCTGTTATACTTTGAGATTATTTTGAAACAGAATGTTTTTTTCTTTTTCCTATTTCATGAATTCATATAAATCCATTTAGACAAATTCAACTTTTTGAAATGAACAGGCTGGATTTCAGTTATGCAAATCAAGCCACAATAACTTCATATATGTGAAAATATAAATATGTATGTAGATTTGAAAACCCCTCTTCATCTCTCAGAGAAACCCAAACTCAGTTTTGAAAAGAAAAAGCCACATATCCAAAAGAAAAGACATGTAAGATCTATGAAGCACCAGTAGCAATATTCTAGATAAAATAAATAAATAAATAAAACAAATGGTAATGACTTCTATCCAAAATGGGTTTATACACAAAGTAATTTTTCATCTCCACCTCTTCCTCCTTTTCCTCCTGCAACTACATGGACAGAGCATTGATCTTTACTGCAAATCCCTCCTCAAATAGTAGAGGCCCGGCCAGCTCCCCCAGTTTGGAAAGTCCCATTTCTTAATTCTGTAGCTCCCATCTTGAACATGGATGGTGTTTCTCCTTCCTTCTAACATACATTCTCCTGAGTTGTAATAATTCATTTTTCCTTAGTGAACTTCATGAGCTTTCAAAGCTCTTCTTGCTATGCCCCTGTACATTTCTGATAATTTTGCCCCTCTGTTATTGTAGCAGTGTTGTAATGCATGAAGTTTTACTAGTGTGTGGGCCCATTATCATTTGAACGGCACTGCTACAACTACCAGTTCAGCCACAGCAAACTCTGGTCAGCAGAATCTGCGGAGCAGTGACTAAAAACTCTGTGTGGAGCTAGAGAAACAGCTCTGTGTGCACCTCTTACTGTCTCTTCTTAAATAAGATGACCACAGAAGCTAAGGAGAGGACAAGAGAGCTAGCATGGTGCCTTTCTGGAGCCAACGAGAGAGAATAAGAGGAATGTCAGCATTTGCTGAGAACCTTCTATCAGAGCTCAGTTTCCCCAAAGGCAGAACCAGACAGTGTGGCGCAGACTGCATCAGTCAGCAAAGACAGAATAGAGGAAAACTAAGTACTCCCTGTTCCCCAGGGATTGGTGTTGGCACCCATCCTTATTACTATCTTTATTGATGATTTGGATGAGAGAATTGAGTGCACCCTCAGTAGATAGACACCAAGCTGGGGGGAAGTGTCGACCTGCCAGAGGGTAGGAAGGCTCTGCAGAGGGACCTGATCAGGATGGGTTGATAGGCAGAGGCCGGGTCCTACACTTTGGTCACAACAACCCCATGCAATGCTACAGGCTTGGGGCAGAGTGGCTAGAAAGCTGGGCAAAGAAAAAGCATCTGGGGGTGATGGTTGACCTGGGGGTCAGCCTCTTCTTACAGGTAACTAGAGGGAATGGCCTCAAGTTGTGCCAGAGGAGGTTCCAGCTGGAAATGAGGAGACATTTCTTCTCAGAAAGAGCAGTCAGGCACTGGGACGGGTTGCCCAGGGAGATGGTGGTGTCACCATCCCTGGGGGTGTTTAAGGAGAGGTTGGACCTGGTGCTTAGGGACGTGGTGTAGTGGGCGACATTGGTGGTAGGGGGATGGTTGGACCAGATGATCTTGGAGGTCTTTTCCAGCCTTAATGATTCTACGATACTATGATAGATAACCTAGATGAGGTTATGCTATTATCCATGTTACCCCTGTTTTCCTAATCCAGCCAATATTTTCTCAGACTTTCTTGTATGGATTACAGCTGTGATTGTGACCATCGTCTGTTCACCTTCTTTTCTTCCTCTGTCCTAAATGCTTGAAAACAGTTGCTTTAAGAAAGACAATCCTTTCTCATCACAGGGTTAAAATGGTATCTCAGTAGTTGCTTTCCTTCTCCACCCAAGATATTAATCCCTAATTTTACAGAGTTCATTATGTTGAGGCCAGATCCTTCTTCAGAAAATAATAATGCCTCACAGGGGGGGCCTCCAGACTTTACTACAGCAAATGCAAGTTTCCCTTCTTATTTACAGAATTTCCCCATCTACTTTCCTCATATTGGTCTCCTCTTGGTTCTCCCACAGCTACACAGAACTACTCTTTGTTTTCTGTTTTCTCCTATATTGGCTGTATTCCCCTTTGTCACTTCCTGTTTTTAATCTCTCCCACACCTCTCTGTTCATGTTCAAGTAACACAGACCACACTCACCTTCTCAAGTTTCATTACTTTCTTCTGATGGTAATATAACTCAGATGACTCAATTACACAACATTTACCTCTTTTATATTTTAACTTCCATTTCTTTCTAATCTAGCAGTCCACTTCACTGTCACTTTCTGCCTACACTAGAGTCACTGTTGTCAGTTCTGCAAGGTCTTATCTTGCTATTACTCTTGTGTTTCGGAGGCATTTTATGAAACTGTGTATGAATGTCATTATACAAAAATAAATTGAATTGTTACTTTTGTTGTTCATTTCTGAAGAAATGTGTCTTATGGAAAAAAATATAGTCTTCGAAGTCTTCACAGGATTAGAATTTTCAGGGTGTTTTTAAGGGCGTATTTTAAGCATTGTCAACAGTGGATGAGCGCAGAAATGTGTATAAAAGCTTTACATATATATATAATTTAACCCAGTACATTGAAATAGCAACATATAAATTAGAGATAATCTGAACTAGTGGGAATTGCTATTGCAGTGACTTTGTGGGGAGAAAAAAAAAAAAAGACAGTTAATCAGATGAATGTTATTTTCTATCAATTGCTACAGCAACCAATTAGCTTCATAGTATTATAAAAATCTTACAAAACTCCATTAAGCAAATGGACATGCTTATGGCATTCTTGCACTTTTATTGAAAAAAATGGAAGGGTCTGTAACACATACTTACTAATGTATGGTAAACCAAAATACAGGCAATCATAAGGAAGTTTGAATGCCTAAAGAATAATGGATGTTAAGTGGAATAAAAAGGTATAACTTCATATATATATAGTATAAAGAGACCCAGACTGTCACACATGAAGTCAGAGGAGGATGCAGAAATGGCATACATTTAAATATAATAACAATATTGAAAATGGTTATCAATGTGAGAAAAAAGAAAAGTTACAAAAAAAAAAAAAATCCTGCTTCATTATATTTTAAAATATTGTAAGGGAAAGAACCAAAAATACCACTTTGAGAAGATATTCACACACTTCCCCACAGAGGTGGGATAACAAATGAAGTGGCAACAAACTCCCAAAAGCAGAATAGCGGTGGAGGGCTGATATCTGACTTGGTTTCTAGCTTGCATCAGGTGGTGCAGAGATACAGGATACATCAATAGAAAAGCTTGAGATCTCCTCAGTAAAATCACCTTAAACAAATTTTGAATGAAGATTTCCTTTACATATAGGAGATTTGGGTCTCTGTGTATCATGTTGCACCTCCATAAACCTTCTATGAAGCTGGAGAGAAAAGGAACATGTGTGGTAGATGAAAAATTATTTGAAATAAATTATATAGAGTAAATTTTACAGTTGTAGGTTTGGAGATGTTGGAGTCTGTAATCTAACTTTTCTTCTACTATTATCTCATTCTTTGGAAAGAAATATTATTTCACTGTCCTGTCCCCTCAGCAGCCTGTCTCTCTCAGCAAAGGTGGAGGTGTTTCTCCTTTCGTAGTGTTGCCAAACTGCTAAGAAAGGTTGATTTAATGTCTTTGATACACAGCACAATGTGGTTGTGCTACATTGTTCTTAGAACATTTCCCCTTGGTGGCTAGACCACACAATTTCATTTCTTCCTTTCTGTCTTCCCACCAACAGAGACAGAAACGTCCCACCAACAGAGACCGAAACTCTTGTGTAAGAATTTACAGCTCTTTACTTTACTACGTACTGCAAGAAAACACAGTAACTCTTGAGGCAGAAAGGCTTTTTCTGTGCAAGCACCGGAACCACAGAAATCAAGGGACTGGCTTAAATGACACAGTCTACATTTTGTCATTTGCAAATTTACAACACCTCTATATTTATTATTATTATTTTTAAACCTAAGTTTTGCCCCTCGCATGAAAGAAAGAATGAGAAGACCATAGCTATATTATTGCTGAAGTGTAGAGTGATTCACTAGTCTGTAAAGAGGAAATATAAATACAGCTTTAATTTTTAAAATATTCCAAAGACTGCTTGGAATTGCAGGGAAGCAGGTGCCATAATTACCCCAAAATTTTTCTGATGCCAGCATATGTTAACAACTCAGAATAAGATACTTGTCATCATCAGTGTGTTACAGACATATCCATACAATATAATCCATGTCAAACAATGGATTATAGGTAGTTGCTACAGGAAGGGGTTTCTATATATATCTAAAAAGAACCTTCAGCAAACTATTTGTAGAATGATTCATATCATGCTTTTTGGAGTCCAGGCTTTATACAACATACCTGTTAGGAAATAGTAAGCTGCCTTGAGACATAGTATAATAGCTTTTAAATTTTTTAGCACCTTCAGAAAAGATTTCCTAAGTACTGAATGCTTCATTTAGTATGGCAGAACTTACTCTCTGACTAAAATGACCAGTTGCTCAAATGTACTTTTCAACTGATGCATAACAGCGAAAGAAAACAAGCAAAAACAACTGTAAATTATCAAAAAGAAACATGTTTATGTAAGATATCATTATGTAACTACCTGTTTTCACTGTAATAGCAAGCCAAATACCATAGACCATCTGCATGCATAAAATATTTCCACCTACGTGGCATAATGCTTTGATAATCCTTTACGGACTCCTTTTTGGTTTGAAATGTAAATATGATCTAACTGCTGTGCTTTCACTTTAATTTTGGTGATGATTTTGTCCTGACCAATCTCAGTTCACTGTCATTTCTTCTAGGCAAGCACATTTAAGGAAATTTGCTCTTTTAGGATTAAAAATATCCCAACCATGGGACTAAGAACTTCTATGCATTATAGCTGTTTTACAGATGAATAATGGTAAGATTTGAGTCTATTCTTATGATACTCCTTCTAAAAACCACCAGTAAAGTTCACTAGGAGGTGGTACTCTGGCAATGAATTCCATGCAGAGGTGTGATGGAGATGTTCTGCTTCATTCAGAAAAGTTGTTCTTCTCAAAACTAGCTTTAGAATTCATGGAAGACAATTGAAATTTCCATGCCAGTGAGAGCAAGATAGAGACAGCTGGTGAGATGCAATGGCCCTTTCAAATCTTAGGGTCCAAACATGAAGTATTTTATACATGCCTGTGTTCTCTTCATGGGATACTAAAAGACTTGATCCAGTAGCTACTATTTAGGCATAGGAATAGATACTTTTTGAGAACTGAGAGTCCTCAGACTTGCATTGTTACAGAACATAATTTCTTTGCTTTTCTCAGCCTTCCTGTCTGCTGTAGTAGAGACCGTCAAGTTTTTCTTGAAAAAAAAAAAAAAAAAAAGAAAAAAGTAAAAGGCATTTAATGATCATCTTGAAAGGACTGTTAGCTGAATGTCCTTCACATGGTGGTGACAACCCTCATGCAATCTCCATAAGACCAATATAGCCTTAGTCTTAAAGCCAGTCCCTATATCTCCTGCAGAACTTATTCTCTTTTCCCTCTTTGGCAGAACTACACATTTCATTTTAAAGAGTGGCTGTACTGTATCCTGTAATGATGAGAATTTTCCAGAAAAAGAGATAAGTAGAAAGTGGAGAGTTGAGCAACTAACTCAGTTCTAAATGATAAAAAGATAAAAAGATATTGTTCTTTTTTTGTGTGTGTATTGTTTTGTTTGTTTCCAAAATGATCTTCAAATATCAATTTTCAGCAGGTAGACATCTGGATGTATATGTCAAAATTGAGACAAGAATTATAGACCTGAAAAAACAAATCAAACAAATCAATACTTACCTAGTAGGCATTTCAACATAAATGCCTACCTTGCATGTGACATCTTCAGTTACTTATTGTGCAAGAATAATTGTTTGTATGGTTTTGTACATATATCTGCTGTTGACAGACATCAAGGCTGTCCAGAGCTTTTAGCCATAGTTCTACCTGACAGTGAAGAACCATTTATTTGTATTTGTGCAAGAATATGAACAGCAATCTCCATTCCAAATAATCTTCTAATTTTATCAAAAGACAAATGTATGGTTTTAATCTATATTTACAATTCCTGCAACATTAGTATAATTTCATCAAATTTATGACATCAGATCAGGGAGTCAAATCCTTATCTAGTTTTTATAATCATTTTAAATAATATTCAAAAAATGTAATTTACTCACATCCCTATTTTTATGAATGGCATGGTTCCATCAGTCCTTCTCTTCACAATGAGCAGTACAGGTCCACTACCAGACCCAGTGACCTCAGTGGGATTTCCTCTCCAATCTAGCTTCAGTGCAGCAAAGCAAAAACATCACAGGCCTGTCCCGTGCCCTGAGTCATGAAGTTGTGATGTGAGCCTCTAAAAGTAATTGTAAACAACTAAAAGTAAGCACTCATAGTAGCTAACATCAGTAAAATGATTTCAAAATCATAATTATGAATCTACCAGTCCAGAGTAAGGAACTAAGGGTACATTTCTGAGGAGTTTCAGCAGTGAGTGACGTACATATTGAACTTGACCCTTTGACTCATAAAATCCCGTCTTCTGAACAAGACTAAAGAGAAATCAGCAGTAGAAATCTGTTCCAAACATTCTATAGACTTGTCAAAAGGAGATGGCATCTGCAGTGTGGCCATACATTTAATTTTGAGGACAACTGTGGAGGTGTGACAGTGCAACAGGGGATGGAGATCTCTCAAGGCCTTTTGTTTCAGTGATTTACGTTTAAACTATCTTCAGCAAGTCTAACTTTCCCTAGATCAAACTGAAATGGAGTAATTAACTGCAGCTGTCTCCCTGAAGAGCTATGCTCTGTTTGGGCTGACGTGAGTTCAAATGGACTATGAGAACATAAAACGAATCATAATGAATCATACCAAGTATCCTGTCCTTCCAATGCAGTATCCTACCTCAGGCCTACAGCATAAGCACAGATGTGTAGGGAAGCACACAAGAAAAGAGTAAACTAGTACTGATAACTCCCAAGAACAGGTCCCTGCTTCCAGTGCTTTGCAGGTCAAGAAGGCAGGGCTTTCCAGGGTGTGAGGTTTTCCTCACATGCAGAAAAAAGCACATGAAGCTTAGGTCAAACCTAACATAATCAAACAGCACTGTTGAATTGACTTGTAATACTTGTTATAAAATAACCTAAAAAGGCATCTTTACAACTACCAAAAAAAAAAAAACCCTTTTTGTTGTTTGCAGATTTTCTCTTACATAAGATGTACATCCTCAGGTAATCATCATAAACTCTGTTCAAAGATTACAAGCTGTAAAATTTCACTAAGAGCCTCTAGATCATAAGTTTAGGGTAAATCACAGGTTTAGATACACCAAGACATACTCAACTCTGTGTTACGTACTTGAAATCTCATGGATTAATTTAGCACAGACTTAGTGTGATTTTTAGAAAAGTTCACCCAGAGAGCAAATGCTTCATGTTGGATGACATATTTAAGTCCTTTATTGTTTCTGACAAATCACTTTATTGCCAAAGCATTTGAAAAGTTCACAGCTCTTCTGTCTCCAAGGTGCAGTATATTTATCATTCAATCCTTCACTGGACTTCAAGATAAAAAAGTTCTTCAGGTTCATACTCAAAAACATGATTATTAAGTTTTCAGGCTCTAAAAAATTATAAAATTATTTCTGAAGTTATTTTTCAGTGAGTTTTGTATAAACTAGAAGTAAACAAGCTGATTGGGCAAATATCTGAATCAAGACTCAGAAGCCTTATGCCTCACTACTGTTGGCAGAACAGCCAAAACGTTTGTGTGAATGGGGACTGCAGACCTATACATGCAGTGCAAACATTTTTGCTTTTGTATTATTCTTTCTGTGTACACAGAGATACACATCTATATTAATATGCATATATAAACACACATTGTTATGCGTATATATGCATATATATATAAATATTAGAAATATCTGTCAGCATTTTTGTTAACACCTGTGTTTAAAGTATTTCTGCCATTAGCGGGCCTATTCACAAAATAAGAAATGACAAAAAGCCCTGGTTGATTATCATCTAAGTTTCATGCTGTCGTATTTCCCTCACTTTTTATGAGCTCTCGAGAAATATGCTTTATAGAATGCAGAACTATAAATATACACGCACAGCTGGATGTATCACATCTTTATTAAAATAGTCTGTGATCTTTCCCTAAATTAGTTACTTTTCTATCAGCGTATCAGAAGCTAAGAAGGACAAATGAAACCATATTGTACCATTTTTTTAAACTTCAGATACAATTGTTAATCTTGCCTGCTTTCCAATCAGATTTGAAAATTGTTACAAGCAAGCTTAATTACCTTTGCAATAAAAGCGATTAATTTTCTTCAGAGACTTCACCATAGCAATTCAGAAATCTATAACATATAACAATCGCTGAGACTAATGCTGTAAATGTTAGAAGGGCCATTCAAAGCACAGCATAAATAAATGACTTACTGACTAATGGAGAACTGCCTAACACAGGAGAGTCTTCATCCTTACTTGGGCGTATTTCTAATATTATAGTCTACAATACAATAGCTGAAAAAGATAACAAGTACACTGCAGCATTTTTGATTATGCTTGGCAAAAATAATT
The DNA here is from genome assembly GCF_965140915.1 of Aythya marila. Lineage (NCBI taxonomy): Eukaryota > Metazoa > Chordata > Aves > Anseriformes > Anatidae > Aythya > Aythya marila. Next base: position 61,090,482 of record NC_139080.1, on the reverse strand, counting down.
TATTCAAACAGAGAAACCTAAATGATTGAATCACCTCTTCAGAAAATAAGAAAATCAAAAACTTCCACGGCTGTTTACATCCAGTATTGATACACTGCTGTTGCCTGCTGAACTTTTCATAGACTTTAAGAAACATGCTCTGTTTTATGGAATTCAAACACGTGAGAATTTCCCTGTGACCGAAGGAATCCCTGTAAACACAGTTATGCATGGATATGCACACGTGTGTGCACATATGCATCACCTTCGTCCTCCCATCTGTGTTCCTTCCCTCCTACCCACCCCAGAAAGGATCTTCTCCCATGGACATTGATGCTAACATTGGTGCACAGAGTGGCTATTATCCAAGTCCCAGGAGTTCATTACTCATAACAGTGGAGGTGGGGGAAGGAATTATAGAGGAGGGAAGAGACAAGAAGGAAAGGAGAGGGGGTAATTATTTTCATGGAAATTGGCCGGTGATGGAAATTGGCAGGTGTAGTCCTGAACTTCTCCACTATTTCCTCTCTTCCGTTCTGTAAATGGAAGGAGAATCAAACGCTTTGTGTAGTTGAATTATATCCTGGAAAAGGCATAAAAGATTGCAGGACAAAAAGGTGCCATTGGAGAAGAGGCACAGACAGATCAGAGGTGGTGGTAGGAAAAGAGCAATGCTACGTGCAAGACTCACATAGTGTGACTGGGCACTAGGGAGACAAATAGATAATATCTAAATGCATAATAGATAAGACATTATAAATACATCATAAATAGTACAATGGCAACTACCTACCAATGCCTACCAATTTAGCCTCTGAGTGTGAAAATAATGTTGTTTTTTGGTCTTCATGGACTTTGAGTATTTTGTAACATCAGGTTAGACTTGGATCAGAATCTTACAGCAGATTTTCTAAAAGCTCATGGGAAGTTTCAATAGTGTGCTCATGTTTGCTCAGGCAGCTACTAGATTTACTAGATTTGCATGTGCAAATATTTGAGTTCTGTGCACATTCACGGAAAAGTAGTCATACAGACTGGTATTAAAATACAGTACAGAACAGAAACTCTCACCCAACTTGATTTCAGAGTGTGCCGCTTATGGTAATGCTGTTCAGATTGTGATTAGCAGAAGTTCTAGCTTTCAGCAAAAGCCCTTGGCCTCAAGTAAGAAATGAAAGAAGTGAAGGGCATGATGCAAGACCTCTGCTTTACTTTTAATTATGTAGAATTAAAATGTTATGCCATAAGTGTTTTCAAGAATAGACCAATAGAATAGGATTTTCCACTTTTGAGCAGAAAGAGAGAAAAAACAAACAAACAAACAAAAAACACGACAATGAGTTCCTGTAGTTTGTAACTGGACCGATCACTCATGTAAGAAGATCTTTGTACAGAACACAGGTTACATACCTAGTTTGTTGGCTATGAAAAGCAAGAGCCCTGAAAAGTTACAGGATATATTGATATATTGTTATGGCTACAGAGGTGGGGGGAGAGGGAGACGATTTTAAATCTGCTTTACATTTTTCACCCATTAGTTCTCAATTAACAGTAAATCTATATCAAGATATTTACTGCAGTGTTTGCTTCTGCTTTTGCTTTTTTCATAAAACAAACAGCAACAAAAAATACATAAAAGTGCAGGCTTTGTAATTTTGCATTAAAAAAAAAAAAAAAAAAAAAAAAAAAAAAGATTACTCGCTTTTGCACTATACAGGACTTTTATAAACATAAGCAATGTACAAATAATACCGTGTTGACCAGCCACATATGAGACCTCTGTGTTTTACAATGGATGTGTGACTGATAAACATAAAAAATCTGTTTGCAATGGTTTATCTCTGGTTTACATGGCAAAATTGCTTTATGATTCTCATGTTGGCCAGTTTTTAGGAAAATGTGTCCAAACACAGTAAGGTGACAGGCTCTTGCTGCCCATGACAATATTAATGTCAATAAACATTTTTTAAGCTTTTTCATCTGTCAGTCCAGATAGTGTCTGCCCAGTGACTGACTGCTGTTAGATACAGCAATAATTCTACAAACAAACATTGCAAGTGTCCATCTGTGTCTTAGAGGCACAGTACTCATAATTCAGCAACAGTACTTGAATGAATTTTAAAGTCCCCAAGGTCTAGAATGAGGAAAGGATTGCTGGGAGAGATTACACCCCATGTTATACTAGCTGATACTGTTGGGAAAAAACAAGCTACCTGACATACAATCCATTCTTCAAGTCTAAAAGAGAAACAACAGGTTTCTTTTCAGGCTGAGAACAATTGCTATGACTGTAAACTAATTCTTTCAGCCAGTTATACCAGTTATAAAACCAAGGAAAAGGAAAAAAAAAAAAAAAAAAAAAGGCAAAGGGGGAGGTGGGGAGGGGAGAATAAGTAGATTAAATTAAAAAAAAAAAAAAGAGAGAGAGAGAGAGAGAGACAGTTTCTGAGACAGTTTGCTTATATAAAGGAGCAAAGAAGCTTATTATTAACAAGGGAAAAGGTGTGATAGTCATTAGTATTTGGAGACAACATGAGAGGTCTTTGGTAGCTGGGCCCTGATAAGGGTGAGTAATTAGCTGGTGATGGCTTGTGGAAGAAATTCTAATGCATGATAAAGCCAAGGGCTGAGTTTATAATTTTCAACCCAATGTAATTAGAATATTTTATTTTCTAGGCTACATTGACTCACTGGTTTCAGCAGTGTTGTAACTGAGTGGCCCATGACAGAAGTGTATTCCAGTACTATTTTATTTTCAGCTAAAGAGGAATAAATTACTGTTTTAGCTTTCCCTCATGAAGTAGATCATCTTCCACAGTCACATCCAGTGAGCTGTTTTCCTTAGGTAATAGGTAACCAGAGATTTTCCCACACCTACCTCTTTCTTTTCTCTACACCCTTTGTTCCAATGAAGATGGAAAATTTTCAACAAATAGTCCCACTGTTTTCCTCCCACAACCATCACTGACATCTGATCTACTTATTTAACAAAGTGAGTAAGAGGACTGAAGACTTTGCTTTGTTGTTTCCTCAGTTAAATGACTCTTGGAACAAATGTAGATCAGTATGTTTAGCTGAGCTCTCTACAGCCATGATTGCTAATGACACTTAGAAAAGTGTATTATCACCATAATCATAATCATTTGTTTGTATATTTTGGATTCTCTGTCAATGACAGCTGTCCACACAGAAAATGCCCAAACTCAGTGGCAATTTCTCTTTTTTAGTTTGGTTTCACCATGTTCAGTCAAAGTTGCAAAGTTTTCTAATTAGCACTTAGGTACTTCAGAGTGGCTGATATGTGTAGCTCTTGTTTTTTATTGTTCTCATTGCTCATGTTGTTACTTGAACAACAGTTTAAAGCAAGTTTTTAATGACTTTCTTTTTTTTTTTCTCCTGCTAGAGGATAAAAAATATAGTGAATAAATAAAACTTCTTGTGTAAGTAAAAGAAGTTGGAATGAACTCCTTACCAGCAAAACTGCACAAGTCCTCCTTCCACAAAGGCTTGCTTCTTGGCAAAGCACATGCCACATTTTAATTCTGCTATCTTCAGCTTAGCTCTTTGTTCCTGACCACCATATTCTGGACCTTAATAATGCTAGTAAAAACTATTTTTTAGACAGATCTATTGGGCAAGGAAGGGGTGAGGAGTGAGGGTGAGAGCTGGAGGTGGGCTGTTTAAAATACAGGATATCGGCAACCATTAAAGTTTTTTTTTTTTTTCCAGTTACAAAGGAGCAAACCTCAAGAAATGTAATTTTGAAAGTGGATGCTAAACTTCAGACATTTATAAGTAACTTTGAAAATTAGCTTTTCATATTAGCACTATGAGATAGCACTGGTAAGAAAAAATAACCATTAATCTTTTTAAATAGTATATCACCAGATGTCCTTTCTCAACTATTTGGTATCCATATGGCAGCCTTTCTTAAGTGTAAGTGTATTTGTCCATATACAAAAGCAATCTCATTGCATATTCTGGACTATCAAAACATGACAGAAAAAATGAATGTGCCCTTTTCTGTGCTCTCCTCCCTTTAAATCTTCTTCCTCAAAATAGCAGATACTTTCAACTATATATTCATGGACTGACTCCACAAGTTAATTATCAGTGTTCTGGATCATTGTAAATGAAACCTAAAGGCCAGTCCAATCTACTGAGCTGCAAGAGGAGTCATTTATTTTATAATGTATGAGATATCTAAATATACTGTCCTTCCTGTGTAATTACAGAAAGTTTTCTGATGCAATTTAGTTTCAGTTGGCTCTGTATTTGATGAAAAACTTATGTAATATAATGATGAAGTACATTAAGTATATGCATGTAATTTGCAAAACATCCGAAAAAGATGGACTATTTTGTCTGAAGGTAATAATGTCCACTATAATCACACTACACCCAGGAATATGAAAGGAATATTAGATTAAAAATACACACATATATGTATTTCAGCAAACAGATAAAAGCTAAGAGAACCAGTGCAAGTTTTGATATATATTCTTGCTGTGATAACTATTTATCTATGCCTCAAATGAATCTGTAACTCTTTCCTACAGCCAACACAGCCCAAACTGTTGCTTGTACAGTTCACATTCTGCAGTCCAATGCGATTCTTAGGTGATTCGTTCTGAGTTATGTTCACAAATGGGAGGCAGAAGCTGACACCCTGACTTTGAACAGTTTGATGTTCATTTGGAACATGAGAAAAAGCTCGTGGTGCTGTGATGGAGCCAAGGCAAGATTCTAAAATGCTGACTGACAGCTTTTGTGACTCACTGGGAAGTCTGCAGAGCCAGCACAGAGACGATGCAACACAACACCAGTCTTAACTGTGCTTTCACCTCAGGCTGGCAAGCAATGCAAGATTAAGCAGAACAAGTGGCATCCAAAAAGAAGCACACATAGGTAATTATGCAAAGCCAAATCTCACTCAGCAGTGGTAATACTGCTGTCCTCCAGAGATTGCTGCTTCACTATTGTATACAGAAAGGATACAGTATAAATAGCCATTCTCCAGGAACTTGCAGGCTGAAGACAGCATGCAATGCTTTGTGCAAACCAACAATCAAGGCAATGGCTAAGGCACCTATTCAAAACTATCTCCTACAGAATGTCTGCTATAATGACTCCCACAAACTGTCCCAGAAATATATATTCCAAAATATGGAGGAAAGCTAAACCAGTGATTACTGGCTACTGCCTCCTAATCATACTGTGCAGCTGCACAGAATAGTAACATTAATTTGAAGTTTATCCATGCAATAACAATGCTCCTGGAAAATGTATGCACATTGCTTCACATCAGAAACGTGCACAACTGGTCAGTCTCCCAACAGGTAAGTTTAACAGGAGCAGTAACAACTGTTTATACAAAGACAGCTTTAACGTTTGATAAAATATAATGCCTTTCAAAGGAAAGGGCTACACTGATATATTCTGTTGAACAAGGTAGAGAGGCTATGGCAGCAATGACTAAAGCAATAAAGATCAATAAAAGTGACAGTACTATTCAAAAATGAATGTGATTTTCTAGTAGAACAAAATGGTTTGCAATAGGTACTATAAAATGTAATTGAAAGTTCTGTATATACCTACATTAGGGGCTCAATTCTTTGGAAAATGCTATAGTTATTCTAAACGGCAATTCATGTCTCAAAGGTACTTAAATTAATAATTGTTCAGTGCTGATTATATGAAAAATCATACTATATTTAAGAAGATTTAAGAAGTAATGAGTATTGGTTTAAGAGAAACAGAAAGTAACAGTGCTGTGGAAATCCTCATTACAAGTTATCCTGTGGACTGCTTTGGAAGCACATGCCACTGCATATTGATTACAATCAAGCTTATTTCTCTATTGTTATTAAGTAAGTACTCCTATTCCTACGACGTTTACTACTACTACTGCTTCACAGCTACAACTGCCATTGATAATAATAACGCAAGGTAAGAAGAAGAGTTTAATTTAAGTAAACAATTTTCTGTTTTCTATCATGGTACTTCTATCATTCTCGCAATTTACAGGAAGGAATAGCATAGCTATTTGATCCCTTCACAATCCAAAGACCTATTAGCCTCTAAACTTAATTGTATATATCAGTACAGCAAAGAGCAGAAATCCTTTATTTAAAATGTTGACTTCTGAGAATTTGAAGGCAGAACAAGAGCTGACAAATAATGAAAATTGCTCAAAAGCCATTAGGTGTTATTATGAATGGAAATCTGTTCCATCTACTGCAATGAAGTGATCGTGTATGGCCTTAAATTAAATAAGATAATTGTCGTACAAACAGCGAATCCAGAAAGTGTGCTCTTTGCACTGTTTCTGCTGTCAGAAGAATTTAACAAGTGGGAACTCAAAATGAGATAATGAAAGCATTACTTAAAATTACATTATTTAAATAAGAAATGAGGCTAGTTCTCTCATGTACGGAGAGAGCACACAAGGACTTAAAAAAGAGGCCTTGAGGGATCAGTCTGCCAGCCCAATTCAACCTCTAATGGGGGCCAAAAGGAGACAGCTAGCATGGGACAGCTAGAGCGGAGCCATGCAGAAACATCTGTTCTCACTCCCTGCCACCTCCCAACCCTATCCCCAGCACCTCTGTGTTCAACAGCCCTGCAGAATTTTGGAGAGCAGGGCACAAGTACAGAAACTCGGCAGAAAATTCCTGATAGGCAGACAATCTCTGCATAGAGAAATTATCTCCAGGGAACAATATTTGTGTTATTTTATTAGGAAGAGAAGATTAAAGACTAGGGCTTGAATTTTATCAGTCAGATGTCCAAAATACACTTGGAGCTTTATTCTAAAAATGTGAGCAGGCTCACACAGATTTTGTAGAACCGTTTCTGCTTCCTAGGAACAATTTTCTAGTCAGTTTTGTTGAGGATGATGAATACTATATCCCGTTGAGGGACTCAGAGTCCAGGACAGCTTTACCAAGTGTCAAAAGGCCACATGTTTGTTCACAGATCCATAGCTAACATGTGGGTTTTATCATTTACCCTTGCACAGTGATACCAGCAGCAGTCCTAATCCTGGTTTACAGGGCATACCTGCTGAGAACACTAATATGGCATCTCAATGGTAAATCAATTTTAAAGGAAGCTTTTGCAGGGGGTCTGCAGGACTCAATTTAATTATATTAAGATTAGTTTACTGTCAGCCTAACTGATAATACTGACAGTCTCACTAAGTCAGCCATATATCTGCATATCCACTTCACTGAACTTGCAGAAACAGGCCAAAATAATCATGAACTTTCTAGATAAATTGCATGTTCCCAGTGGAAGAATGGTTAGTATATCTACTTGATAGCACAGCTAAGGGGAAATGGAAGGAAAGGGAGTTTACATTATTTAAATCTGGACAATATCTATTTGAAATTTGGAATTTACCTAATTTTCATCAAGTCTATGATTCACTACTGCAATTCTGTACTACTATACATGGCAAACTCTTAAGAAAGGAATAAAATGAGTGTTTATATACTTTGAGGGTGAGAACCTAAACTGATATGGAAACAGAAGGAAACCCCATGGATTTCAAAGCAAAGCAAGTGCTCTCAAGCAGACTCTGAACATTTGTCCTGCGCTAGCTGAATAAAGGGCAGACCCATGTATCTCAAGGGCATTCATTCCTTCAGGCACCCATGAAACAGCCTGAACATAAGAAGCTTTTCACCTTTAGGTTCATCCAGGATCAGGCAGAAAATTAGGATCACCTTTCAAAATCCTAGCTGTAGATCAAGGTACTTATAGCCCACCACTAAATCCCACTTCAGGCAATTAATCTCCTCTTGAATCTAGCCTACCTCATGTTCCCGCAAGTTCTCTGAATTGTCCACCCCACCTTTGTGGGGCCCTGGTATCTGCATTCACTAGCAGGTGCTGCAAAGGAGTTAAATGGATTAGTGACTTTTCTTCTACAGAGTAGAAGAAAACACAGAGACTGCTCACAGTGCCATTTTTTTTAATTTTTTTTTTTTTGAAACCTTCAAGAATGAGTGATTCATCTCTGAGCTTCATTATATGGAGTATTGTTGGCCTGGGGGAACTATATACATTGTCAATGCTAGGGTGAATTTTCTTAATGATACAGAAGCACAAGGCCATGAGGTAGATAAAGCAACCACTCAGATGGAAAACCTTGTGAAAAAAAAATACTAGTCTCTAGGCTCAGGCAAATAATTTGAAGAAATATACAATTGAGAAAGATGGAGACTTTTTTGAAGATGCAAAATTGTAATTTGAAGTTAATATATTTCCCAAGAGTTTGAGAGAATGGTTCTAACGTTAGAGATTTTCAAGCTGCTAATATAATACAATATTTATAAGATCTTTGAAATATTTTTAAGTGAATGTTTGGAAACCTTGATGATTTCATATATTTGATAATGATAGTGTAGTAATTACAAATGATTTTGTTTCCACTGAAGATTATGAATGATCAAGACCTAGAGGAAAAGTAATTTTTCAGAATTCAGAAGGAAAAAGGAGCTATATCCAATATGCATTACTTCTCCTTCAGATCCTTTCCAGTGGCTTATGAGCACCAGAGTGGAATTGTAGGTTTTGAATTATATTTTCCTGAATGTTTCAGAAAAAAAAGTATAATAATAATTAAAAAAAATAAATAAAAGTATAAAAGAAACTGTCAACTTTTTCTGAAGCAATAAAGCAAAACTGCAAAGTTCTAAGCCCAAAACTACTGTTCTGTGAAAATAGTCATCTGAAAAGCTGATCCTGGTCAAGATCTCATTATGTCAGCCACTGTCTATGGCAGAAAAACAACCATTTTACCTAGCAGGCAACAGAAGGAGAGGAAAAAAAAAAAAAATCTCTGTTATTGCAGGCATGCAATTATGTGATGTCATCCATGTATACAGATAAAATAATAAAGGTAGTAAAGGTAAAGCAAAATATGATTTTGGAAAAATCATTGAGGTCTTGCAGAAATACTGAGAAACAGATTAAATCCATGTTTCCAGTGGATGTTCAGGTGCTTCTGTAAAATTAACTTTATATATAAACACAAATCAGTGTTTAACTGCCAGATGGTTAATGAAGGCCAGCCAGGCAACTCCTATAATTCACAATAATGAGTATGGTAATGAGCCTGCATTATAAACTGAACAGCCGAGTGATACATAGTGCCTACTTGAAGTAACAAAGCATTTGAAGAGTTTGATATTAGTGAAAAATCTTGTGTTTAGAAACACACACACACACACGCAACAAGGGAGAGTAAGTGATAAATTTGGTTAAGCTGAATGAAAGAAAGGGTCTTCAAAGTTTTTTGCAAATACTGTAAATAAATATAATTTCCATTAACAGAAAGCAACTAAAATTAAAATGAAGTGACAGAAATTTAAACGTAAAATTAGTTCCACCAATGCTTCCAATAATGAACAGCTTTTCCATTCCAGTGTTTTCTGTTTTCATTGGATTTGCTAATGGCAACACAGACTCCTACTACTTATTTAGGGCTTCACTCTTACTAAAGCTAGGTTTGGTACAACCATTTCTAGTACTTGCCTGTGATGGTAGGTAGGTATAATCAATCAGCATATGCTGATATAAGATGACACTTGCTGATTCGTCCTATGCTGAAGGCAAAATTGTCCCACTGTAGCCTCTGTATAATTATACTTCTTTCAAAACAAAACAAAAACAAACAAACAAAACAAAATAAAAAACAGTGTAGCATTGTAGCACTTTCATGTGCCTGGTGACAGGATGAGGGGGAATGGGCTTAAGTTGCGCCAGGGGAGTTTTAGGTTAGATGTTAGGAAGAACTTCTTCACTGAAAGGGTTGTGAGGCATTGGAACAGGCTGCCCAGGGAAGTGGTGGAGTCACCATCCCTGGTAGTCTTCAAAAGACGTTTAGATGTAGAGCTTAGGGATATGGTTTAGTGGGGACTGCTAGCGTTAGGTCAGAGGTTGGACTCGATGATCTTGAGGTCTCTTCCAACCTAGAAATTCTGTGTGATTCTGTGTGATTGTTTTCTCCATTATGGAAAGGGACCAGCCTGCATCACACACAGATCATGTCTCAAACACTTAGGAGATAGCAGGGTAAAAGGTGATGTTGAGCCACAGTCCTGTGCATTTTACCTGAGAGCTGATTCCTTGTGAAGGTGGTTCCACTTCCTCTGTTCATGGGTTGCCTTGGTGGGAACTGCAAGCTGTCCAGCTGTGAAAATGCTGTTGCCCTTCCTTAGACACAGACTTCTGTCTTCAGACCATGCTTGAATGGCTGCCTTTATCATTGTAGAAGATGCCTTCACCTTGACCTTCACTTTTTTTTTTTTTTTTTTTTTTCAGCTTTTTAGCCTTCTGAAATATACAAGTGATTTAACACTTCTGTTTTGCCTTTCCTTCAGAGTAATCTCCGTTGTCGCCAAAACTGCAGTAAAACAAAGGCTTCCTCTGTCTTCTTTCATTGTTATCAAGATTTTAACATCTTTTTTACCAGTACCCACTTCATTTATTGGCTAGCTGTTCATGCTAGATATGTCCCTAAGAAGAGATAAATCACAAGGTGCTGGTATTGACATCAATCTATATCAATATGTTAATAAGGGTAGGCTCAGCAGATCTATACTGGTACCAGTTCTAACATCATTATTCTTAAAGCATTTACCCATTAAATATGTCAAAAAATATTGTATTTAATAAAAAATTCAATAAAAGTCTTCTATTTGGGCAATAGAAATGGAAGCTTAAATGCAAAATTTACACTGGATTCAGTAACCCATTTATCACTGCTTGAACTTCTTAATTTTTACCCAAAATTCTTGCCCTACATCTTCTTGATTGCTTAAAGCCATTCAAGTATCTGTAATTAATCAGTTTATTATCTTAATGCCAGCAACTTACAAACTTTCAGTTCATTTGGTTTGGTCTGCTTGGTCACTTCCTTACACCTCGTATAGCCATCACTGTTAGAGCCTGCAGGTTTCTCTGCAGTCTGGGCTGGTGAGAAACGTGTTTGACACCATTTACTAGGAGTCAGTTTGGAAATGAAACTGCTGTTGAAAATAGACAAGTGGCACCCTGCTTCTTCAAACAGCTCCGTAATCTGCCTCCCTTTACTATTCTACATTCCTTCTTCTTACCTTTCTGTCTTGTTAGACAGATGCTGTGGCACTGTATTGTCAATAGAAAGCAGTTTAAAAAATAAAATCCTGAATAAAATACTACACCTCTGCAAAATGCATGCTCTCAGAATAAGAGTTCAATATTCCTTCTGGACTCCTTTCACAGAAAGGTATCAGGGTGCCAAATTTTGTTTTCTTAGCCTTATCCTTGGATTAGACCCCTAGACAAAAGCCCCATTATTTTAAAGAAGTGTCAAAGCAAGAACAGTGGGGTGATCGGCTTTGTAGAGTACACTTCCTTTAGCCATACTGTTCTTCCATTTCCTTCCCCCTCTCCTTGTCATTATTAGGCACTTCAGGACCCCACTTTTCTGTCTGCCTCATTAATCCTTTTCTTGTGTTTCATATCTTATTTCAGTCATTTCTGTACATTATTGTATGCTGTTTGTATTTGCTTGATCTGCACAGCATGCCTTCCATTACACAGTTTGTTTTCCTTTTGTTTCAAGCCATGTGGTTTCCCTAGATTCCTTTCTGGATGTTGGTTGCTTTGTTGTTTCTCAGCATTTCTACATGACTCATTTCATTTTGGTTCTTTTGATTCTGTTCTTCAGGTTTGGTATATATTTTAGATGTATTATATCACAAAATATGCATAATTCTACTTCAAAAGTGATGACTGCCATTATTATATTAATTGATTTACTTTTCATCTACATGTACCAAGGCAATTTTGAATATTAGCAATATGAATTCAAGCAGGACTTGATGGAAAGAGGATATTATTGTGCCAGTGCTATTAAAAGACTATATAAACACTTTTTCAATACCTTCCATATACAAACAGTTTAAATAGAATACATCGAATTTGGAGACTGCAAAATTTATATGTAAGTTAATGAAAAATACTAATCTTCTATAGGAGGAATAATGATTGGTTACAGGTAAGATGTATACCTCTAGGACAAACCTGAGAGGTGTTTAAAAATCCTACCAGTAATAATCTGCAAGATTTCAGTAGCTGCCTAAGAAAAGGGTCAGATAAGAAGGATAATACATTACTGACTGAAATAGTTTAAAAGCAACTTCAGACAGAAATCTTTATCCAAAATACTGATGTGTTAGCTTTGCTTTCTTCCTTTACTGCACATTTACCATTCCAACTTTCTCCCTCTTTTGTTTTTTCTTATTCCCCCTCCTTTTATCTCCCTCTTCTTCTTAACATTTCTCCATTTCTCATTTTTTTTCTAGGTACTGATTGCTCTGAGACCCTTTTAATACACTACAGGTCTTTTATCACATTTTGGTTTTACAAAAAGGAGGAAAGAAAATGAAACAAAACAAAATGAAAGAATGTATTCTACAGGCATTGACATCTAAGATATCACCTTGAATCAGTGTTCCAATGACAGAAACTCTCAGTTTCATAGAACTATACGAACCCTTCTCAGCATCATTTTTCCCTGAGTTGTTTTTTTATCTTGTTAGAATATATACGTATTGTTTTCTGGTTCACATGCATTTTCCCATTTGATTGAAGTAATAATCTGTTGCATTCTAATCCTAATGTATTTATAGGAGTATATAATCCTAATGTACTTATAGGAGTATACACTACTACTACCACTACCAGAGACTTTTTCTAATACATTTTATATATTGTGTGTATGACATTTTGTAAAATATAATGTATAAAATTTTGAAGAAATATAATTAACCTCATGGAGAACAAAATTAATGGTGCTGCTGCTGTTGTTATTATGTTTGTGTAATGAGCTTGGGTGTCCTGGTAATGTTGTGCTATGTACAAATACAGAGAAAACAAGCTGCCTTTGTTTCGAAGAACTTAGAATATATACATTTCATTCAGGTATAGTTGTTCCACTATAAAGTGACATGGGTTTTGTATACTAAGTTATTTGTAAATAAATTATGTCCATACTGAATGACTTGAGAAACAATATTTTTAAAGGGAAATTCAATAGGACTTAGTATCACTACATGGGATTTTAGACTGTGGGATATGGTCTCCCTTGAAATTCAAGCCTCGTGATTTGTAAAATCATATTTTATTAAATGTTCAGAGTTGTGAATCTAAAATAAGTTGTCATTGTTGCCTTTCAGTGTTATTGGTATAATCAACTTGCTGTGTTTGAGGGAAGTAAGGGATAAGCTATTTTTTCTTTAATGCCTTTCTAAATCTTCTGACACACTTTGATTGAATACACATGATCATATTTCCCTTACCTTTCAGGAATTTTTACTCAGACCATTGCCTGGTAGAATGGAATAAGAGATGAGTATAACTATCTCATAAAAACAGTGTTATTTTTTCAAGAGCATTAATTACTGTATATATAATTTAAAATGTTTAAAATTAATTGTGACGGATAGGAGAAAATTAAAAATGGACTCAGAATACAGAGACTTTCTTGTATGTAATTTGTGAAGGAGGAAAGCAGGAGAAAAGATTGTTTGCTGTCTTATAATGATTAGATAAAAAGCAAGAATAATTACCAGCTCAGTGGGTAGGCTGGTACAAAGGAAGAAACACTCATCAAGCAGTTGTTTTTTCAGCTTCGGCAGATTGTGCACATAAACACACACACATACACACCCCTTGGTGAGTTTTGCTATCCTGTAAAATCTAATGAATTATCTTCATGGCACATTTTGATGAATATTGTTCCATATGATTGGTTGATGCCACCTCAGTTTTTAAATTGTCTCAGACTTTACTAGTAGCTGCCGTTCAAATTAAGGTTAACAAGGTAGGTACAGAAAAGACAAGTGTATTTTCCCAAGTCTTTCCAAATCAAGCTTGTTACCAGCATGAAATACAATGATGACTCTATGAATAATTCTTAATAATCTCGAGTATAAAATGCAGACCAATCTGGAGAAACTGCAGTGACATAAGCTTCTGTTTCCCCCACTTGGTATTCTGGAGTTTGTTCACATCAGATATTACTTCTTTTATCAACTATTTATTCAAGTAAATTTCAAAGTAGACCTAGGAGTTCTGCAAATATGGTACAGAGTAAACACATTAATATTAAACACTATGTTATTTTATCAGAAATTCCTTGATGTACCTAATATTCTTTGTCAAAATGCTCTGAAGGGTATTGCATACATGGCTCACCAGGACAGGACATTTGGAAAAACAGGTTACAGAAATCCTGACGTGGTATCCAAGACAGCAATGACCAAATCAATACAAAAGACCAAATTATATATTTGAATATAACAACATAATTACACAGAAGAAATGCTGAATTAAACTGTCACCATGGAGGAAATAAAGAAGCGAGTGTTGAATGCAACTGCCTGCTCTAAAAAAAAAAAAAAAAAAATAAAAAATCTTGAGCAGCCAGTAGTAATGCAAATACAGAATACAGGCTTTTCAAGTAGAATAGTTGAATGGCTACAGCCCAGCTGAACAATGCATGTCTGCTAGCAGTAAAATTCTCCCATGAGGGTTGCACAGATTCTTGAGTCTGAATCCAACAAAACACTAAGCTCCCTGTATCCTATGGCTTTTGAGGTTTCAAATGGCTACAATTCTTGTTTGTGTGGTGGACATCATTACATGTAAGAAGAAGGGTTGACATTAGCAGAAAGTAACACTGAAAACATACCAGCAAAGACTGGAGATGAGGAGCAGGATTTTAAGTGTCCATCTTCCAGTCATTTCCTCCTAGCAATAGGCACTGGGACTGCAGATTCAAGGGTTAATGTCAGGAGAGCAGAAACACTGAAATTCAAGGTTAATATCACCTTGGTATCAAAGCAAGCTTTAACATTGTTTGTCCCATGTCTTCTGTTCTCTGTTGCTTAAGCCAATGCTTTATTCTCTTTAAACAAGAGTAATGTGCAATATAAGCCCAAGACTGTGCATACTCTTTCATTCCTTCTCTTTCATTCTTTTTTTTTTTTTTTTTTTCTCCTAGCTCCATAAAAACTTTCATGTCTTGTAATAGCTTAAGGAACAAAACTATTTTCCCACTAAAATATATGGTATAATTTAATTAATAGACTGACCATGCTTCTTTAAATGAAAGATCAAAATTATGTACCTAATCCCTTTCTCATTGGTACCAATTTTAAGCCAATCCTGTGTGTATTGTATGACATTTTGCTGCTATAGCAGTTTGTTCTTCTCAGGGAGGCACAGCTCATGCTTGAATTTAAATAAATCTTTGAAGTTAGAAACACTCAGACCCAGCATTTGTTACAGGAAAATGCCCATCAGCTGAATGATTTCCAGATATTTCTTTGTTTAAAAATAAACTCTCACCCATAGCTAGAATTACGGTAGGGAGAAGAGATGGGTGTGAAGCATAAGACAATAATCCTTGAGCAGATGAGGAAAGCAAAAGATTTTCCCAAAACAGAAGTATAATCTGTCTTCTATCTACTCACATAATCTATGCAAATTTGAACTGTTCAGCAGACCAGTAAATATGGTCACACTAAAGATGGATGTTCCATGCGGGGAAAGGCAATGCTTATCCAGATGCTGCAAAGCTATCTTAATTTGTGGCTCCTTTAGACCAAGAACAAGGCAGATTGCCCGCAACCATAGCTACTAGTTCAAATGTCAAACTTCTGTCTTAAATGTATTACAGAGGCGGCAGTAGCTGACAGGCAATCCAAGTGTAGAGGATAAGTGGATAATGGAAATTCCAGGAGAGATCCTTTACAACAATTGAGGAATGCCAAAGGTGAAAAGAAAAGCTAAAGTCACTTGGGTGAGAATGTTTGTGAATACTGCTGTGACAATGCTGTAAATAGCGCAAATTCAGTATTGTTTCTGTCATCTTCCTGTTCCCCTGCCAGCCTTGAAACTCACAATTCTTTTCCATTTTTTGCCTACATTACTGGAAATGCACACTACGGCAACAACATCAAGTGAACGTATGATCTATTCAGCAGAAAATAAGAGAAGTAGCCATGGATTCTCAGGTACTGCCTCATGTCCAAATGCACAGAAATTCTACTGCTTGCCAAGGTAATACAGAAAGCTGTAAGACCCTTTTATTTATGGTGGTCCTACATAGTCAGTCCTTCAAGAGTCAGCACCAGTGCCTGTTGGGCTCACGGGGCCAGGTGGCAGAACACAACACTTCAAATAGCTCTAAATCGTGCTCTGTTTTGTGTGACATGTTTGGATACAGTAATGCCAATGGAGAGATCTGACCTCACGTTGCTTCTGGAAGGTCATTCCCATTTGTACAAGTCACCTTTGAGGGAGCAAGTGAAGATTTATTTACTTTTCCTTTTTATCTAAGAAGTTGGACAGGAGAGCTGAGGAAATTTTTAGAGAAGTCCTGCTGTGAAGCACATGGGTAGGACAGAACAGCTCAGCTAGACAGCATCATTTTTAAAATGAATTCCCTTGTTTAATGTGAGTTTTAACCATTATCACACTGACAGCTGGGGTGCTGAATAAGCCTGTTTGTGATATGAACTTGCATTTGCATGTGTACGTGCTTATGTGTAATTTACATAGGTTTTTTTGAAATACATCACAATTTGCATCACTTTTTCTAAAGTGCTTGCAGTATACCAGATGGAATAATTGTGTTACTTGTCTGAAGGATTACTTTAAAACAAGATCTAGTACAGTGTTTTATTTATAATGACAGAGAAAAATAAAAAGACATGAAGGATCTGTATGAAATACTATTTTATTTTATCACAGTTCTCATATGACATTTTACCTCTGTGAACAATTGTTGCTCATCTTCTCTCTGGACTGAAAAACACCTTTCTGCATATCCCAGGTTGCATTATAACAAGGTCAAATGCCCTCTATAAGCACAAAAAATAGAAATGGTCATTGGAAATGTCATGCTCCAACAACAGTCTCAGTTTCTTCAAAAGAAAATACAAGTACACCTGCAGCAAATGGCTTAATGAGAAAAAATATTGTTTAAGAAAAATCTGTGTTTTACTAAGAGGAGCTCAGTATATCAGAGTCCACTTTAAATGAGCTTCTTGAAGAGAAACTTAACTATGTGAAGATTGGCTTCAGACATCTTCCTTCAGATACCCACGCTACCTCTTAAAAAGCCATACCGGGCACTTTTACAAAACAATTACAGCAAAAGTATCCCCCAGTTTTGCTGCAGAGTACACTGACCAGAAGACAGACTGATATGATTTACACACAAAAATAAAATTGCCAAAGAAATCTCCTTACACCACCTGATCCTCTCGCAAAGCTGTGTGAAGTTAACCAAAGTCTAAATTTCAATTGCTATTATTATACTTCCCCCTGTAACTTCTGAAGGCCTGAAAAGTGCAAGCCCACCTACACACCTCTTCCTGGTATGCTAAGCATAAGCTCTCTCCTCAGATGGAAAGAAATAAGCAAGGCTCTGCAGACTGTCACATAGCTAAAATGATGACAGTACTCCATGTGTTTTATAGATTCTTTGGAGGAGGTTCCACATCTTTTAAGATTTGCATAATCTGCAGGAAAAACAAGGGCAAATAATCCTTCTGAAACTGTTTTGCTAGGCTATCCTAAGAAAAGGAATGGAATTACTAAAAATTGTTCTAAGAACTTCTGGAGAAGCTAACAACCTTATGAAGTATCACATCACCCAGCTTCTTTGCCCAAATGAACTATAACTTTTGCAAATAGATTTTGACTATAAATGCATTTATTTTAATTAAAATTTACAGTAGATTAGGGATGAGGTAATCTGTGTATTTGTTGTAAATTTAAACAAATTACTGCCTTACTTCTGGTGCACGAAACTATTTTCACATACGCTCCTTAAAATTTTATAGTGATTTCCTGTATAACAGTGCTGAGTCACAAGGACATCACTATTCATGGATACAAGCACTGAAAATGAGATACTCCTTTCCGACAGCAAATAGCAGATCATGTCTTTTTCATCATTTATCTCTCCTTAGTATTTACCTACAATGCAAGCAAAATTTATGTAAGAAAACAAATATAAAGTCCTAAAGCAAGTCTTCTTAAAAAAACACCACTAAAAGATACCATGTTCACTCTGCAGAAATGATGCCAAAGGCAACAGCTGTAAAAATCTATCATTCCTCATGTTTTTGTGAAGCTGAGAATATGTATAGACTATTAGCTTGAGTGTCATGCCACTATTCCTGAATACAGCAGTATTATTCAGAGGGAATTAGCTGTAACTATACCAGTAGGAGGGTATTTGCATGATGAAAGGAGTACAGATGTTCAAAAAGACTTTTTAACGTTTGGGGAACTGAGAGTTTGTTAGACCAAATCTGTAGCAAACTGCTACTGGTGTTCTTTCTTTTAAAGGCAGTACTGCATATAGCAGTAGGAAAACACACGTGTAACACACAGCGTCAACAAAATACAGGAAAAGCTTAATTTACAGTGCTATTTTACTTTAAACACTACTTTTGCAAAGCAGCTTTCAGTTTCCCAGGAAGGCCATTCCGTTTTGTTTTGTTTCTGATTAAAATGCTCGGAAAAAACAGCTTATCCTGGAAGAATCTCTGTGGAAAAATTAATGTTTTCTAGGTAGATACAGTCCTAGTCAGAATATTTGTTCAAGAAAACATGAGGAGACTAAACACCCGTGGGGAGATCAGGAACAAATTGTTTGGATGTCAGGACAGCACTCTGCTGCCTTCTTGACTTTTTCTAACTCCTACCCATTCCTCCCTTATTGATAGCAGTAATTTGCAGACTGTAAAGTATGACCTTTGGAACAGCACCAGCACTGGGCACCACAGCTGTTACCTGACCTCTGCTCCCAGTAACGAGACCAGTCAACTTTTGGAAGATAGGGACGGTAAGGAAGAGCAAGATAGCTATGAAATAAACAGACTACAGCACAGAGCCATCTGTCAGCCACTTTGGTAAAATGTTTCTCGGTTTCAATGCCCTGATTGCTTGTGATTAACATACTTTGCCTCTCTCTCAATCCATCATTTGTAAGGAGAAAACACTCTACACTGAGAGTACCAACAAAAGGTATAGACTGCAGAAAACATATAAAATGTAATTTAGTGAATAAATTATTCTATCACAGATAGAATTGAGGCAGAAAGCAACCAGAGGCACTGACAAGGGAAAAGGGGTACGTTATACAATACAGTCTGAAAGAAGGTGGGATGTGTTAAGTTAGCAAGATACAGATGGCAGGAAATGTAGAGAAGAAAACGATGACATTAATGGCTTGCACAGTCTGCAAAGGAAAAAAAAAAAAAAAAGAAAAAAAAAAAGGAAGCAGGTTGAAAAAAAAAAAAAAGAAAGGAAGACAGAAAGAAAAAAGAAGTGATGCTGGAGAGGCAAGTTAGAGGTTATATACATGAGGTAAACTGCAGAAAATCCGTATAGATTTCTGAAAGAAGGAGGTGGTTTTGAGCTGTATTCTTAAAGGACTGGGGAGTCATTTCAAGGTGATCTGCTTCTATTCTTAGTCTGAGTGATAAGATTGGTTGAGGTGTTCTGCAGGTAAGAAGATGAAAGAGGAGGACTTAGACAAAAAGGTAATAAAAGGGAAATAAAGGGAATGTAAAGACAAATAGGCCTGAGGATTTCAATGCTGTTGGACACTGCATCGGACCAGAAGTACACGCTGACAGTGGGAAAAGAAGCACAGCTTGGCATCTTGGACTCCATGGCTAAGTGAAGTCAGAGACAAGTAAAGCTGCCGCATAGAGTTCTCCTTACTTCTGTAATGGCATCTATAGCATTTTCCAAGATTAATTCCAAAATGAAGCCAGCAAACCAAGCAGCAACAGAAAACAAATAAATCTTGCCAGCTATCCGCACTATCTGCTAATTGTGAATGGGTTCTGCAACTGCCAGAACGTGCATTAATCAGATTCCAACATTATTTAACAACCTCTGGGTTTAACAACCTATCTCTAGTCTAAAAATATATCTCGAGTATGAAACAGCATAGTATAATTAAAAATTTCCTGAAGTAATACATAGTGTTTACATTTGTATTTTACACAGTATAGCCTCAACACTTCTGAATATTGATGTTTTCACCATGTGCTTGCTTCCTGCAAGACCAAACACTTTGGAGTATCCAGAAGTCAGTAAGAAACAGTATAAGTCTAAGAAAGAGTTAATGTACTACTGACTTACATATTATTTCTAGCTCTCTCACACTTCTTAGTAGACTGAAGTTGTGTTTTGTTACTTTAATGATATTTATTCAGCTAAAGAATTGTATGCAAACTTCGTTCTGCACTAAAAAAAAAAAAAAAAAAAAAAAAAAAAAAAGACATTTTTTAAATAAATTTCTTACCAGTTTTTCAAAAGTGCCTTTTTCCCTTCTTGGAAACACACCTGATATTTATTTTGTTTTCAGCTTCCTGGTTTACAGACTTCTCAGCATATTAGCTTTTTGGCCTTTCAGACATATGTCTGTTGACCTTATGGACTGTTGCCTTTATGAGTTTTTACCATATGTCCGGATCCCACAGCAACTGCATCAGTGGATTACCGCAAAGGCGGTAGAGATAAGAAGTGACATCATGCACCATTGTTACGGCCCTTGCTAACTCAGCAACACAAACATCCACGCATTCAGACACTTGATGGATTTCCTCTGTGTGCTGTGCTCTAGCTGTAGCTGACATGACTTACAGGACGGTCATCGAGTTACCCGCACGCTGAATTCTCCAGTAGCAGTTCTAATTCTGATATGAAACGCTCCTGTTAGATATTCATGTGGTACGCTGAGAGCTGTAATCTCTGTGTGTAATCCTCTTTCTGTGGTGACGTAGCGTTGGAGTTGGACGCCTGATACAGTGTTCCTCTCGTCTATGGACAAAAAAAAAGAAAAAAAAAAAAGGCAGCTAAATCACCACAGGGTCATGAAATTACTGCTGAAATATTAAGCTGTTTGGATCACAACACTGATACTTTCCATATTCAAAACAAAGCATAACAAAATAAAACAAAATGAAACAAACAAAAAAAAAAAAAAACAGGGCATGAATTATGCTTCCCAATCCCTACCCTTGGAGAAATGAACGTGTGAGTTATGTTTATCAAAAAGCCGTGGCACCCTGCTCACAGAAGGGCGTGCAAGTGCCACACACGCACAGATCTCCCCGTTACCCGTCACTACTCCTGTGTGTGTGTGCGGTGGCGCTGAACTTCACGCCCTTTGCAAGAAAAGCCCAAGAACAGAAGTTCCGTCCATAATGGTGTCTTTTTCCCAGCCCCGTGCCACAATCAGCACCCCCCACACACACAGCAAGGGAAACCCTCGCCTCCCCGGGGCGGCCTCCCCCGGCCCCCCGCTCACAAAATGGCGCCCCCGGGCCCAGGAGGCGAAGGGGGGGGGTGGGGGGGCGGCTGGGCCCGGCTGTGTTCCTCCCCTGGCCGCTTTCCGAAGGGCTTTCGGGCCGGGCTGACACCTTCCCCCCCATTTGGGGCCGATCAGGGGCACCAGCGGCTGCCACAGCAGCCTCGCGGCGCCACCTTGCGGGCGGTGGGGCCTGGGGAAGGGAGGGAGGGAGGGCGGCCGGGGGCGCGGCGCCCTGAGGAGAGCCTCGGGGATGGCAGAAGTCCCGGGGGGGCACCGGGCTGGGCTGTAGGTCGCTTTTTTTGTAGCCCTGCCCGCTGGCTCCAAGCCCTGCTAAGGCGTCCCGGTGGGGCTGTGGTTCTCTGGACGTGAAGGTGTCTTTGGTTTTCCCGTGGCTGCCCCCTTGGAGCGTTAGTGTGGGGGGCGGCCAGCTGGTGTTGTCTCTGCACCTCTGCAACCCAAGAGCTCGATCTGGTGCTCAATGCCTTCGTCTTTGGAGGAAGCCTCACGGCTTTGTCTCATTTAGTAGCTGGATGCTTTGGAGCATCATGGTAATCCATCGGCTGTGTGAGATACTTAGCTTGATCCTTTGGTATTAGCCTTCCTTCTTGGAAATGGAAGGGGTAACCTGCCTGTGGGGCCGTGCTGGAAACTGTGGCAGGGCTGGCTAACCAGCCCACCAGGCAGCACAGCAATTCTCATCTTGGCCCTCCGCACACCGACAGCTGCAGCACATGGGGGCACGGGCCTCCAGCACCATAACAGGCTGCAATTTGAATGGGAATCCGCAGGAGGAGAGCTGACCATCACTGAGAGGTTGTAGGAACACGCTGCATGCTGAATGCTGTGGAAAAAGCCATTCCACTTCAAAAATCTTCACTGAGCATATGCGTCCAGTCACAAGCAAACATTCTCACATTACTCTGTTGTGCTGTAAGAATTTCCTTGACCTGCCTCAATATCTTTGTACATCATGAGCTCTTCAGGACTAGGACAAACAGCCGTGTTTTGTTTTGTCTAAGAAAGGAAACAGAAAACACACAATAGATGATAACAGATAATAAAAATATTGACATGGTGTTATCATGCATATGTATTCCCAAGGGCTAAGGAATTTTTCCAGATCTGTACATGTTTGGAGACCAGAGATGCTTGCAAATGTTCTCTGTTTTTAAAATGCCAGTTCTTCACTGTGAAAACCTCCACAGAAATGTTCCAATTCAGGATGAATAAATATATAAATAAATAAATATTAATAGATAAAGTAACTAAGGTATTTGAAAGTTCAATAATTTTGGAAAGCAATGTTTTATATTTTTCTGTATAGTATTTTTTTCCTTTTTTTTTTTTTTTTTTTTTTTTTTTTTTCCCACATTCCAAATCTATTTGTGGAGATCTGCTAATATTGTGAGATATCTCCTCTTATTTTATTAGATTTTTCTTGGTAATAGTGGACTTTGTGTTTTCTACATTCACTATGGACAGAGAGCTTCCAAAACCTGCGAATTATCTGCATATTACAATGTTGCAGGTTGCAGTATTGCAGTATGTTCCCTGGTTTATTTTTATAAGCAATAAAACATGGGAAATTCTGCAAGCCAGCTTTCTCTGTGATTTGTTGGTTAATTTCTCTCTAAAGCCTTTTTCTGAGGGTAGATAGGGAGACTAGTACCACCACATTTATTTTCTTTTCTGATTTATGCATGGACACTTGTACTGGATCTCATTCTTTAATGTTATCTCTGGGACACACACAGGACTGACTGCTGTCTCTTCAAATCTGCCCAGTGCTGCAACTTCTTAATCAGAGCTGACCGGTAACTTTTCCATATACTTGGAGGGTGGAAAATACCTGAACTTAACATGCTTATAAAGGTAGAATGGTTGCTGGTAGACTTCTCTGTGTTGAAACTGTATGAGTTGTTGCTGCAATGAAAACATTCTTCACTACTTAGTTTTCAGATCATATATTAAAATATTGTTACTGAGAAAATAAACACATTATGTTGGAAAGAGTCAGGAAGCAGTAAAAAGAGATAAAGAAAGTTGAGCATAATTTTTCATGTTACAGCAATTGTTTTAAGTGAGATAATTGTGTTTTGTATCCTTATTAACTGGCTCTGTTTGAATAAGCAATCTGACTGGCCAGGGAAGATTAAGAGCTCAATAAATAAAAAAATATTCAGGCTGTGTATGTATTCCACTTTCTTTGCCAGAAAACAAATCAGCTTTAAACATGTAATAGAATAAATAAAATAGGCTTGGCTTTTGTAGTAGGATCTGAAAGGGTTATAGAATTTAGACAGACCTTTCAGATTCTGCTAACAATCTCCTGAAGTTTTACATAGAAAAGATATGGCCACACTCAGGAGTTTCAGGAGGATAGGGTAGTGTCTTACAATCAATAGTATAGTAGGTTATCAACAAACATAACAAGATGGCTTGATTGGTGGTTGGTCAATATGTATATCCAGTTTAATATTTTCAAGTTGTCATACACAATGACTGTATAAAAATCAATTACTTTTTTCTTCAAGATTTAGCAAAATTGCCATCTGGTTTGCTAGTTACATCAATAAAATATTACAGGTGCTGTTACTGAAACAGAATGAAGATAAGTAGCAAGATAATTCCTATAATAGCTCCTAGACAGATTTTTGTTGGCAAAAAAAAAAATCAATCTCCAGCAAATGAATTATGCCATCCTATTTATTTTTTGAAAGCTTACATTCTGAATGTTCAGACCCTGTGCTAATTATGATGTTTGTATCATTTTAAAATCAGTTGTTCTATGAAGACAAGTACTGACGGGTCTGGTCTCCTGTGGATGAAAAAAATGATGCTGAACTAACATGGGAGTTATCTGATGTGGGGCACACTATGCTGCTCTTTTCTCAGTGAAGTCTGTCCTACTCACTACCTTCAAAACACACAGAAACATTAAAACTCTGAGGCAGACAGACAAAAAATATGGATTAATTAGGAAAGAAAATTGCAGACGTCAAGTTTTACCATGGAATTTGAGTATTATAACTTTCTACTAGTTTGGCAACGTCATTTTGGGGGTCTGTTTGCTTTTAAATGAAGTGATATCTGAGAACTGTCAGATTTTACTTTCTTCATAAACCAGCTTTCATTACAAAATATTTGCTTTTCTTAGACTTATTTTAATAAAAGGGATAAAAATGTCAGTGGAAAACCATCAACTTCATTTCCAGTTCCAACGTGAGTGCAGACTTTGTAACTTCAGCCAGACTACATACCTGATATGTTTCTGCTGTGCAGTTCTGAGTAAGGAGGACTCTGTGGTGTTTTTTTTTTGTGCAGGAATGTTATCAGTGCTAGGCAGTTGTCCTGAGTTCCCTAGGGTGGTAACAGCTGAGGCTACATAACTACAGGCTGGATATCTATAGGGAGACATCCAAATTCCTTCACAGCTGTTTGCTTGAAAAACTCATTCAAACACTACCTGTAAACACTACCTGTATAGTGTACACTACTTTTGTAGTGTAAAAATTCAGGTAGTCTTGATTTTGAGAAAAACTGCACACTGGAAGTTATGAGAGACTAGAACCTATTAAATGTAAACTACCAATTTTGGTGCTAAAGGGACTTTCATGCCTATCTCAAGCCTGTATGAAAATCTTAATCATAATGTCTACTGGTCAGATCACCATAGGTGATAAGGCATTCACCACCTAAAGTATGTTTATTAGGGCCATGTAAAATATGTTTATTAGGACCTTTGTTAAACTAGGACATATTTTGGTACATATGGTTGTGGACAAAGTTAAAAAATTCTTTACAGCACCCAAATTCAGTAACAGTAAAATGCTAAAATAATGAGAAAGAAAAAAAAAAAAAAAAGATTCCAAACCCTACGCAGTAGTTTCCCTCACTCTACAGTCTGAAAATTTCATAACTTGAGTAGTGAAGACTGGAAATGGGAAAAAAAAAAAAAAAAGCTCTGTTCATTCTACCTAGAGAAAAAAAAAGAATCAATCTTCTTGTTGACACAGACATACACATCCTCACAAAAAGCAGGCAGTTTCGAAATAACCTTTTTTTTTTTTTTTTTTTATATATTTTCTGAACAACCGTTGCATATAAGACTTTGAAAGACACGCTTGCCCCAACTAAATGACTCATAGTTTTTTGCTAGGTTAGGATCCAGTCATTACCCAGAGCACCTACTAAATGAAAGTATGTCTTAACACATTAGACCTGCCTTCTCTCCTTCAAGAAGGAGAAAAAAGTATCTTGAGCAATTGTGTATTCAAGAGTGTCAATAAAAAAAGCTGAAAAAAAAAATTGTTTGAAACTTGGAAAAATAAAAAGTCCCAACTTTAATGTCAGTTATACAAATACAACTCCCAGGATCATACTGTCTTTGCCAAAAATATAGTCAGAAGTAAAAAAGCATCAACACTGTCTATTCTTCAGCTTGCATCTCAGCACTTTAGAGCAGAATTTGGTTCAATATTTATAAATATGTCTGACAGATCACCAATAAGCTAAGACAAACTTCCCTTCCATGATAGGTTAAGCTAAAATACCAGGCTGTGGGCTGAAGTTCTTGAGACACAGACACATTTTCCATTACCTCAGGAAAGGTATTCTTTATCTTCTCTGAGCTTGGGCATGGTAATCTTTATCTTCTCAGACAGAGCAGCAAAAATCCTTGTACTGTGCAAATTCAGAAGACACTTTCATTGAGCTTTATAGGAGATAGAGACTTTTCCAAAACTTTTGCTCCTTGTCCTTGATTAGGCCAAGATTTATTTTTTATTTTAATGATTTCCATGGTACCAAGAATGTTAACATAGCAGACCTCATAAATCATTCTGCTCGTAACAGATTAAAACTCTTTATTTATCTCTAGAGAGCTCTGGGCCAGGGCAGATTGGCAGAGGTGCAGGACTGGGTGAAGACCCAGCTGCTGCACATCTGTGGTGTTGCTCAGACAAAGGCCAGCCCTACAGCCACAGTGGAGAAGCTGCCCCCGAGGGAAAGGAAGAGCAAGTCCTTATTTTTAGCTTTCTTCACTCCAGCTCTCAGGGAAAGAGCTCACCATGGACCCAGGTCCAAGCCTCGACTAAAAGCCTTGACTTTGTCAACTCAGAGCCAGAAGGGGGGCATGCTTACAGAACTGCCAAATGAGACCATGTGCCAAATTTTTTGAGATGTAACACATGCACACACGCACTGTACTTCAGTCAGCTCCAGTGGACACTGACTGAATTATTCCAATTACTCTGGGCTTTGGTATCAGAAATATTTTTTATTCTATTCTGAAGAACAAAAATTAACCATTTTGGAGCAAATGCTAGGTCTTTCCGGTTCTGCTGCTTAGCTTACTATAAAGTATCAAAACTGTAAACTTTTAGAATAAGCACCCAAAACATCTTTGCATATATTTAAAAACTAATCCTATTGTCATTTCATTTTTTGAGCTGACAAACTTGATCAATCATTGTGACAGTATTCATTTCTGTAGCTGTGTTTACAGCATGCTTGTCACCACTATATTGTGCTACAGTATTAGACTGATAAATCTCAGAAATTTGGTAGAGGGCATCAGTCTTGCCTATTTATAAGCTTTTACCTCACCCCTTTGTTGCATCTCTCATGCATATTTTTAAAGTTTGTTGTGTGCCAAAAATGTATCAAGTTCAAGGCAACAGAAGTAACTTCTACAGTAGATGAAGCGTAAATTGAAAAGCAAGTAGTTATCTTTCAGCAGTGTACTCTTTTTTTTTTTTTCCTCCTCCTTCACAACAGAAAAAATTTATTGCATTTGTTTAAATGTACTGTAATTTAGGAAGAAAGTCCAGGGAGCACTTTCCAAAGCTGACCACAAGCTTAAAAAATACAGGAATCTAGGGAGACAGCAGCTTTTGCCTTTTTCATGTATAGACATCCATACATCTGTTTGAATGTTTACCTGATAAGGAATGTTTTCCTGACTAAAGACCTTCAAATTTTAAGCTTAGTGTGGGCTGGGTTGACCAATAAACAGGCATTATGTTTGTATATTGATTAGGAGAGTCCCAGGTCTGTATCTCTAATTAGCAAAACTCCTATTTGTATAGTAACTTTTGTGGAATTTCATGGATTGTTTGTCTCTTTGTTTGTTTCTTTTTTTTTGTTTTGTTTGTTGGTGTTTTCTGTTTGTTTGTTTGTTTGTTTGTTGATGTTGTTTTCATTTGTTTTGCTTTGGTTTTAGAATACAGCACTGTTTGCTAGAATGTAAACTTAGATTCAACTCATCACTAATGAATGAATAGAATTAATCTGAGATTTGCACAGAATTGAAGTTATAAAATGTTTTTATTTATAGAATACTTAAGACTATAGACAGGATGTGTGCAGTATTTTGTTCATACTTTATAGCTTGAGTATGGTGTGCTACTTTATTGTGAGATATAAATACACGCACTTTAGAGTATATTCAGCCTCTTTAATGAAACTTTAATTTGTTTCAGTTGCCCTGGGAATTTTTCAGTAGTTATGTTTCATTTACTACCCTTAGTTATCCTGCAGAGCTCATTTATTTTTTTTAAACCCATACCAAAAGATGCATTAGGAGGCCTGGGCAATAGAAGCATGACCAACTCACTAATACATAGAATGCAGTTGATACAAGTTCCCAATTTACATTTAAGAACATATGTAGTTTTAACAAAATGTTGCCTAATTAACCTCTATTTTCACTAAGAGTACATGAGGTCAGAGTTGATGATCCCAGAAATCTGTGTTTGTAGTTTAGATTCAGTGGGTGGCAAAGATAGTAAAAGGCTCAAATGGTGTCATGAAAATTCACAGCCTCTTCAAAATACGTGAGAAAACATTCACTGTCATAAGCAGGAACAGGGATTTCTCCCCCCCTCATTTTCTTATGAGGCATGGATAAAATCACTGTTATTACACTGACGTGTAACTAGTCAGTTGCAAGTAACTGCAATATAAAAGATACAGTTATAAGGCATTAGGTTATCAGCTATGACTAAAAGCTACATCTCACCGTTAAAGCATTTTTTTTTATACAGTTATTCTTTAATAACTAGTTTTACTTTTCAGACAGGTTTCAGGACTTTTTGATGCCTTGTAGCCATATTTTAGCATCTGAGTAGATTATCTGGGCTATGTGACTTATTGCAGGTGACCTGGAATAAAATAATTTTCCATTTGTTTCCATTTTTTTTTTTTTCCTTTTTTTTTTGGGGGGGGGGGGGCGGGGTAGAGAGGATAAAAAAAGGTCTGAAATAGCAGATAGCTTATGTAGAATATAGTAGACTGAGTCCTAGTGCTGTGGAAAAAACAATAAGTGATTTAGGCGTATGAAAGAGAAAATATTTTTATTAGGCTGGTTTAAAACCTTTGATTACTTGTTTATTCTTCTATTTTGTTGATTCAAATACAGATAGAAATGTTTTGTTACAAAGAAATTCCCATTCTGAAACAAGGCCAAACATGATAAAATTTTTCAGATCTCTTTTGCATTGACACCAGGAATCAAAGGACCTCGGGGAAGTATTCTGAAGTACAAAAGTAGAGGTAATACTGTCATAATGGAAAAAAAAATAATATTTTAATCAATTAAAATATTGATTATTGAATTAAAATATTCTATTCAATGAAACATTTTTAAATCTCAAATTCTGATCATGGACTTGTAATCCTTCTTTCCATACTTATGGCAGTGCAGTTATTATTTATCCTATTGTAAACCTAAACCTTATATACATTATGTATGTAAAGAACAAGGTATATCTTGTAACATCCTAATCCTTGTTCTTAAGCATAGCTACTGATAATATTACTTATAAGCAATGCTACTTTGCAGCAATACATCTTGGCTAATTTTACAATGTTTCAGCAAAATTATTTTAGCTAACTTAAAATGTTCTGCCTTCATTTTATTAAAATGAATCTTTTCCTGTTCTTGAGTGGCAGGTGAATTTTAGCACAATGGGCTTGCCTTAAGATTATCTGCTTTCCACTGGAACACAAAAAGCTTTCATTAATTTATATCCATCTGAGTTTGGGGGGAGTGGGGGATGTACCTGCAGCAAGCAGCACACACAGGACCCTGTCCCCGCGGGGCACAGCACCATCCTCTTCTGCCCTGGGGCTGGCAGAGCCAGCAAGCCCTGGTACAGGCCCACAGGAAACATCTCCAGGCCACCAGCACAGGCACATCCACTTGCCCCAGCCCCAATGCAACCCCTCTGCCTGCCCGGCACCCCTGCTCACACACCAGGCCTCTTGCCCCCCCCATGGGGTCCCTGCTCACCCACTGCTCCCGTTTGGGGCTGGCTGCACACACCAGTGCCCACACACTCATCCCACCAGCACCCACACTCACAACACCCTGAGTAACAGCATGGCCCCCTGTGCTGGGCCAGCTCAAAGTTTGCTGGTGAATGTGGGTCCCCCACAAATGCCAAGAGCAGAATCAGGTGCTGCCCCCAGTCCTTCCTCCTTTACCCTTAGCTTCCCAACAGAACAGCTCCCGATCAGAAAACCTTGCTGGATTTCGTCTCACCCTCTCCCATGACCTCATCAATCCATGTGGCTGACCAGTTTTTTTTGCCATCACTGCCTGCCTTATCCTTTGCTGGTCATTTTTGTGTCCCTGTGTTTTCTTGTTTATGGCTTCTTCCTTTTGTTATTACCCTTTGTTGCACTGAAAAATATCCTTGACCAAACAGCTGTAAAGGAGCAGATGCTCTCCCTCCACATACTTAAAGTTTGCAAAAGAATTTTTTAGAGGAACATACCAACATATTGTTTTTCATGTCTGCCTTTTACTACTCTGTCATATTTTTATTTGAATTCCTCTAGGAAAGTGGATGAACTTGATGGATGACCATAATATTCCTCTCCCGTTATACAGCCTAATAATCGAGAGTTGGGAAAAGAGGTGACACTCTGGATGTGGTGGTGTTCTGTATGTTCGTAATAGGCATGGCATCAGTACGTCCAGCTACACCTTGCCTTCCTGAGCAAAAAGCTTGATTTGAATACAACCAACACCGAAAACATTACAAAATTCTGTGTGGCTCTCCCTTATATACATGTTAAATAATGCTCACATGTCAAATCTTCCTATAAAATCACGAAATGGCTTGAGCTGAAAGGGACTTGAGCTGAGTTTGTTTTGTGTGTGACAATAATCGTTGAGTGATCTCCCTGTCCTTATCTTGACCTTTAAGCCCCCTTCCATCATATATTTCCCCCTTTCTCTTTGAGGAGGAGGAGGGAGTAAGAGAGGGGCTGTGGTGGAACTCAGCTGTCCAGACGAGTAAAACCACCACAAGCATCCACAACTTCTCTGGGAAACCTGCTTCAGTGCCTCTAGGAAGAAATCTAAATATCTAATCTAAATCTACCCTTTAAAAGTTTAAAACTTTTATTCCTGCCCTATTACAATAACCCCTGACAAAGAGCCCCTCCCCAACTTTTCTATAGGCCCCTTTTAGGTACTGGAAGGCCGCTATAAGGTCTCCCTGGGGCCTACTCTTCTCCAGGCTGAACAACCCCAACTCTCTCAGCCTGTCTTCATAGGAGAGGTGCTCCAGCCCTCTGACCATTCTTTGTGGCCCTTCTCTGCACTTGTTCGAATACATCCATGTCCTTCTTGTGCTGGGGTCCCCAGAGCTCAATGCAATGATCCAGGGGAGTCTCATGCAAGTGGAGCAGAAGGGGACAATCACCTCCCTTGCCCTGCTGGCCACGGTGCTTTTGGTGCAGCCCGGGGTACAGTTGGCTTTCTGGGCTGCAAACATGGATTGCCAGCTCATGTTAAGCTTTTTGTCTACCAACACTCCCAGGTCATTCTCCTTAGGGCTGCTTTCAATCCATTCTCCACCCAGCCTGTATTTGTGCTTGGGATTGCCCTGGCCCAGTTGCAGGACTTTGCACTTGGCTTCGTTAAAATTCCTGATGTCTGCACAGACCCACCTCTCAAACCTGTCCAGGTCCCTCCCTTCCCTTCAGCATGTCGACTGCTCCACACAGCTTGGTGCCATCAGCAAACTGGCTGAGGATGAACTCACTCCCACTGTCCATGTCACTGACAAAGATATTGAATGATGCTGGCTCTGATACTAACCCTGAGGAACACCACTCATTACGAATCTCCATTTGGACATTGAGACATTGACCACAACTCTGAGTACAACTATCCTGCCAATCCCTTACTCAGCAAGTGGTCCACCTGTCAAATCCATGTCTCTTCAATTTCGAGACAAGGATGTCATGTGGGACAGTTACAAACACTTCACACAAGTCCAGGTGTTTATTGATGTTTATTTATGTATTTATTTAGTCTTTTGAATACCATATGAATGACAGCATGAATGCTTCAGCAGTGTGAAGGTGTCTTATTCAATCACTTAAAATTCATTAGAAAGAAGCTGTTAGTCCACGGGTATTTGGATTATGTCTTTACTGCAATATAATCATCAATCAGAAAAGCGAATTTTCACAAAGAATTCACTGCTGCTTCCCCGCTGAGGACACAATCTCAAGATGTTTGCACAGTGGTAGGATCCTTCCAATTGGACTGATTGTTTCTGCCAAAACTCTTTTTATATTTGCATG
The DNA here is from genome assembly GCF_965140915.1 of Aythya marila. Taxonomy (NCBI): domain Eukaryota; kingdom Metazoa; phylum Chordata; class Aves; order Anseriformes; family Anatidae; genus Aythya; species Aythya marila. Next base: position 61,058,492 of record NC_139080.1, on the reverse strand, counting down.
GTGTGCTGGGTTGATGTACCAAGAAGAGTACTCACAGAGGCTAATTTTAACCCATGGTGATTAATTTTTCCTTTTTCTTCGTATACCAATCTGTAGGGTGGCTCCATAAGAGGGTAATTTGCAACATGAGCCTAACTTGAAGATCTGTATCCTTTGCTGCTGAGGCATCTAGGCTCTACTGATTGTAGAGGCAGTCTACAAACATTAGCCTATCTCAATCTTTCTCAGGAATTCACATTGCCTCAACATACCTGAGTTTGGCCTGTCTGTCTATCAGTCTGTCTACATACATACTTATCAGCACACTTTCATAATGGTCTTGAACTCTGTTCAGCCAGGCCACACTTCTTCCACTCTGGCTCATCTTTTGGCATGTGGGGAAAGACTGCTCCTGTGCCTTTAGATTTTCTTTCTTGAAGCGTGTTCAGCCTTCCTGGACTCCTTTGCCCCTCAGGACTGCCTTCTGGGTTGTTGCATTAAGGGGTGTAGCCGATTAAGCGTTATGGGCCCAGTTGGATTCAGGGTACTGAGCTATCACAATCACAGATTCACCAATAACACATTAACCATTAGGGGGCTGGTTGGATTCAGAGCACTGAACTACCATGGTCACGGATTCACCAATAACATATAACCACCCTTAGTCTAGATGCGTTTGATGAGAACCGTCACAACTATGAACAATGCAATCCAGTGCAATTTTTTACAGCAACAGGTACACAGGTTCTTTGGATTGCTGGTGATAGTGACTGTCTGCAAAAGCAAGCTAGCATGCATGAAATACACAGGTGACACAGGTGACACAGGTGTGCAGCCTGGAAATTAATGTATTAAAACGCACAAAGGTTCTATAGAGATTTCTAAGTTTCCACGGAGACACACGGTATAACCAAGTGTTCAGATCTCACCCAAAGGTGTCCCAATGCAGGGGGAAGAGAAGCTCAGCCCGTTGACTGATTCCAGGGGTCAGGAGGTCCTTGGGATGGTGTATTTCCTTGGGATGGTATCTCCCCTGATGGTGGTATCTCCCCTGATGGTGGTATCTTCCCTAATGATGGTATCTTCCCCGACATCCCCTCTCTCTTAGGCCATTTTATATTATTTTCTATCGTTTAGGTGGAGCTTGAGTGACTCTGCTCAAGCATATCTTAGCTATGATTGGTGAAAAGTTCTCCCGCCTCAGTTTAATCCACCCTGTGACTATAGTCACTCAAGCTTTACGACATTTGGAATATGTCGGGGGTATCATGTACATTCTCAGTACAAGGTTTATCAAGTGTATGTACATTGTGTAGGGATGCTAAACGTTTCACCATAAACCAATGTTTAATGTACAAACTAATTGTCAGTATAAAGCATAATACAGTGAGTGTTAACAGAACAACAACAGGGTGGAGCATCTTGTTGATGATTCCTGTGGCAGCTGGTGACCATCCAAACAAAGTGTCCCACCAACTGTGTCTTTCATCTCTCTTTACTCTTTGCATCACTCTGTGTATTTCTTGTACATCATGATGGACAGTAATCAGAGTCTTTTGTCCATTTTCTTGAACTCGTGTCATCAGCCGCTTCAAGTCCTCATGCACCAGCAATTTCTTCACTAAGGTGAGGTTCATTCCAGTAAAAGTAGGCAGCAGATCATGAAGCAGAATATAATTGGACACAATAAATTGATGAAAGGTGACAGGAGCTGTGTAACTAAAACCACATCCTAGAATTTTGGTAAAATTACAAACACAAATATTAGAGTGATCACTTGTATTTACAATAGTATTATCTATGACTATAGAATCACAATGGGTTCTCATGCAAACACAGCATTTCCCAATATATAGAAGTACAGTTTCAAGGGTTTCATTAGGTTGTATCTCAAAGTGGCAAATACTTTGTTCAGAGTCAAGACAAATGTCTTGGGTGTGTTACTCTCACAGATGAAGCCTTTTTGTTCACACACAATACATGCATTCGTGTCAATTGTTTGCCACTTTCCTCCCTTTTGATGGGCCCATACTTTATGCTGCTCAGGATAAAGTATAGTTCCATTATGACTGAGTCCTAATGCAATGATTGGATATACATTGTATATGGTGGCATTGCTTATAGTAAGTATAAAGGCAACAATTTTATCATTTTCTGCATAATAGGTAAAATTGACTAATTGCCACCATGCTTGAAACTCCTTTTCAAATTTGAAGCATTATCCCAAATCAATTTTCGAATTTCAGTGGGCAAAGTTTCTCCTTCTCCTTCTCTAATGATAGCTGCTGCTACAGATTGTATCCATAACTACACTTGGGTGCAGCTCAAGGCAAGGGAGGTATTGCCTTGAGTTTTTCCAAGGGCATTCACAATTAATTGATGATCATTTTTTTCAATTTGTATTGGTTGTTCCAATTTCCTTAGGTCATCTGTTGTAGCAGTTATTCTACTCATTAGGACCTCAGCATCAATGCTATTTAATATACCTAATCCTATTCCCAACAACACAGTTGCATCTACCCTTTTTAAAGATCAGCTAGGGTTAAAGAGGACTTGTTGTTGTCCCACATTTTTAATTATGTGAGGACCAGGGTTGAAGATAGAAGGACTTAGACCAATGGGAGGCCGAGATGGTTCATTTTCAAATATCTGCGGGGGCAGAGGCTTCTAATTCTTTGCAGTCGATGATGTTTCTGTATTACCCATAAATTCAGATAGTAACTCTGTGCCTCTGTAACCCCAAAGTACACAATTACAGGTTTAGTGAAAGTAAAATTGTACCAGCAATCAACATTTGGTTCAGTTATTTTGGTACAATCAGTACAATAATGTTGTGATCTGGTAGAATCTGCATAAACTGTCTTAATTTCAGTCGGCCTATTGTAAGTGGATCCGTTAGTTATTCAGCAACTGATTTGTATTGTCTGGCCAGACATGGCTTGAAGTTCAGCCATTCTTAGGGAATCACTCCAACTCCATTCATCTTTTGAAAATACTTTATCCCCATGTAAAACTAAAGTAGAGAGATTTAGATCCTTTTTGTTCCGAGGTGTTCCGATTGTGCTATACCATGATAATGTCTGGTTAGATGCCACAGTGAAACACCTCAGCTCCATGCACAACCCCAGTAGCTAAGTTTCCTTTAAGGTCTGTAATTGCATTAAGGTCAGGGTAAAGCATAGCATTAGTAATCCAAACTGTTGATTCGTCATCCTCCAACTGTCCATACACAGTTCACTCAGGATTCCTGTGAACACAAAATAAAATATGTTCTGTTGTATTCAACCGGTAGGGTTAGATAGAGGGTGAAATAGCAATCTTTGACTTCCCATGTGTAGAGATACTTGGGAGTAGTTAGCTCCATTGCTACTGTTAGATGCACAGAAGGCTTTCACTATCTCTGCCATGTTTGGAACTGCGGCAGTCAAAGGTGTAGTGTTAGCATTCAGCTGTCTGTAATCCACTGTAAAATGCCATTGCCTGGTTGGTTCCTTTACTGGCCACACCGGTGAAATGTAAGGTGAATGAGTCCTTTTAATAATGCCTCTTTCTTCCAATTCTGTTACCACCCCGTCAATTAAGTGCTGCTGCTGACAACAGATATTGCCAACGATTAATGATTTTAGTGGGGGATAAGAGTATGGATGTTTGTAACAGGCTCAGTCTCACTGTGCCTGAATCCCTTTGATGTGTCATGAAACTCCACACAGTTCCATCAGGGAGTTCCCACATACAGCCACGCAGCATGTCAAATCCTAAAATATTAGTATATGCAGCACCAACTAATACTTCTACCCTTGTTAATTTTTGTTCCTCTGGCAGCCAGAGTGAAATTGTTGCAATAGGGCATTGTTTTTCCACACCATCGATTCCTGTGAATTTAACCCTGTGTTGACCAGGTGTTATGCTCAGGGTTTGTCCTGTCTCACGTGTAACTACTGACATTTGGGTCCCGTGTGACAATAAGAAAAATTACCAATATTTTTTGGGGTCCAACGGGAATGGCAATGATAGGGTCAGAATGTTCATTAGAGAGCCATTGAATTGCTAATACCTGCCTAGCAGGGTGGCTCACTGCCCTCCCCAGGGATAGGAGTTTTTTTTTGCTGAGCTTCTGCCTCCTCAATTGGGCTTGGTGCAGAAGTTGCAGTTTCCTTACGGGTTGGGGGTTTTCCGGTTAGGCGATTCTCCCCAGCTGGAATATTTTTCTTACTCAGAAGTTGGACTAATGTATGGAGCTCCTGCATAGAGGCACCACACAAGAATGGTCGGAGTACACCCAAAGCTAGGGCCTTACGCCACAATTCACCCCGTTCCCTATTAGGTTTGAACCTCTTTGAATTTGGGGTTTCTGGGATTTTGAGTGTGGATTTGGCAGACTCACCAAGAGTGGTCTTGGGACTTAATACTAGATGAACTTATCCAGCCCATTCAGTGTCTGTACTTGTCTATGCGTTGTACAAATTCACTCCAGGTGGGAATGGGGGAGTTTGGATTCCACCTATGACCACGATCATCATCCCTACGAGCAGCTAGTATGCAATCCTGCGTATTTGCTACAAACATCTTAAGATAATCAGGGAGTCCACGGATGAGAGAGGTTAATTGAACCGGGTCAATAGGAGCTAACATTGGGGATTTCCTGAATTCATCTCTTTTGTATATCACCTGAATGCAGGCTGCTTTCTGTACTGCTACAGCGAGGTCAGAATAGCTTGTGGCTCTAATTTCCAGGGGTTCGCCTCTCTCCTGAGGATCTATTCCACCTGCCCAGTATTCTGCCTGTGCAGTTATAGAGTAGTTATGGTCTACTGGTGTGGCAGTTAAAAATGCTCCAGGTCCCCAAAAACCTCCTGTCTCTTCCTCACTGAATATAATTCGATCTCCTTCAAGAGAAACTCACCACACATACTCAACTTCCAATTCCTCTGACCGCCTTGAGAACTTCTCCTGTATTTTAACCAACTCTGCTGGTGACCATGGAATTGTTTGCACAATAGTGCAGATTCCATCATCATCATCAACAGCAGTCTCAGTCTTAACCAAAGGTCTCAAGGAAATCAACTGAGGTTCAGAATCAGCAATCTCTTTGACACCATCATCACCATCAAACCAGAAATCACCATCCCAGCTTTCAGGGTCTGCACTATGCAGCAATCTATGAATCTGCTTGACCGGAGCAGAAGGCTGTACTTTATTTAACAGATGACTAACTCTCTCCAGCAATTGTTTAAGATGACTATTCTCACTCACAAGTTTATCATTTTCAATCACAAGTTTGTCATTCTCAATCGAAAGTTTATCCAATCTGATTCCTAATGTTACTCCTGTCTCCTTTTCAAAGGCCAATGACGACTTCAACACCTCATTCTCTGATTTCAAAGCTGCGTATTCCACATCAGAAATCAGTTTGGAAGCAGGAGTTTCCTTAGCTTCCTCCTAAGCACAAGACAAACAGGCCCCTAACACAGCACAAATCACAACTTTACCCTTTCTTTGACCAATCTTTCGTGAAGTCTGACACTGCTCAATATTTTCTACCACTTTCTCTTGATTTTTCCAAAATTCTTGGGCCCATTCCTTCCCCACCTGGGAAGGGAAACATTTGCATTTTTGCAGCAGTTTATCCATACCAATCCTGCCAACTACACCAATTTCTCTGTCACATTAAGGGGTGTAGCCAACTAACAGTTACGGGCCTGGTTGGATTCAGGGTACTGAGCTATCACAGTCAAAGATTCACCAATAAAACATTAACCATTAGGGGGCTGGTTGGGTTCAGAGCACTGAACTACCATGGTCACGGATTCACCAATAACATATAACCACCCTTAGTCTAGATGCGTTTGATGAGAACCGTCACAACTATGAACAATGCAATCCAGTGCAATTTTTTACAGCAACAGGTACACAGGTTCTTTGGATTGCTGGCGATAGTGACTGTCTGCAAAAGCAAGCTAGCATGCATGAAATGCACAGGTGACACAGGTGACACAGGTGTGCAGCCTGGAAATTAATGTATTAAAACGCACAAAGGTTCTATAGAGATTTCTAAGTTTCCACGGAGACACACGGTATAACCAAGTGTTCAGATCTCACCCAAAGGTGTCCCAATGCAGGGGGAAGAGAAGCTCAGCCCGTCGACTGATTCCAGGGGTTAGGAGGTCCTTGGGATGGTGTATTTCCTTGGGATGGTATCTCCCCTGATGGTGGTATCTCCCCTGATGGTGGTATCTTCCCCAACATCTCCTCTCTCTTAGGCCAATTTATATTATTTTCTTTCTTTTAGGTGGAGCTTGAGTGACTCTGCTCAAGCATATCTTAGCTATGATTGGTGAAAATTTCCCCCATCTCCGTTTAAAGTAATAGGCTTCTAGAAATTCAGAGCGCATGCTCAGTGAGGGGTGGTCGCACCTTGGAGGTGGGTAACTTTTCGCATGGAGGTGTGTTTTGGTATTACAATGATATTATAATGAGCTAAAGTGCACTAGGGTACAGCATGTGTCAAAACATTGACAAATTTGACAAAAAAAAAAAACAAACATTGAGGTCCTTGGCTCAGGGTGGCAAAAGTGCAGCTTATCGGTCTTGGTGTGCACAAGAAAAATCGAGTCCCCACGTGGTCCCAGAGCCTAGCCATGGTGTCTCCACTCCACTCCACTCCACTCCACTCCACTCCACTCCACTCCACTCCACTCCACTCCACTCCACTCCACTCCACTCCACGCTCCGTACTGTTCCTTAGGGCTCGCACCCCAGCTTCCCCCAGCGCGGCTAACATCTAAGGTTGGGAGCCCAGGGAACGCTGAGGTAACGCAGCTACGCCCTACCCTGACAGCCTCTTCAAGGCTGTACATCCTCTTTACCATGTGAGCGTTAGCTTTATTCCCCTCGTTACCTCAGGCCGTTACCCCACAGTGCCCCCAGCCCTCACCCACCCCTGCTGCCCCCACCCCTCCCCCTTGGGACGCGGGGGACGCCCCAGCCCCGCCCGGGCCCCGCCCCCTCCCCACAGGGCACGCCCCCATCCGCCCAAGCCCCGCCCCTCCCGCCCAGACCCCGCGGCCGGCAGGGCTCATACCGCCCCTAGCCACATACCCCCTTCTAGGTCCCGCCCCTCGTCTCTGATTGGCCGTCGAGCCTTCCTCCTGTTCTGCCATTGGCTGCCGCCGGCCCACTTGAGGGGGTAGGGGTGGTGGCGCGCCCGTGGCGGTGGTGGCGGCTCCGGGACCGGGCGGGTGAGTGCGGGGCGCGGGGCCGGGGGCACGGCAGGGGGCGGGGGGGGTGCAGGGGGTGCAGGGTCGCCGGGGAAAGGAGCGTGCCTGGGAGGTGGCTGGGTGAAAACGCGGCTGGGAGGCGTGGTGGCAATGCCTCGCCGGTGCAGCTGGGGGGAACGGGGGCGTTTAGCCCCGTGCCAGTGCAGTGAATGAGTCGCGGAGGGGCTTAGCCCCCTTGTCAGTGCCGTGCAATGAATGGGTTATGAAGGTGGCGAGCAGAAGTTCTCCGCGGGTGCAGGCCTCGTCGCAGCAAGGTGTGTGCTGCTGCCCGGTGGGAGAGCCGTCCCGTGCAGCAATGCAGCGTGCCAGATGTGCGTTGGCAGCAAAACATGAGCTGCCACCGCTGCTCTTTGCACGCAGCGGTGTCCCCGGTGATGTCCGTGCTGGGTTGCACGTGTGCTGATTCTCGGTCCTCTTGTGTCCCAGGAAGCTTGGAGAAGAAGTGTTGCCGTGCTCCGCAGCAACAGGTGCCAGCGTCCCATCCCCATCGCACTGAGGGCAATGCGCCCGTGAGAGGGGCGCGCCATGGCACACAGATTGCCTGTGTGTAAGTACGGCCGGGCTGCCAGCTGAGCCCAGTGGGGGCGTGGGTGCACTTGAGGTGGCAAGCATGAAATTTGCCGCTCAAAAGGTTCTCATCACAGTATTTCTGAGTAGCGTTTTGAACAAAGTACAGGGAGTAAATGTGTTCAAATTGATGTATTCACTGACATGTTAACGAGCACTCTGCGCTTTTGTGGGTTGGGCTGTAAAACTCTGACAGAGCTTACTACAGAGTTGTAGTGAGGCCTCAGCAGCCTTCTACTTATATACTTAGTGGTGTGTTTGGACAGGTCCAGATTGTATTTGTCACCCGAAACTGATACAAACATTTTAAAATTTCAGTTCATTTTAACGTTGTTTCAAGATACTATACAAAAACCTTTGAACATGTCCTAAATATAAATCCACATCACTGGGGGAGGGCAATGCTTGCTAACCCCGGCCTTCTGGTCAGAGCATTGGTGGAGGAGCGATGCTCTGCATGTCCTTAAGTCACATGCAGGCCTGAGCTCTGGGTGGTACTTTCTGTCAGTGTTTGTGGTTTGGGCCTCTGTGCCTTTCGATAGCCTGAACTGGCATGAATTGAACTGGCATGAATCGCCCTTAATGCTGTTTGTCACAGGAATATCCTGAAGCACTCAGAGTAATGCTGTACTTGTTTAGTACAGGGGCACTTCCTGAGCTGTCAGACTTCTGCTCCCTTAAAGGCCTGCCTGCTTGGCTGTTTTTGTGGTACCTGTGGAGCAGGTTATAAGTTATTTATACTGGAAACAGAGGTAATTATTAACAAGCTTGTACCAATGAGTGGAATAATCTGTAAGGACAACAGAGTGGGCACATGAATTCCTCAAAGCTTGTGTCACTGTGGAGGAAGATGTTTGGAGATCCTGCTGCCAATAGTATTTAATGTTCTGAGTGGTTGTTTTGAAACTGCTTTTCCAATCTGATTAATTTCAAGCGTGATATTTTGGTACCATTATGCAGTATTTCAGGTAGCCAAGTGTGTGACTATGGAAGCAGAAAGAATTCCAGCTGGCACATACGTGTGCTCTTTCATAGGTATTTAAAATTATTAAAAAATGGTCTGAAAAGTCTTTATTGTTTTAGCTGCTAAAATCCACTCTGGTTTTCATGTATTGCTGCAACATCTGCAACACCTTTGTGCTAGATGCTGTGCAGGAAGAAAAAATCCAAGGTGTTAACTGATTGAATATAAAATGATATAACTACTTGATAACATAGAAAAGCGAAGTACAGAGAAATGCATCTGATGCTGATGGTGGACTGCGGATGATTGCTCAGGAGATTAGTGGTAATCAGCTACACCAAAATGTCCTTCCCTATCAGCTTAGTGTCAGAGGTTAAATAAACCTGAAATAATCAAGAGAAGTTTCCATAACTCAAATGGTTTCTAAACATCAGCAAAAAGCCCAAATAAACCTTTTGTTTTAATGGCTCTGTGGTTGACATTGCATCATAAACAGGCAAGTCTCCATCAAATATTTGGTGAGCAAGATATTTGTAGCTTGGTAGCAGCTTCAGAAAACAGGTCAGGTACGAATTTTAAGCAGTTCTCCCAGTCAGGAGTCTGCAACAGTAATTTTTTTTCACTCTTAAAAATTGACTCCTAGCTATTAATTCTATAATGTGTCTCTAAGACTGGCATAAGAGGCTTTCAGTGAAAGGCGATTGTTTTTTAAAAGGAGACAACAAGAAAATCAAGTATCTGTACCATACCCAGTGTAATTGTTGCCATCTCATAGAGCATTTCAATTGTGTAACACTTCAGAAGTTTGTGAGAAGTAAAATGAGAAGATGTGCAGGAGATTTTTCCCTCTCTGCTATAGTAAGGGATGACGTGAACCCCATTTCTATGTTCTTGTAGCATATACATCTGGAGGTCAGGTGGGCTCTCCTGGGGGGTAGTAGGGCTGTGGGAGTGGGGGGGGGGCCTCAGGAAGGTCCAGCCCAGCCGCTCTGCTCTGCCAGCGCTGGGTGTTTGTATGAGCCCTGCTCTCTGGGCTGCAGCATGACAATCTTCATCCCCCTCTTCCCCCCCTGCAATCCCTCTAAGCTGTATGGTGTTACTGCAGGTAGAAACATTTCCCTTTTGTCGCTTGTGTTGTTTCTGAATGTCAGGGAAATCTTCCTTGCTGCAATTTAAGACCAACTTTTTTTTTTCCCCCTCTGTGTGTGTATGGGCAGGTATGGTGCTTAAAGCTCTTTGCAGAATGCTAGATCCAGTTTTAACACTGATCAGCACAGAAGGATTGCTTTGCATGCCTTGCAGCCCTCACTCCAATACCACTCACTTCTTTGGTGTTTGCTGCGACAGAGCAGGAGTATTGACTGGTGTAACATGTGGGCCTCTGCAGTCCTGTGGAGCTGCACATCACCAATTGTTCTTGCTTTGGCAGTTTGCTCCATTGCTTAACCCCACCTGACAGCAATGTCCTGCTCTTCTCTTTTTCAGAGCTGTCTCAATTTCTCCCCAGGTGCATTAGGATCACTTCACATTGTACTTCTGAACTTCAAAAATCTGAAAGGCCCAACCAACTTCAGGAGAGCTCTCCTGTCTGTCAACTGAATCAGAGGCTTTTGTTAGCCCTGTATCCAAGGAACACAGTACTGCTTGTGAAAGGAAAATGTTCAAAGCAGTGAGTTTTCACTGCTCTTTGGGGAAAAAACAAAAAACAAACAAACAAAAACACTTCTGAAAACTGCTTTCAGTACTTCTTGTAGCAGATGAGGGTTCATTCGGTTTTGGGTTAACTTGAATTTAATAGAGGCAGTTATGTAAGATGAGAGAGATGACAATGGAAAAATACATCTTTGGGCATGATCTGCTGCTGACCTGTATCACTCTTAAGAGTTTCGAGCACGTGAACTTCCACCCTGTGATTCTGTTGTCATCTCCTTGTTGCTGTGTTTGCCAGGGAGAGGGGAAGTGACTGTTCCAACTTCGTAAAGTATGTTGAGGTTACCTACACTAACAAAACATAAACCTGAACCTTCTCTGCTTAAACTGTTCAAAAAGTTTTTGACACTTTTAGTTCTGGCTTCTACTTGTGGCCTTTTCATCTCTAAAGAGACACATCCTCATCTCAAAAGTTTGTGATTGGAACTGAAATTGAAAATCACAGTACAAAAGTCAGAGGCAAAGGGAAAAGAGGATGGATTGGGGTGGGGGAAGGCTTTGGTGGTGTCTGCTTAGTGCACAAGTAATTCTGAGTGTGAGAGAAAAGGAGATAAACCGTGTGATGGCAGTCTGAAAAAAAAAGAAGAGTGAATTTCTGGATATCAAATTAAAAACGGGAGATGAGAACTCCTTCCACACCGTTATTTTGGTATACATTCAGAGTGTGAAGATTTCAGTGCTTGGAAAGGAAGGGAGGAGAGATGCACGGGTTCGGCAGGTGGCTGGGATGGAGCTGGTCGTCCCGCAGCAGCCCACGCAGCGCTGTGCCCTGCACCTGCAGCCCCAGGCCCCAGTTGTTTTGTCTGCAGTGGGGCAGAGCTGGCACAGCACCAGGGCTGGCCCCCAGAGCCAGCAGGATGGGGTGGGCAGCCCGAGGGGGGCAGGCACCAAGGCAGCTGGCCCAAACCTCCCAAAGGGACATTTGGGGAAGGGGCTCTTGTTAAGGAAGCGTTGTTAGGGAAGCGCCTGTCCCCCCATGCAACTGCAACACATTGAGGCCCTCCTTCCCGAGACATGGACAAAATTTACTCCTTGGTGGAAAGGACAGAGTAATTGATTTCTCTTTTTTCTTCTGCACAGACTTTGCTTTTCTTTTCCTCTGATTAAACCGCTCCTGATCTTAACCATGAGTTGTTTTGTGTTGTTGTTTTTTTTTTTGCCATCCTATTTTCTCACCCTGTCCTGAGAAGGGGGAGAGAGACAGCGGTGTGGTGGAGCTGATCTGCCCATCAGTTGTTTAAACCACTGTACACATCACTGCAGGGGCTGCTGCCAAAGCTAGGCTTCTTATTTTTCAAGCTGTAATGCTCATTCTGTAAGGCAGGGTGGGACATGTTCTTAATTGGTTAGTGCATGCGATACATACACCATCCTTATCTTTAAAAGCTTTTAGTGCTTCAGTTCCTTAATCTTTCCTGTCTCTTGAGTTGAGTTTTAATGTAGAATTTCTGCTGAAGGTATTCCTCAGGATAAAAACTGGAAAAGCAATTATTATGGTAAGCCAGAGCTGGCAGTTAGTAGGACAGATTTGCATGTCCTACCAAAGTCAGGGTTGAGTCAAAGTCAAGGCAGAGGAAAGTGATGCGTTCAGACTATTTTCAGTTCTGTCTCACTTTACAAGAAACTAAAGTGAGCGGGGCTAAAATATGAGCAAGGCAGTGCGAAGAAACCAGGCCTAATGCAGAAGTTGAACACACATTTGGACGAGCTAACTGGTAGGAGGACAGTGGAAAAATCAGTGCTGGAATGGTTACAGATTAGTACTCAGTGGAGAGTTGATAGCTAAGGGATGCAGGAATTTGGTAGCAGAGTTTGTGGTTTGCCGGTGATCCCTGCTTCTGGCTGCTTGCTTCTGGCTCTGTTCTGTCACGGCAGCTGTGCTGATGCAACTGTCATCTAAGCATAAAAAAATGGAAAAAAAAAAAAAAAAAAAGACCTTAACGAGGGGGGATTTGGTGAAGCTTAGTAAGTTCAGTTGGTCCAATTTACAGCTTGGCAGCCAGCTATGGTAACCACAGCTGAAGCAGCATCAGAACAAGCCTGCCTGACCCTGGCAGCTTGTCTGCAGTGAACAGACAGCTGTGCAGGGGATTCTTTGCACCCATGCTGTCTGGAAAAGCCTGGGTGAAGCTTAGGAGTTCATGCAGGATCTTCAGCTTTAGGAGAATGTCTAGGGATAGAAAGGGGCTGTGTCAAGATGCTGGTTTGTAGCAGCTCACCAGTTCGGACTCAGACCCATTCTACATGGGAGGTGGTGACTGGGATCCACTTGCAAAGGGAGTTCTGGACTTGAACTAGTTCTGTGTTTTTCCTTTTTGCATCTTAACTAAATACCAATTGCCCTGTGGCTATGTTTAAAGCATTTTGTTCAAAGCAACCGTTTAGTTTCCTGCATATATTTGAATTCACTGTTACTTGTGCAGTACCAGCGCCTGTTCCCCTTAAAGCCTTTGGCAAACTTTTTTACAATTTAGATAGAGTTGTGATTGTATATGCTGAGTATCAGCATATACATCATTAATTGATATTACGGATATGCAGTCAATGCCCCAGATATTAACCATCTTCTTTTAGTGTGCCTATTGACTAATGCAGAAATAGAACTATTTGTATGATATGCCTTAATGGACTGCAATATATCAGAAAATAAATTTTGCACTTACAGCACAAAAATGAATGTATAAAACTGCACATTTTCAGAGAAATCCTAAATGGAAACTGTATTTAGTATTAAAGTGGAAAGAAGCCACTATCAATTGAAACATCTCATTGGTGTTCTTTTCCGTCTATTTTGCTATTTGCAAAGTGATTCAGATCAGTATCAGAATATTTTGCAGTGGCCTTTCTTCTAGGAGTCTTTCATTTTAAAGTATGTGTGTGAGGGGGATAACTTCTTTTTGTTTGCTAGTAGTATTTGGTTTTGTTCATGTATTTATTACCTTCTTAGGCAATTCCAAGGGATGCCTGCTCTGTTAACATAGTCTAACACTTGAGCATTTGCTTTCTAAGACAAATTGTATTCATCAGCAAGAAAAAAGTAGGAGTGTTAAGCCTTCCTCAAATTCATCTGTAGACCTCTGCTGTTGACATAAAAAGCTTTTTTTCTGAAACAGCATTTTAGGATTTCTGTCATCTAAATCGTTGATTAATTTTGCCTAAAATACAAATGGTTAGCAATGTGCTTCATCCATGATCACCAAGCATTACCACGCTATTAAATCTCTAGGAAATGGTATGGTTTTGGATGTCTCCTTTTCCCTTCATCTGTTCCTCTGTTTTCCCAAAGAACAATCTTACTGCTCTATCTGATTTAATACTCCTTCGAAACTGGGACCTTGGTGCAGTGTAAGGGTGCGCTGGACCTGAGTCCATCCCTTCCCTTTCTGCCCCAGTAATGCCCAGCCTTCCTCTCTTTGCCTGTTTCCAGATGCCTGCCTGTGTGCTGCAGCTCTTAATGTCCATCCACTGTTATTGAAGAGAGAAGGACAAGCACAGTCTGGCTCTGACCTCTTTACCCTCCTGCTGCTGGAGCTGAAAGGCCATGCAGCAAGCCCTGTTGCAGGGAGCGTGGGGAGGGCCATCTGTGAGGGCACACAGAGCAGACACTGAGGGAAGTGTCTCAGAAGTGTGAGAACCTAATTCTGGTACTGCATGCGCATAAGATCACATTGCCACCCGATGTTGTTATTTTACTGTCACTAGCATTGATCCTGCTTATATCAAAATTGATAGTCAGGCTTGTAGTGCCCATCAGGTACAAACACGTTGGCACCAAGTGTGCATGCGTGCTTCTAAGCTAAGAGTTTAGTTTAAATGACTTTGCAGGGCTCTTCACAATTAATTATTTGCTGTGTTCTTGGAGTTCAAAAATATAAACTTGATGTAGTTAGTATTTTCATTAGCTCTCCAAATAACGTTAAATGCAGAATAATTTCTGTCATTCAAGTGGACAAGGTGACAAAAAACATCTTTTTTCTTCACAAACAAACATTCAGATATCTTTAATTGCCTGTACTGTATTTCCAAAGTTAGGCCCACAGTGGAGGAAAAAATACATGGTTCATATTTGCAGAAGGGATCCTTTGCACTACTGGGTTCCCGGAGACCTAAATTGGTCAGTCTGTTTGGAGGTGTAACCAGGTGATGTTTCAGACATTAATGAAGTCATTGCTTTCTGCAATCTGAGCTTTTCATTGTGCATTTTGGGAACCACTCTCCTGGGTTCTGTGTCTTCGTTAAATCCATATCCAATAATTTTAAACTTCTCTGCTTAATAATTGCTGTTAATGAGCCTTTGAGGAGTTCAGATGACAGTAGTATCCTTCTGAAACAATGGAGGTGTGGGTATAAACATCTTTAGCTTGACATGTAATTAATGTCTTTAGCCTGTTTCACATGCTTCAGTTACTTAATCACCGGTGTGTGGCATCAGAAGAGAAGCACATCCTTTCATCCTGGCCTTGGGTATTACGAAGATATATCCAAGAGTTCGCTTTTGCAGAGCTCTGCCTTGTCAGCAGCAGTTGAATGTGTTTTGAATGGGCCTAGCAAACTGAGCTTTGGCTGCCAGGTAGAGCAATGGCCACTTCTATGGTTGGCTTAGCTGGGGGAAGAAACTGAGAAAATTTATTATGTGTTGCAAGGAACTTGACTGTGCGAAGGATTGCTTGCAGACAGGCGTCTAGCTTTAGATGCCTAAATGCTGCCTATTTGAGGCATGTAGGTTCCTTATTTTGTTAACTAGGTAGATCTTTCCTCTTCCCTTAATGCAAATGTGAAATCCAAACATGCAGTAAAAGGTGAAAGCTTTCACTATTTTGATCTAATAAACCTCTTCCAGGACAGAATTCTCTTAAGAACAACTGAATACAAGATGTATATTCTGCATATGGAGGAATTACTTGGGGGAAAAAAAAAAAAAGGCATTGCATCCAGCTTTAAGGTTTTTACCTGCTGTGAACATCAATCACAGAATCACAGAATTTCTAGGTTGGAAGAAACCTCAAGATCGAGTCCAACCTCTGACCTAACGCTAACAATCCCCACTAAACCATATCCCTAAGCTCTACATCTAAACATCTTTTAAAGACTTCCAGGGATGGTGACTCCACCACTTCCCTGGGCAGCCCATTCCAATGTCTAACAACCCTTTCAGTGAAGAAGTTCTTCCTAACATCCAACCTAAAACTCCCCTGGCGCAACTTAAGCCCATTCCCCCTTGTCCTGTCACCAGGCACGTGGGAGAACAGACCACCCCCACCTCGCTACAGCCTCCTTTGAGGTATCTGTAAAGAGCGATAAGGTCGCCCCTGAGCCTCCTCTTCTCCAGGCTGAACAAGCCCAGCTCCCTCAGCCGCTCCTCGTAGGACTTGTTCTCCAGGCCCCTCACCAGCTTCGTCGCCCTTCTCCGGACCTGCTCGAGCACCTCAATGTCCTTCTTGTAGCGAGGGGCCCAAAACTGAACACAGTACTCGAGGTGCGGCCTCACCAGAGCCGAGTACAGGGGGACGATCACCTCCCTAGCTCTGCTGGCCACACTGCTTCTGATACAAGCCAGGATGCTGTTGGCCTTCTTGGCCACCTGAGCACACTGCTGGCTCATATTCAGCCGACTATCCACCATCACTCCCAGGTCCTTCTCTGCCTGGCAGCTCTCCAACCACTCATCTCCCAGCCTGTGGCTCTGCTTGGGGTTATTGTGCCCCAGGTGCAGGACCCGGCACTTGGCCTTGTTGAACTTCATGCAGTTGACCTCAGCCCATCGGTGCAGCCTATCCAGATCCTCCTGCAGAGCCTTCCTACCCTCAAGCAGATCGACACACGCACCTAACTTGGTGTCATCTGCAAGCTTACTGAGGGTGCACTCAATGCCCTCGTCCAGATCATCAATGAAGATATTAAAGAGGACCGGCCCCAGCACCAAGCCCTGGGGAACGCCACTAGTGACTGGCCTCCAACTGGACTTGACTCCATTCACCACGACTCTTTGGGCCCGGCTATCCAGCCAGTTTCTAACACAATGAAGTGTGCGCCAGTCCAAGCCAAGAGCATCCAGTTTCTTGAGGAGAATGCTGTGGGAGACGGTGACAAAAGCCTTGCTGAAGTCAAGGTAGACCACATCCACAGCCCTTCCCTCATCCACCCAGCGCGTCACTTTGTCAAAGAAGGAGATCAGGTTCGTCAAACAGGACCTGCCTTTCATAAACCCATGCTGACTGGGCCTGATCGCCTGCTTGCCCTGCAAGTGCCGCGTGATGACTCTCAGGAGGATCTGCTCCATGAGCTTCCCTGGCACTGAGATCAAACTGACAGGCCTATAGTTCCCTGGGTCTGCCTTCCAGCCCTTCTTGTAGATGGGCGTCACGTTTGCTAGCCACCAGTCAACTGGGACCTCCCCCCGTAGCCAGGGCTGTGGATAAATGATGGATAGTGGCTTGGCCAGCTCCTCTGCCAGTTCCTTCAGTATCCTCGGGTGGATCCCATCTGGCCCCCTCGACTTGTGCACATCCAAGTGCCGTACCAGGTCGCTAGCCGTTTCTTCGTGGATAGTGAGGGCCACATCCTGCTCCCCATCCCCTTCCACCAGCTCAGGGTACTGGGTATCCAGAGAGCAACCGGTATTGCCGCTGAAGACTGAGGCGAAGAAGGCATTGAGCCTTCTAATTGAAGGCATTCAATTTTTAAAAATAAAAAATAAGGAGTTGCATTCCAAGAGTTTGACTCTCTTGGGTGGACATCTGTTCATGAAGATTACTGATGTTTTAGAGAACAAACTAACAATTAAGCAGTGTCACTGTGTTTACACTTTGTTGTTGTTTCAACCAGTTGAATTAGTGTGGTAATAACAGGAATCATACATGGGCTGTTGCCTTGTATGGCCATGCCTGAACTATGTAATGCACTTGGACTTCTCTTCTCGAAGGTGTAATTTGATTATTTGTGCTTTTCCTGTCACATGGACAAGACAGCTAGTGCTAGTTGTATTGTGCTGCATTAACTGAAATCTCTTCTGTTATAGCACTCAGAAATGTCTTGCAAGATGACGTATGTATCACGGTGTAGAGGAGTATCACATCCAAAGAAAAAATGAGGTCATGTAGTATCTGGACTTAATTTCAGTTTTTTATTAAGTCTGTTACTTGCTGCAAGCATGTTAAGAGGAGGGAAATACTGGTACTTGTCAATATTTAGTGTAGATCAGAATCCTGTTATGTGCTTTCACATATACACAGAGCATGTTAAGTTCTTAAAAAACTGTATGTTAGTGAATTTCAAAACTTCAGTGGAGAGAAGCGGGAAATTCCTTGCTAAAACAGAGGAAAAAAACAATCAAATTGGGGAGGAAGAAAACTTTAAGATAATGCTGTCTGACAGAGTCTTCTTGTTTGTTTCTTCTTTTGTTTGGTTTTGTTTTTCTTCCTCCTTAACCTTGTCTAGCAGCGGGCCAAGAAGCTGGAAAACCTGCGTTGCCAAAACGAGTAGGTGGTATTATGGATAGAAGATCTGAAACAAGACATCCTTATATCAGCATTATACCATCTTTGAATTGCCAAGATGGATGTGTATGCCAACGCAGTGGAGAACACAAGAGATTAGAGCTGAACAATGTTCAGGAAGAGACTTCTTCACGTATGTGCATCTCTCTGTATATATTCCATGTAACTGCAACTTGAGGTGCTTGGGGGTGGGGAAGGGAAGGCAGATGTTATGTTGGAATTAGTTTAAGCCTGTATGACACCTTAAAAGCTCTCCTTTGTTTATATCAGTTGGGCCATTTTCATTTTTTTTTGGCTTAATGAATATCAAATGAATATCATTAGTGTTCACTAAATTGTCTGATGCAAGTACTTAAAAATTTTAAGTTGGTATTAACGGACTTGGAAATTTAACTACAAGAGAAAAACATTAAAACAATGCATTGTAAGGACTCCATAACATGCTACTTTAAGAACAGGCAGAGGTAGGAAATCCTGTAAAATAATAACCATTCCAGGGTTTAAAATAAAAGGGAAAACAGAACAGCTTAAAGCCTGAGGCTGCCAGGCACCTCTGCCCAAGCAGAGTGACCTAAAGCAGGTAACCAAGGACTGTGTCAAATCAGGTTTTGAATATCCCCAAGAATATATCCTTTTACCAATCTTGCATGGTTGCTTAGTTGCATTTAAGGTGTCAGGTCAATTAATAAAGAAATATGCAGCTCATTTTAGTTAGCAGTGACCCGGCACAAAACAGAAATAAATCAATCCAAAATGTTTCTCAAAGAAATCTGAAAAGCTGTGATAGGAAAAGAGATCAAATAAACAAGCATTTTGTTGTTCGTTAATGTAGAAAACAAGTCACTCTTAGAATTTACATGCATAGCAATCATTACAAACAAGGAGATAATACTGTCCAAAAGGCACATTTTTAATGACTCCTAAAGTAAGAGCTGGCACAGGTCTGAGTATCTGAAATAAAAAGGTGGTAGTGTCATAGAGGTGGAGCTACAAATAAAATAAAGCCATACAGAGATGATCCACTTCACCTAAGTCTCCAGGAACAATGGTGTATGATAAATTTGATAGTAGTATAGTATTAACTTTTTTTTAAAAAAAAAAAAAAAAAAAAGAAAAGAGCAGTTAGAAAACAGTCTACAAAGGAGAGAGAAAATGTTACTTTAGAAGTTCTGAGGCTATGAGGCTATGCATATTTCAGTGTTTTTCTCTTGTAGTTAAATTTCCAGGTCTGTTAATACCAACTTAAAATTTTTAAGTACTTGCATCAAGTAATGCAAGCCACTGTATGTCCAGAAACAGTTTGAAGCTTACAGATGACTTGAAATAAACATTCATTTTGTCGTGCTAGTAACAAACATATTTTTACCTTCTTTTACCTTGCTGCTGAGTCTGATATTTATTGTCCCTTTTATGCAAGAGTTGTTCAAGTGTAATATAACCAAACAGAATTTGCAGTGATGGTAACTACCATCTGTAAATTCCACGTTCATCTCTGCTATTATTGTCTTCTCATGAAGAGTTGCACTCACAGCTGCATGTACAAAATACAATGTTATTAGTATGTAATTTATTGGAGCAATAAATGGCTTTATCTGAGTGTGGCAGGAGGCACAATTCAGCTGGTTAATGAATGGTTAGTTCATTTTTTTGCATGTGGAAAGAAATGTTGCAGCTCCTTAAATCCTCTAGTGTATTTCAGGTTTCCTGTTCTCATCTTAAAATTCCATTTTAATTAAACAATGTAAGGATGCTGCTTGTGAGCATGCTTCTTTAATATTTGTCTTTTGCTGTTGCATGCTGAGCTGAAATTGTATCACTTAATTTTTTTTAGGCTTAATTTATAGAAATAAGACTAAATATATTAATGAAGGATGGCTATGTCTCTGCTAAATTCATCATCAAATTGCATCACATCCTCAGTAAACTACCTTTTTCATGAGCAGATTTTATAATTGAGAATGTCTCCATTGGTTTTGGTATTTTTTTTTTTTCCTAACGTATTTTCTTGCAACTTTCTGTGTAGGTTCCAGGCCGTTAGTTCAACTTCGTTCATGTTTATGGGATGAGATACTGTTAAAAAATACTGCAACTGGAGAACCTGTTTGTCAGACTAATTTGAGCCGAATTTTAGAGACAAGCGCTTTACCAGTTTCTCTAGCCTCTTATGAAGTGGAAAGCAACCAAATCACAGGGAACATTCAGAATCCTGATAAAAATTCTGAACACGTCACTGAACATGCTTCTGGAGAGTCTAATGATTTGAATGGTCACAATGGAATTGCTTTTGTAAACATCGATTCTTATGAGCCAGATAGCAGTGATGGAGAAGATGATGATGGACAAGACCAGCTATGTTTGGGAAGAGAAGAAGCAGGTGTATTTCAGGAAGCACTAGATGACGTAGTTTCTGAGTTAGGAAAAGGTATAGAGGCTTTCACTGACTTAGAGTCCCAATTGTCCACTCTTAGCCGCAGAATTTCTAGAGAATGTTGTAAGGAAGTAAGACCAGTGCCTTTAACAAGATATTTGAGCATAGATTCAGACATGAACCATTCAAACAACAAAACACTTAAAAAATCCCCTGCCGAAGGTCAAGCCATACCAAAAAGTAACCTGACTCATGAAACACAACAGATAAATCTAGTAGATACTGAAATTTGTACCCCTGTAACAACTTATAATGAATTAAACCTCAGTGATGACGAGGCTGAACAAGGAAATCCACCTGAGCTAGCAGTGAGACCTAAAATAAGAAAGCAAAATCCCACAAGCCGGTTGGAGAGAGAGACTCATCTGTCTGATGATGAAGAAAGCGAAAGCACTCCTAATAGGGGAAGTGAAACTGCTAAAATCCAGCAAGGCTATGATAAGCGTACATGGAGAAATGACAAAGAAGAATTGAGTTTCGCTACGTTCCTCAAATCCAAAAAGTACACAGATTCTCAAAAGAACACTAGCACAGACCTAAGTAGAAACACAACAGCTCAAGAACAAAATGATGACTTAAACAATAGCAATTTTTGGGATGCGCTTGAATGCTGCAGCAGACACTTACCACAGCCCCTCAAAGATGAAGACAGGTAAAGTACCATTTTTATATTTGTATTGTGCTGAATTGTATGTGTAAGCAATGTGCACATCTTCATAATTTGTCAGCAAATGGGACATAGTAACTCGAGGAGTTTTAGAATGTAGTCATAAAATGAAATGTTGATTTATCCCTTCAGCTCTCCTTCACCCCTCTCCAAGGCAATCTAAAGAAATGGTACTTATGGCATTGTAGCAAATTAATATGATTTTAATATTTTTCTTTGTAAAAAACAGTGGAGTTAGGTGCATAAGAATTATGTGAGGAAAGTACTGTTTTTTGCTTGAATATTTTTCCTTAAAAAAAAAATCATGGGGACACAAATGTAAAATGCAGTCTTGTAGTATTAGTGTGTACAGATATATATACTATAGATCATTTATCTTGAACTTTTAGTTTTCAGTCTGTTTTTTTATGTTCTAATACTGTGATAGTTAATATGATATCTATTTTTTTTTGGCAGAGAACTCAGTAAAGAACAATATCTTAGACCATGAGTGAATCTTTAAAATGTATTTGTGGAAACATTTGTCTTACATCGCTGTCTTAGTTCTTTTAATGATCGTTAAAAAATTTATGTGGGAGTTGATAGAAGTTACCCAAAACCAAGTAAAAATGTAAAACCAAATAAAAATGTATATGTAATGTCTAAAGATAGGAGAAAGGAGAATGCCAATTGGTGCTGGCTTTTCCCTCACTATATTAATACCAACTATCCTTTTGTGTAGGGTCAAATTACCTTAACACTCAGGAAGGCTACTACTTCTCTTATTTTTAAAGAGAGGATGGAGGAGAGAAGGAAGACCTTGTTCAACATGCTTTTTGGCAAATTACTGTTCTTTTCCTGAGAGTTTCCCTCAAGATTTGTTATTTTCAGGATTTTTTTGGAGTCAAATATACTGTCATGCAGAATATTGATAATCTTTTCAGACTTTGTGGAAAAAATTCTACTTTGTCATCTCTGAAGAATAATTTGATAGAGTTGGTTAATACCGCGCTTTTAATTAATTTTTAATTAAGGTTCTTCAGATGAGTGGGTGTTTCCAAAATAACTATGAATGAATATTGTTTCAGAAGTACAGATTCCAGGCTACAGCCTGGAAGCCAGGAGCAGTATTCAGGCTTCCTTCTGTTTTGGATTGTCTACCCAAAAGGTAGACTGATTTGAATAAACCTTATATTGATGAACTTTATTCACATGAGGGTAATTAAGCACTTTTCGCTGTGAATTAAAATTAAGTAAATGATCTGTTTGAGAGTGGGGAAAAAAAATGCATTTAACCCTGTTTTTGGTAAATGTGGTAGTGCTTCCTTGCTTTAGTGTTTTTTCTCTTTTTTTCTTCTAGTTTGTTTTCATCTGTGTGCATCTGTGTTTGCTGCTAGGTTTCATAAGTTTAGTAGCCTGTGTTACCACAGACTTTGTGGAGAAAACAACATGAAAAATCGGCATAAATTCTTATCCTTTAAATATTGCAGAGTCTTGGTTATAAGAGAAGAAAATCTCTAAGGCATTGTAAACTGTTAGTAGACATTATTTTACTTTTTTCTATTGAACATACAGGCGGACTTGCAAGTGAATCCTTTCCTTCCCTGTAAGGTTTACTTTTTTAACATTTTCATTGCTATATAATATTTTTTTTCTACTTGTGAAATGCTGTTGCTAGAATATTAAAATGCAGTGGAGGAAACAGACAATACTGTACAGTTATAGTGCTGGCTTCCATGATGGAGTGATAGCTTGTTGTAACAGGGCATGAGAGAAATATAGATTGGATTTGAAAAAGTGACTGTCTTCTTCATGATGGAAATTACTGACCTACTAAACAGGAAGCATGCATATTCTTTAACTTAAGCATAATCTGTGTTTACCCTCAAAAGATGTGCTCTTATAAGGTAAACTGTCAGTGTCTACTCTGTACAGAGACTTTTCTACTTTTACAAGGTGCAATTTTGTGTTTAAATGGTTAGTCCATATATAAGTGTTCAAAAATGTATATGTAGCTGTATAAAGAGCAGAGCTGGCATGTCAGACTATATCGTGCAACTCAAGTTTCACTTTTCAACCAGGAGAGAAGTTCACCATCCTGATGGCTGCAGCATGGGGCTTCAGCTCTCATTTATCCCTTGAGGAAATGCCCAGCTGTTGTGGTGATAGCATGTATAGACTGTATGAGGAAGAGGAAGCCTTGCCTAGTTGCTAGATACATGTGTGTGCTGAACTGGGAGGGTTGTGGTGGGTCCCTAGGGAGGGCAAGGGTGATAGAACAAGGAGCATGTCCTTTACCTCCCACCCTGTAGTGCTGGGATCATGTGGCAAGGACAGGCCAGTTTGGCTAGAAGGTCTGCTTCCAGAAAGTCCACATGCTAAGTTAATGTGTCATGTTTTGGCAAGTGACAAGTCTGTATGTAACTCAATAATCACTGAGGGAAGCTCTGTATCTTTGTAGAATTTGGCATAGTTAAATCCTAAGTTTTGAAATATACACATGAAAAGTTCTTGCATTGTTTACTCTGAATGACTGTAGACATAACCTTTTTTCTATTTTGAATTAGTGCATGTGTGTTAACTTTAATGAGAATTTTATAGGCAGAATATTGGAACAAAGTTGACTACCAACATAATTAATATTACTATAATCTGTGTTGGAAATCATTACTAGATTATTTTTTAAAAAAAGGACGGTTCTCAATCTCTGGGTTAGCCTTACAGTATGTTGACCTTTTAGAGGGCGAAGTACAAAAACATCAACGTTCAACTTTAGTGGGTGAAATGCAGGATCAATTGTACCTGGAAAAATTTACTACCATTCATCTGTTCTGCTGGTGGGTTAATTATATACCTAATACATTTATAAATACCAAAAAATTATCGTAGAAAAGTAGCCTACACTGACAACAAAGCTTTGTACAAAAGCAGGAGGACACAATGTTTGTATGTTTGTTTTCTTTCCACTAAAGCAGTGGTTAAATTAATACTTTGCTTTGTTTATATTGCAGCTCAGAATGTAGTGATGGAGAATGGTCGGCATCTGGGCCTCTTTGTTTTGCTGCTGCAGTGAAGTCCTTAAGTGATGAGAGCTGGGGGACCCTCCCAGGCAGGGAGGAACATGAGCCTGAAGAGGGTAACAGTGGTATAGAAGTGTATATAGGCTCCGGTTTAGGTGGAAGGTATGTTTTTATTTCACTAAGTAACTTGTTCCTGTCAGCTCTGACATCATCAGTAACACAGTAGCCGTGTGACAGTGGATAGAATAAAATAAATTCTAAAGGTGCTCACTATCTTAGCAGTAACCACTTGCTTACATCATAATAACCACAGTAGTTACTCATTTAAAATCAAACGAAAAATGGCATGTCATACAAACAATACTGACTATTTTATGAAAGGTAAAGAAATAATAAGAGGGCACTGACATTCCAATAATGAGGAAAAAGTAGCACCTATAGGGATAACAGGCTGGATATACTGACCTTAAAATGCCAGGTAAGACAAGCTAATTGTAAAGAGGCATACCATACATTATACATCTTCTGATACTGCATAGTACTCCTTGCAGAACTGTTTGTCCCTGCTTTTCATATTCCAGTGAATGGAACTGCTACTTCTTATTTCTGCAGCCCTATCAGTGATTAAAGTAAACTGGGAAAAAAAAAAAAAAACTGTAAGCTCTCAGCAAGCAAATACTTCCAATCATCCATTGCATGTTTTTTAAAGTGTCTGCCAATGTTGCAAGACAAAACTTGTAGCTATAAATAGGCAAGGAAAATATTTCTAGGCATCTAATACTGACCTTTGATTCTTAGTTTGAGTGCTTGTAGTGCAACAAGTCATGCCTAAGTGTTCTTTCTCCTGCTTCTGCTCTTAGGCAGATGGTATCCAGCACCAAGCAGTCCAGATTTATTACTGCCTTGCTAGTATTGCTGTCTCCTGAGGTTTGAAAAATTAGCATGGCTTTATGAAAAGTAATCTGTTTCAGAACAGCAGCAATGGAGCTGTTTATCCTTTAACTTTCTGTGTGTGAATAGCCTGCAAATATACCCATTTCTAAAATGATTCCTCATCAGAGGACAAATAAACAGGAAAGTAGGATTTGCAGTGCTGTGGTTCTAAACATCCTGGTGACTTGTGCTCCTCTAGAGAATCAAAGAAAAAGAAACCTTTCTCCTCACGTACGTGTCTTCTCTTACAAATAATATCTCTGCATTTAGGCCAAGCTTTCCCCATGGAAGGCTGTTCTAGGGAGTTGAGAGAGCATTTATTTTTTTTGCCTTAGGAGCTTAGATGAATAAAGAAGTTGGTACCGAATCAGCTGTGGCAGGGATACTGCCTGTACTGGAGAAAATGCAAAGCAAGTCCCCTTACTATGCTGCTGGCCTTGAGTATTACAAAAATAATTTTGCCACAGAATCATGTATCTTACTAAGTTCTTAGTTTGTATGGGTTAGTTGATACCACTAGGACTTTTTTTCCCCACAGCCAACATTAAATCCCCAGTCTAGGACTCTGTAGTCTGTGAAATGCAGCTTCAGCTATTGATGTAATATGTGTACCCTCTTGTATATATTTGTAAAATATAATCTGTAATATGTGTGCCCACTGGTATGTATTTGTAAGTTCTCCTAACTTTTTAGTATTAGCTCTTTGATTTTTTTGAAAGGGGAAAAAAAACACTTTTATTTGTTTGAAGGGAACTCCCACCTTTGGAGGAAGTGGAGTTTCCTTGTTTACAGTACCCTGAAGAAAGTAGCAGTGATGAGGAAAATCATCTAGTTAGTGAATTTGTGCATCCTGGCTTATTTATTTTGGATGGAAACAACAACCTTGAGGATGACTCCAGTGTGAGTGAGGACCTGGATGTGGAGTGGAGGTGTGTATGCCTCTTGTAGTTTTCTGCATTAATTTTGGAGGTTTTGTAGTTACTGTTTTCTTTATTCTGAAAGACATCAAAATACATGTGGCTATCAGTACGCATATGCTTCAAGGGCTGATAATCTGATTTTTAAGTTTTAAGGTACTGCAAGTGTTATGTTTCCTTTAAGAAGGAAGAAGAATGTAGATCTGCTAAATCAGTCTGATCTGAGAAAATTCTGGTGCGCTAAGATGGATGGATATACTTATTCAATTGATTTTTCAAGATAAGAGTAGTGGAAGTATAAAAGAAAGTAAAGTAATATGAATGTAGTCAACATTCAAGTCAGTAAAGCATTTTAACTGTGGTCTTTTCCTGTTTTGCACTTGGTACAATTCAGATACTGTAAAACTTTTTGTTTCTCTTTGGAACGACATTTGCTTACCTAACATCACAATTTTGAATATTTCAGTCAATCTTGTGTCATTATTGCAATATTCTTCATCAATTGCATCAATCTTCATCAATTGCAATAATTTTTATTGCAATTATTCTTCTCAGTTAGAGGAGTCCTGCAAATAGTAGGAAGAAAGCAATCAAAGCCGCTTGCAAAGCCTAATCCTAGAATAATGTTTGGTTTGGTTTAAAGTGAAAGTAAGCTAGAGGGAGTGTTTTTCAGTAAGATTTAAAGCTGCCTCTCTTCTACTTAATAATATAACAAATTGACTGTCAAGCACTTCAGAGCAAAGCTCACCTCAAATTCATCTGAGGTCTGCACTGCTGTGGCTGTAGCACTGTGCTCGGTGCAGACACTGATAGTGGGGATGCTGGTTCCAGCTGGGCCCTGCAGCCAAGATGAGAGCTGTCTGGGTGGGTGTCTGGCAGCCAGCCGAGGTCAGAGCTGCCTCCATAACCATAACCACCTTGCGAGATAATACACGCTCATTAACAGGTGATGTGCAACAACTTAATGTGCCCAGCCCTCATCTTGTTATATTAACTTTGTAATGTTAACCATGCTTCCTAACTCATGTTCTACAGGCTGCTGGATGAGTTTAATGAAGGCCTAGGAGCTGCTCAAGCCATTTCATCTGTGGACCCCCAGTTTATCACGTATGTGGCACTAGAGGAACGCTTAGCACAAGCTATGGAGGTATTAAAACACAGCAATTTAATTTTGTGTGAAATAAAACCAGAGCCCTTTGTTCTTGTGTTGTGTTTTGTTTTGTTTTTAGTATGCAAATATTCAGGTCATTAAGTTTCAGATTCTCTTTTTTTAAAATATAGATATGAAGGTGTTCAGGCCTTATTTCAATCAGTGTTTGGGGAAAAAGTAGGAATTGTACATGTGTTCTTGGTAGTATTATATAAGTGGCGTTGTGACAATTTTTTTCTTATTCAGAAGTTGACAGAGAACTAAAAAACTAATTTCTTGGTCCATCTTGAATTTTCAGGTATGCAAACTTGAAAATAAAGCTGTTGTAAGTGATACAGAGCAAGAAGTTATGATCAGCACTACTTTGAGAACTTTACTATCTTTTTTCCTCTAAGAGAAAATAATTTCTGCAAGTATAAACACATCATGTAAATTGCTGTAAAGATGTTGCTAAATTCCCTACATACCAAAAGAAAGTTTATACCTGAATCTGTACCTATAGATTATCCCAGCTTTTTTTTTTTTTAAAGAGCTTTTAATGGAAGTCTTTATTTTTTATACTTCACCACAAGATTTTTCTGGTGTCTTGGCTCCATATGTATTTTTAAAATCCTGTTTATCTTTACCTTACACTAATAGATTTCATTTCATACTTTGGGTAAATAAACTGTCATGGTTACATGGTTACAATCTTTGTTTTCCTGTTTGTTTTTTCTTGAGTTACATGATGATGGTCACTGTCAGAATAAATATGGAGCTAGCTGAAATTCAGGTTGATGCAATGTGACAATTCCTGCACTGCTAGAAATCTTCCCTGCAGAATATTTTCCAAAATAAGAGTTAAGTGTTTGGTAGACATAATATGGTGCTGCAACAATTAAATTGAATGGTTTTGTTTTACGTGAAGTTTAGAGGGCAGCAAGGGGCAGCTTTGCAACTGGCTTTTAGTTAAAAGGGGTGAATAGGGCAGGCTGTGTCATAGGATGCTTGCAGGCACAATTCCAAGGACATTTTAAAATGTTTTCTAAAGCTGGCTGTCAGTGGAAACAATCATAAAGCTTTTTTTCTTTCCTCATAGATAGCAGTGAAATCAAACATTTTGTGAATTTTCTAAGGGGATTAAAAGCTTGTTCCCTGAAGTTGGCAGTCATTGAATTTCCGTGTATTGTGCATCCCTCAAGGAATATGGGAGGTTAGCATTATTTATGATAGAGTACCACAGGGTCCTCTTCAGCTTTGTTGGATCTTGTTAGTGTTACTTATCTGGAGATGTTTCAAAACTGTTTATCGATGTGTCTGTTGATATCCTTATTGTAAAAGCAGTATTTTGAAGTTGTATGGCGAAAATCTATGCCCTTTTCATAAGCTGCCAGTTCTCACCACATCAGACAAGGGAGAACTATAGAAGCAGTTGACCTCCTCCTTACCACCAAAGAAAGGATCTGTGTAGAGAGGGGAAACTAATCCCATCCTTTTTTTAGCTGTATGTTAACACTTGAAGAGGTGACTTGAGGTTATTACAGATCTGACACTTTGTTTCTCATTACTGTGCAGCAGCATTCTGTAGCTCTTCTGTCAGAAGAAATGTGTGGACTTCTGTCAGGCTGACCTGTAAACACAGCTGTAGGTGAATATATATATGAGGAGCTGCTGTAATTATGTTAGTGTCTCCAGGAACTGAGCGCCGTTGAACTTGCATGGCAAGCAGTTAGATAACTTAAAATGTAGTTATTCTCTGGAGCCTGTGGATCAGGTCGCTCTGGATATTGGACAAGAGGGAAAGCCAATTTTCTGAAATAGTATTACTACTTGAAATTAGCACTCGAATCTCTGAAACTTTATGGTGAGCATAAGAAGTCTGGCATAATTGGAATTAGTCAACAGGAAATAACTGCTCCATAAGAAGTTTCTAGTCTTGAGAGTTTAAGGGGAAGTACATTAGTGTCATACTTGGATAGATCCTTAATTGTTTTTATATATAATGCTCTCAATCTGTATCCTTTAGAAAGTGTACTGGTACTATCTGTGTGTCAATTTCTGTATTGTTGGCACAAAAGAAAATACTCTGTAAGAAAATCTAGAATATCTGTGTTGCCTGAAATAGCTAGATGTCTTGCAACAGCTGATTAATATATCAGCTCCTTGTCTTTCCTGAATATAGTGTGTCCTTTCAGATCAAATCCATCAGTACTCTTCTTTCTTCGAAATTTTAACTTAAGAAGCAACCTTTTAAAGGTGATATTCTCATATTTTTATTTGACTAAACAAAATTAATATCCTTTCTCTTAAGGGTTATTACCTCCCATCTTATCTATCCATCCAGAATTAATTTTGATTGTTTGAGATCATATCTTTTAACGATCACAGCAAGATGTAGGATATAATGTTTTCTGGACTTGTGAATGGCTATTCTGATATAATCTGTATTAATAAAATATGATGTGACTTTATCTCTCACTGGATTAACGAGGACTAGAAATTTGTGTGTGAAAGCTGGAACAGCAACCTCTAAATAAACTTCCCTGGTAATCAGGCAGCTGTAGACGTAGGATGTAGAATTCTGTTCAACAAATATAAAAATGAGAAATCGTTCACTGGAACAGTGAATGACGTAAATGTCATAATGTTACAAAGCCTCTTCCTTATCTTTCTCACTGTGGTCACAGTGCTTGGTCAGAAATCCAAAATGCGGAATACAAAACTTTTTTTGGGGGAAGAACTTTATTTAAAAATAAATACATTTTGTGATGTGAAGAACAAACTGAAGACTTCAAGTTTGAATAAGAGACTCTTGAAAATATCTTCTCTAAAACTAGAAAATTCAATTTTTGATGCAGTACTTTTTAATACAGTCTTTTTATTCATTATATAGGAAATGTAATACAACAATTTTTGTTCTGCAGTTTCAATTAACTGTACATGTATATCAGGTAAAGAGATCACTAGGAAGGATATCCTAGGTACTAAGGTCAAGGTGATGAGGCTTTAGAGCTCTGAAGGATACAAAAATTAAAATGCCAGTCATGAAGAATAAAGATGTGATTCTATGCTTCTCGTTTCCCTCCCCAAGAGTAAAGGGAGTGATTTCATCTGTTCTTGACATAGCGCATTTTATTTTGGAGATCAGGACTTGTTCTGTTTTTGCTAGGCATTTTTCTTGCTTATTCTACAGGGAGATTTGGTTCCAGTTCACTAGATACCTTTCCTGCTTGTTGTACATCTTTTGCTTTCACCTTGCGGATTTTACTGCTTGCATGTGTTTTTCCTTTCCCTGTATGAACAACTTTCCCTGTTTGAACCCAGGCATATTATCTGTATATTTATAACAGCTTTCCAATAGAATATTTGTTCTTGTTGTGGTATTTGTAGTCCAAGTATTCAAAAATACTTTCACCTAGTTGTCAGTTACAGTGTTTTAGCGTTTAGTGTTATTTAGATCTGTCTTTAGGGCCAACATGTTATTTAAATCTTGCTTAGTCTGATTCTACCTTATGGAAGATGTGCACTGCACCTCTGCTTCTGTTGTGACTTTAAACTAACCCATTTGTTTCTTGGTGATGAGGTATCTTTGCACCAGAGGTTTCATAATGTAGAAGTCTAAGTTTTGGCTAGCTTAAAGTACTGTGTCTCTGAAAAAGATGAAATAATGCCCTCATGCTTAAAAAGGGGGGGGAAAAAGGAAAGCCTGGGGAACTACACACCAGTCAGTCTCGCATAGCAAGGTCATGGAGCTTGCTTTCCCTGCAAGCTATGGAAAATACAAGTGACTGGTGACAGCCGTCACAGCTTCAAAAAGGGCAAATCTTGCCTGACAAATTTGGTGACCTTCTACAATGGGTTTACAGCACTGGTGTATGAGGAAAGCAACTGATGTCATCTATCTGGGCTTATGCAAAGCACTTCATACAGTCCTGCATGACATCCTTGTCTAAAATGGAGATAAATGGATGTGATGGATGGACTATTCAGTGGATAAGGAACTGTTTCTATGGTTGCACTGGAAAAGCTGTGATCAGTAGCTCAATGTGCAGGTGGAGACTAGTGACGTGGTGTTCCTCAGGGGTCTGAATTAGGACCAGTATTATGGAACACTTGTCAGCAGCATGGACAGTGGGATTGAGTGTAATCAGTAAGTTTGTGGATGATGACAAGCTCAGTGGTATGGCTGACAAATTGGAGTGAAGGGATGCCCTCGAGGGGGAATTTTGACAGGCTTGAGAGGTGGACTTCTGCAAACCTCATGAAGTTCAACAAAGTCAAGTGCGAGGTCCTTCATCTGGGCTGGAGCAATCACCAGTGTGAGTGGGTGATGATAGGTGATGATGTCAGGCTGGGTGATGAATGAATTGAGAGTAGACCTGTGGAGAAGGACTTGGGGATACTGGTGAGCAAAAAAAAAAAAAGAAGAGAAGGCTCCAGGAAGACCTTAGAGTGGCTTTCCAGTACCACAGGAAAGGTGGGGAGGGACTTCTTACCAGGGAATGTAGTGACAGAACAAGGAGTAATGATTTAAAACTAAAAGAGGCTAGCTTCAGATTAGACATAAAGATGAAATTCTCCACTCAGAGGGTGGTGAGGCCCTGGCAGAGGCTGCCCAGAGAAGCTGTGGATGCCCCATCCCTGGAGGTGCTCAAGGCCAGGATGGGTGGGGCTTTGGGCAACCTGGTCTGGTGGGAGGTGTCCCTGCCCATGGCAGGGGGTTAGAGTTAGAAAGTCATGAAGGTCCCTTCCAACCCAAACCATTCTCTGATTCTATTTCTCTGTTTTGGTGAACAGGTTGGATTGAGTTCTTAATTAAAACATTAAAAATTTGTCCAAAAACTGTGACCTTATTCAGCCTGTTACTGATTTACTTAATCCCCCTTTGTGAGTCCCACACAGCTCTGTTACCTAAAGAAACTAGTAGATTCTTCAACTAGACAGCTCACCTGTGATGACATTACTTGTTATTGTACTCTATTATAGCTCAGTTTTCTGGGGGAAAAACAAACAAACAAACAAAAAACTATCCAGCAAAATAAATTTGCTATATCTGGGTGATGAGGGAAGGGAGAATTCTGTCACAACTGTGAGATCTGGAAGGGAGAAAAAGCAAATGCATATTAAAAGCAATCAAAAAAAAAGCCATGTTCTATAAGACTCTTGGGTTCTGCTAAGTAGTTTGTCCTTAATGACCTATGTATGTGGGTTGTTTTGGTTTTTTTTACTATCACTTTTTAAAGAAGTTACTTAACTGGGAGTGTTAGAGTAGCAATATAGAGCAGGTGGGGTGTGCCTGCATTGTTTGTGATTTTCATTTCTGAGTATTTCCTGTGCGGGTTCACAGCTGTGAAGTGCTCACACACCTGTAGCCCATAACACCCCTGGTTTTAGCAGTGTCCAACATGTGGCTTATGCAACATGGAGCAGTAAACAGTCACATATGAAATAAGAAAATTAGGGTATCTCTGAAGCCTTGAAACCAAAGTTAGAAAAGTTATTAAATGGACCTTTCTTTGGTTTGCTTTTTTTGAAGATGTAGTTTTAAACATCACTTAAAGTCATTGTGAGGCTTTCCATCTGTGGTGCTTGTTATGTAGCTTTCAAAAAGCAAGCAGTACAATGTAAATTGTTTTCTGTTCTGTTGTGCTAATATTGGATATAGGCACAGAGGTTTGACACAGGTAATACTGCATCCTTCTGTCTGCCTTGGAGCTTATCTAGCTTTTCCAGCTGTAGTATTTAATTAGATTAACTACAATACTACTACCTACAAGTTTTTCTCAGACCTTCACAGCAGTAGCAAAACACCATTGCAAATACTACAGTTATCCTAATGGTAGTAAGGCAGCATTGTCTGTTGTGGCAGAACAGATCGGTTTTAAGCTGTTGACTTTGAGGAAGGTACTTGTTTTGCAGGTAGACTTGTGTACTCCACCACACCAAACTGTTCCAGGGTTTGCTTTAAACTGGCATTTCTAGGTGAGAATACTTGTGGCAGTAGGAGCTTGAAGTATTTGTTAGCTCATGCTGATCTGTGTTGCCACAAATATTTGACTGTAGGTGTAAAGCTGTTAGGTGGAATGGTTGCCAGAGCTACCTTGCCACTTTGACGAGCAGATATGTAGTCAGGCTGCAGCTGATAACCTTCTGTAAAGATCCAGAGGAAAGACTCTTGAAAGTAATCCAATGTTTCTCTAGTTTGTTTTTCAGTTATTAGGTAAACCACTGACACTATAAAAATGGCAGTTTCTCTTAAAATTCTTGCCTGGAAGTTTGTCTATTAGAATAAATGCATTTCATCCTGATTAGAACAGAAAGTAGTTGTACTTGAGGGCTGTGCATAGTTCATTCGGGATATGAACTCAGTGCTTACGTGTTGGTGACTCTTCAGTTTTAGTCTGCTGTATTGCTGTATTGATTGCTTCATCAGGTATATCTTGTACATTTCTTAGAACCTGGATTTGCTATATTTGCTTTCTTGCTATGCTTTTTTTTTTTTTTTTTTTTTGCTGAAGATCCTTTCCCTTCCAGTGTCTTAGGTGGTTGAATGTATGATATAAACATCAAATTGGCCTGCTTTGGCATTGGATTCATAGTGGTTTTGTATGATGAAAAATGAGATTTTAAGTTTCAAAACAGGATGAATTCAAAGAGCAGGCTATCTTACACAGATGAGAAACATCTCTGTGGATCCTGCTTTTTTCCTGAATGCTTCCATTGAGAATGCTTACATTAGCCCAGGTACATGATATTTGTCATATCTGAGTAATGCTGTAGTTGAAGCCAAGAAACAAATTAATAAACTTTTCTTTCCGGAACGTGAAATGTAGTGAAATGTACTGGCAAGTTTTATTGCATTTTTGACTTGTTCTCTTTTCTGAAATTTTGTAACACGAGCAGACATTCATTACAGAATAAGTTGTGAGTCTGTACTGATATTTTAGAAGTCTTAAAAACAAGCTGTTACTGTTTTGACCTTCAGTTTCAGCTCATTCATTACAAAAATAAAAATGATGTAATGGTTAGTCTGACAGGGTTTCTTTTCTTATTTGTTTTTATATGGAAAAATATAAAGTGAGTAAGAATTTGGTCTCTGCTCACCCTTTTCAGAACGCTCTGGCACATTTGGAGTCTCTTGCAGTTGATGATCAACAGGCGCATCCACCAGCTCCTAAAGAAAGCATAGATTGTCTGCCACAGATTATCATCACGGATGACCGTAATGGTATGGACAAAACAATTAAGAATTAATTTCTGTAAAGTTTATAAGATCAAACTTAGCTTTTTATATTAGCATAGATATAGTATTTTAATGCACTATGCAGCTGACAAGGCTGTTGTAAGGTTTTGAATTTTGATCTAGACTGAATATAACCTTTGGTCAGTTTGGAAAATTAATCTTCAGTAAGTGTGATTGTATTTCATAATTATTGCATTATTGGTAATTTTGGTATATATTGTTTTTAACTTCAGTTAATGTTAGATGTAAAAATAAAAATAAAAAACAACACCCAAAACCTAATGCTTTTTCTATTTCATGGCTGTAGGTCAAGACCAGTGTTGCTGTACTATCTGCTTCAGTGAATATGTGAAAGATGAAATCATAACAGAGCTACCCTGTCATCATTTGTTTCACAAGCTCTGTGTCACTCTTTGGTTACAGAAGGTAATTGAAACAGGATGTTTTTGGTTTTTTTGAGTACTTGTGTCCTAGTAGGAAACCTATTAAAACCTGTAGAAAAAGTAGGAGCAAATGCCATGAAATAACTACCTGTTATTTATATGCACTATGGGACCAAGCTCTAATGCAAATGAGGAGATTAATTTATATCCATAATCACCTGAAGGGGAATGACCTGGCCTTTGTTAGGCATGGGTGTTAATAATGTAAATAAAATATTATTAGTATAAATAAACTGATTACTATAAATCCTTAAATCTGAACGCTTATTTATGTAGACTGGAGCGTAGTGGTGTTTGAACAGGAGAGGACTTTTGTGTGGAAAAACTTGGTTTGCTTTCAGTAAGAATGAAGAAGACAGATGCTATACTTCACTTGGTTAAGAGAAGTTTTCTTTACTATACCCCTCCTGGAAGTGAAGATAATGGCTTGGTTTTCTCTGAAGAGAACCAAGTATCTGTCCTGCCAGAATGTGTCAGGCCCATTTGTTGTAACAGATAATCTTGAAGAAACAAAGAGGAAGTAAGAATCTGCTGGAATACATGTAGACTAATTTACAATGTGAACCTATAGTAAACCAATTGCATTAGATTTTTTAATCATTTGTAATTAGTTTTTCCCTCAAAATATTGAGCATTGTGCTGAGATGAGACTAAAAACTGTAATTGATTTACTAGTATTTTTGTCCACACACTTGCACACTGCTTTACAGACAGAATGAACCTGGATTTGATGGCTCTCAACTAGTTTGTTAGAAATAGTGCTGAACATACAAGGTAATGCATCGCTTCCTCAGGAACTAAACAAAAAAGGTTAATTGATTCAGACTAGGGAGATCAGATGACCTCTAGCATGAATTCTTGGTGGGTTTATATTTTTTGTACCCTGATAGTGTTGATTTCAAGGTAAATATTGCTTGTATTACGCCTTACTTTCTTCTGCTGCCACAGTAAACTGCTCTTGCCGATGACTATGATGTAATACTTTTGTTAGATTTGGGTTGTACGAAGTTTTTCATTGGAGTAATGGGGCAAACAAAAGAGTTCCCAAATGTAAAATCCTCACTTTGAAGAAGACCTTGCTAGAGTCTGATGTAACCTTCATATACCTGGTATAAGAACAAAATGTACCTTTCATCAGAGATGCAAGATTTCTTAGCTCCAGTTATCTGTCCTGTCAAGTGTGGCTTTGAGACAGTACTGTTGTTAAGACATTTAATACTTTGTAGATCATAAACTTCAGCTTTTCAGTGAAACGGAATGCAAACTATGTGAATGACCCACTTTTTTCCTCTCTTTCTTGTAGTCAGGAACATGCCCTATTTGTCGCCACGTGCTTGCACCCGTGCATCCTTAAACAGCTGCTACAACTGCTCCCTTTCTATCTGATCATGATTCTTCCATCTTCTGTTCAGAATGTTACAAGAGCTCCAAACTCTAGCATCTGAAATGAAGTCTCCTTCGCCAAAATAAAAATGTTAACTTTGCCTGTTAAATTGCAAAAAAAGAAAAAACAATTGTATATAAAATATTACATGTAAAATACTTCATATATTATATATTTCAGTTTAAGAAGAAGATGCTAGAATTTATAAACTTATTTAGGTTTGCAATACTTTAAATTTCTAAAGTCTAAAGCTTGTATTATGATAAATTTGTCCAAACAGATAATTAATGTGGCACTGTCTCTCTAAGTACCTGCAACTGCAGTGCAGTTGTAGCTTACTGAAGTTATGCTTATCTGTTTTTCATAACTGATCTATTTGCCAATGACTGACTGTAATGGATGTCTTTTTTACATCAAATGCAAAGATCTTCTTTGACAACAGTACAGTTTGGTTTCACTGGAAATAAGTTTCACTGAGAAACGCTATCTTACCCCTTTATTCTATATAAACTTTCTTCATACTATCAGAAATGCTGTTATATTGCTGATACCTGGACTTTTTTTTTTTTTTTTACAAATACTAATACTATTTTTAAGACTAGGTCCTGAATAAGTATAAGAATTTGGAACTTCAGTACATGATATTCTTAATTTCTAAGAGGCTGAATCCATAAAAGCTGGGCAGCTGTTTCCTTCAAGTTCTGCTTAAATTCCACTGTATTAAGTAGGTCTCCTGCACTTTCTCCTTCATGCATGTACACCCTCTCACTATTAGATGTATTTATTTTTTCTTATATATGAGGGGTGGGTTTACTTTCCTAAAACAGTTGCAATTAAAATATTTTTCTCTTTGAGTCTTAAATCTGAACAAAGTAGTAAGAACATTACATACCTAATAGCCATGTATTCAAATGTATTTTTCAATTAAGATAACTCCAATGAAGCTATTTCAGAAATTAAAGAATGTTTCTAGTGTTTGTACTTGTTTCAGTAGGTTATGCTATATTTAATATTCTAAAGGAGAAAAGACTAGTTTCTAGAAAGTATTTCTCTAAATAATGCTATATGTCCCTTAAAGTTTTTTTTGTATACCGAAGTTACTCTTACAATGCAGGAAGTTAAGATTTTGATCTGTGGATATGTACTAATACCTGTGCAAATCTCTTCTGTGGCTCTTGGATAGACATGTGATTCCTGCAGTGGGAATAATATAAAAGGGATCATGTCCAAACAGTTGTAAAACAATTAGTTTCTTCCAGTAACTATTAGATTGAATGAAGCTCTTGGAAAGGAAGAGTGATTGAGAAAGTATTACAGTAGCTCTTCCTTAGTGCTTAGATTATTGCTGTCATCAGTGTCATTCCTTTCAAATATTATTTTTTTTTTCTTTAAATAGTGGTCAAAGATAGTAATACTTGTTTTATTTTGAGGGATACACTATAGTGTAGTTTGTGGAGTGCAGCAGAACAAAGAATGGATAGCAGCTGACATTGGTATATTCATGAGAATTTAGATGATGCAGTTCCAAACTGTGGAGTACAAGGAAACGCCAACAATTGGATATTGGTGAAAAGTGGTAGAAGCGTGGTTAGCACAGCTCCTTATTTTTTGTAGTAAAACTCTATAGGCCCTGAAGTTACCATCAGCAGGATTGGGGAAAATGTGATAAGGAACATATGCTGAACATATGCTTACAGGCATGCTTACTGGGACACTTCATTCTCTTCCAAGAAGCACTATAATTTTTCCATATCTCTATTAGAAACCAGTGCTGAATGATCTGTAGCTACCAAGTACTCCAGATGATAAAGAGTTAATGCAGCCCTTAGTGTTGTTCCAGGATCCTTAGGGGATGTAGGTACATTTCAGACAAAGTATAAATGAAGACATTCATATTCCCAGCTGGGGGAGGGAGCAGATCAGCAGAAGGGTGGGTTTTACTGCCTAGTAATATCAGACTTGTTCTTGAGGGTGTTGTTTATCAGTAGCTTCACTCTGCAGCAAATGCAGGTACTTAAACCAGTCTGTGTTCTGTTTCAGTCTGGACAGTACAGTATAGCACAGTGTGCAGGTCTTCATTTAATCCCTTAAGAACAGTGTTTTGTAAAGAGGATTACTCCAGCTTCTGGGGCAAAATCTGGAAGTGCTCTTGCTAGTTTGATTCCAGACTTACCCAGCAGTGTTGAGTTAAGAAAGAAGCAGCTGTTAAACCTCCTTGTCTATTGCTGGCATCTTCCTATTTGTAAACAACCAATAAAAAACTTCCTGAGAAGTGTGTTTAAGCTTTGTTTGTTCAAATTTAACTTGAATGTAGAGGCATCACTTACAGATGAAAGACCTTCAGCAGGGTGTCTGAAAAGTATATGTTAGGTCATGCTCAGGTTCCCAGAATTGTCCTGTAACACCTAGGAAGAATCATGATCCAGAAATTTGGATTATTTGTCCAAATGTCTGACTTTTTGGTATATAAAATTGCATCAGATTGCTGTGCAGACTAAGTGGTTCATGCTTCAAATTTAAAATTGTTTGGTTAAAGTGGGCCTAGTTCATCTGAAGGCCTTGCAAAGTATAATGTTTTCCTAATAAAAAAAAATTAAAAAAAAAAATAATTTGCTCAAAGGGAGTTCTCTGGTAAACTTTCTAGCTACTGGAAGAAAATGTTTGCTATGTTATGTAAAACCAAATATTCAAGGGGAATGAAAAAGCAAATGTTAAAAGCAAGCTTGCTACTACTAAATGTTTGTATAGTCTTTATAAGCACTGGTAAACTGGAAGCATCTACATTAGAAGTCTAAAGGAGACCATAACAGTGGATAGACAAATTACCTACTTAGAATAATTTCTAAGAAATCCAAAAGTCTTTATGCAAAAAGTTTCTTCATGATGTGAACTGTTTATTAAACATAATAAAGCACTTTCTTTCTGAATTCAAAATGTGGAGTGTTTTGGATGTTTTGTTTAAAACAAATAGTCTTTTTGTTTTGTTTGCTCCTTTCTAATTTTGGCAGATTTTTAATCTGTTTCAGCTATTAGATATGCAGGCAACATATATTTTGTAAACGCATGTAGTGAAAGCAGCTAACTTAACATGAAGAAAACCTCCTTCAAGTTGAAGGGGTAGTTATGTTTAGTTGTGGCAGTGCATGTCTTATGATTTCAGTTCTGGTTACTTGGGGTGCTGCCTGTTAACACTCACTGCTCTGGAGATGCCTGCTTTAAATAACAGAAGGTTCCTGTTCCACTCCCTCCATCCCCCTATGCTTTGTTGTTCAGTGCTTAACAACATCTGGAGGAGGTAGTGGTGGGGGCTGTTTTATTGGTAAGAGCTGCAAAAATATGATTATTGTCTCTCATTTTTTTTCAGTCCTGGCTCAGATTAGAAGTGCTGAGCTGAAGCTCGTGCTACAGGCAGTTTTTCTTCTACTCGAGTTCACCAGCCGTGGCTATTCCAGGGCTCTGCACCAGTGACTCCACTTATCGAGTGGCACTTGGTGTGCGGTTAGCTCTGGTGCTCGACGGCCTCATAGCCTCAGCATGTGGCGCCACTTTGTCCCTAGCAGTTCCCTTGAATTTTCATACTTCGTCTGAAGTAAATCTGCCCCCGGCGTTCTGCATGTGTGCAATGGTGCCATGCCATCCTGCCTGAAAGTACAGCTCAAGTGCGTCAGTGTTCAGGCTCAGCTCTCCAGGCCTGGATTCAGCGAGCATCAGAGTGACCTTTTGTTCTGTGGGGGAACTATCTGCTCCATATCTTATGAGACTTGGCCGTAAAACAAACAAACAAATCTCAGCCTAGCAGTGTGCAAAACCCAAACAATCTTTTTCTATTTAGAGTGAGCAGTACTTTCCTGCTCCGAGCATGTTCAGGATATTTTCTTTGCATTGCTTTTTAAAAGATTTTTTAAAGATTTTTGATAGATATTTGCACAAGAGTCATCAGGGCTGATCAATAGAGCTTTAAACTAGATTTGAAGGGGGAAGGGGATAAAAATAGCCTCTCTGGTGATAAGCTATATGACAGCACGCCAAAATTCGAAGGACTGTATACTAGTGAGGCCCATCAGCCGGCTCTATGAGGTGTCAGGTACCTCGGAGCAGATTTGAAGTGTTTCTACACCAACGCACACAGCATGAGGGACAAGCAAGAGGAGCTCGGAGCCATGGCTCAGTCCCAGAGCCACAACATTTTCCTGCTTGACGAACCTATCTCCTATGATAAAGTGACACGCTGGGTGGATGAGGGAAAGGCTGTGGATGTGGTCTACCTTGACTTCAACAAGGCTTTTGACACTGTAACCCACAATATTCTCCTCAAGAAACTGGCTTCTCGTGGCTTGGACTGGTGTACACTTCACTGGGTTAAAAACTGGCTGGATAGCAGGGCCCAAAGAGTTGTGGGGAATGGAGCCAAGTCCAGCTGGAGGCCAGTCACTAGTGGCATTCCCCAGGTTTTAGTACTGGGGCTGGGCCTGTTTAACATCTTTACCGATGACCTGGATGAGGGGATTGCGTGCACCCTCAGTAAGTTCGCAGATGACACCAAGTTAGGTGCGTGTGTTGATCTGCTCAAAGGTAGGAAAGCTCTGCAGGAGGATCTAGATAGGCTGCACCGATGGCCTGAGGCCAACTGCATGAAGTTCAACAAGGCCAAGTGCCGGGTCCTGCACCTGGGGCACAAGAACCCCAAGCAGAGCTACAGGCTGGGAGATGAGTGGTTGGAGAGCTGCCAGGCAGAGAAGGAGCTGGGAGTGATGGTGGATAGTCGGCTGAATATGAGCCAGCAGTGTGCTCAGGTGGCCAAGAAGGCCAACAGCATCCTGGCTTGCATAAGAAACAGCGTGGCCAGCAGGGCTAGGGAGGTGATCGTCCCCCTGTACTCGGCTCTGGTGAGGCCGCACCTCGAGTACTGTGTTCAGTTTTGGGCCCCTCGCTACAAGAAGGACATGGAGGTGCTTGAGCGGGTGCAGAGAAGGGCGACGAAGCTGGTGAGGGGCCTGGAGAACAAGTCCTACGAGGAGCGGCTGAGGGAGCTGGGCTTGTTCAGCCTGGA
This sequence comes from Aythya marila, assembly GCF_965140915.1. Lineage (NCBI taxonomy): Eukaryota > Metazoa > Chordata > Aves > Anseriformes > Anatidae > Aythya > Aythya marila. The sequence continues at coordinate 61,017,306 of NC_139080.1, read as the reverse complement.
GAAGAGGAGGCTCAGGGGCGACCTTATCGCTCTCTACAGGTACCTTAAAGGAGGCTGTAGCGAGGTGGGGGTTGGCCTGTTCTCCCACGTGCCTGGTGACAGGACGAGGGGGAATGGGCTTAAGTTGCACCAGGGGAGTTTTAGGTTGGATGTTAGGAAGAACTTCTTTACCGAAAGGGTTGTTAGACATTGGAACAGGCTGCCCAGGGAAGTGGTGGAGTCACCATCCCTGGAAGTCTTTAAAAGATGTTTAGATGTAGAGCTTAGGGATGTGGTTTAGTGGGGACTGTTAGTGTTAGGTCAGAGGTTGGACTTGATCATCTTGAGGTTTCTTCCAACCTAGAAATTCTGTGATTCTGTGATTCTGTGATTTTTTTCTTGAGGCAGAGGTGATGAAGTTTTGTTGAAAACTGAAGGTATCCAAAGAGTGCCTTTTCTAAATTGATTATGGGTGTTTGTTTTTTTCCATAGTGAACCATAGATCAGTCAGCAAATATTAGTGGATAGAGCTGTATTAACACAGGAGAGAAACCAGGTGACAGTCATTTCTATGTATCCTTCAGCTGTGTAAATTTAATATCAAGGGTAAAATCAGTGATCAGGAGTCCCGAGGTGCCCCCAGCTGTTACTGGAATTTCTGCTACCTAGTCATTTAAATCCTGTCCAAGCTATCCAAAACAGAATTTGGCAACTGTCAGAATCAAGGGAATATAAGGCTTCAACATGTTGTCATGAGCTCATGTATAAATCCTCAAATACACCATAAAGTAATAATTAAAAATCAAAAAGTTCTCTTTCCTATGTGTGAGAGTAAAATCTGTCAGATGATTTTAAGTGATGGAAAGGACGATATTTTGCTGAGAAAATTATATATTTTTACAGATGTAATTTTAATATATGCTTTCAAGATATATTTCCAGGTACATTATCTTTTGTTTTGAACTTGCAAAATTATCCGTCCTAAAAAGGCTCATTGTGTTTTAGTGAATTAATTTAAGACTATCGCTGTAAGTGACACATTTTAAAGCAGCAGCATCAGACTTACATTTATTCTTTCATAAAACAAATGTACGCAGCCATAGGAATTCCGTTCCACATTCTCCTTTTAATAGGGCAGTCTTTCAGTGTGACAGAGTAATGCTGTGAGCACATCTGAATTGATACTGTAAATTTAGTGCTATAGGTGAATTTGTTGCTATAGTTATTCCGATCTGAAAAATGTCAAAGATAGGAGAAAAACAAAAGAGTTCCATAATTTGAGTTTTACTTTATCTCTTTGTTTCTCTAATCTACACTTTCACCTGCATTTTGTGTTGTGTGTTTTAGGATATTCACAAGAGAAAAGAGATAGGAAAATACATTGGTCGTGTAGTCCTTTAGTCAATATGGTGCATGCAAACAACTAAGACACATCATTATTTTGGCAAGAGAAGGAATATTATGGGGAGAATAAGCCTTTTTTCTTCATAGGCTAATAAGCAAAATCTATACTTACAGATCTTCATAGTCCTAAAATTCCACATAACTGATTTTTCTCAGTGTTAAGCCTCTCAGTAGATAATTACCTTGTTTTGAGGTGTATATCATAAGAAAAAGCAACTGATGATGGTTATTAATTAGTAAGTATGAGAGTTTAATGATGGGCCAAAATTCAAAGGGCACAATTTTCATCCATACCAGAGTTATATTGTGCTCTTGAGGCATAGAAAAAGCTTTCAGGAATAAGAAAAGATTTACTAGGTAACAAAAAGGAAGTATAGTGTAAACAGGATTACAGTCCAGTTGTGGGTGGGTTTTTTTTGTTTGTTTGTTTGGGTTTTTTTGGTTGGTTGGTTGGTTGTTTTTCTTAATCAGATTTTGAAACAAAGTAAAAACAAGCCCTTTTCTCAGCTGTGAAGCAGAACTGTCTTCAGCTTGCCAAACCCAAGCCTCTAAGAAGATTTCAAGGAAGTCAATTAAAATTAATATAGTGGGAAGAATATATTTTCAAAGTAAGGTTGGGAATTTTATGTCAGATTTTCCAACTGAAAAGAAGCAATGGCTAATTAAGTGTTCTAACCATGGTGGTAAGATTAATAACAGGTAGGAGCTGGAGGTTGTTTTACAGCTGCATGATATAGCAAGAAAATCTGTGAGATTAAAAATTATGGCAGTCAGTCTTTATTGTATACTGAGTACTGTGACCTGTTAATGCACAAGATCACCTCTGTCAGAGTAGAAAGGTTTCACCATGTATTAGTGGAATTCTCCCTTCTTACTAAAACCAGACATGCACAAAACGCTTTTCTAATGCTACTTTAATGTTATGGCAGGAAGTTGTTAGCTGCAGAAACACTGACTCAGATTTGAAAATACTGTGCATATTCCAGCCTGTTTGCTAGTAGGTGGATCCTATTTCAAGGTGCTAGTTTTTGATTTTCTAGTCAAAGGAAGATGTTCTTGTTAGCAGTGCTTTAAGTAAACTCCTCTTAAGCTGTATCAATGAAATGCATTGGAAACTGTATAGAGCCAGATCTGTGGTTACATCTGTCTTTGTCTTCTGTATTGTATTACATGTCTGAATGACAAGCCATGTAGGAAGGGAGAAATTTTTGCTTTTAACATTAAGAAGGGGACTTAGTCCTCATTATTTATATTAAAGCCATGTTGGTCCTTGAGACTCAGTCAGACCTATTTTTCTGCCTGTGTGAAAGATAACCAAATGGACTAACTCAAAGCAAATATAAAATTCTGGATTCTAACATGCAGTAAGGCAAGCAAGACGTATGGCAAGCACAGGAGCCTGCCAATTAGCAGCCAAACAGTTACAACATCTATAAATGTTGTCTAGCACACGCCACACTGCAATGATATCTGTCATCATCTCAAACCCTTTGGACCTCACGTTGGGTGTCAAGAGGACAGTTGTGGTTTAGTCCTGGTGGGCAGCTGAACACCACACAGCTGCTCCTCGCACACTGCCCGGGTGAGGTAGGGAGAGAGTTGGAAAGGTGAAAGTGTGAGAATTCATGGGCTGAAATAAAGGCAGCTCTCTAGTAAAGCAAAAGCCACGGGCTCAAGTGACGCCAAGTAGGGAATCCATTCTCTGCTTCCCATCAACAGGCAGGTGTGCTGCCACTCACAGCAAAGCAGGGCTCATCACACATAATGGTTTATTGGGAAGAAAAACTCCATCACTTCGAACTTCCTCTTCCTTTACCCCAGATTTTATTGCTAAGCACAACACCACAGGGTATGGGTCACCTCTTCGGCCAGCCTAGACCCACTGTCCTGGCTGTGTCCCCTCCCAGCTCCTGATGCACCCCCAGCCTCCTGCTGGCAGGGCAGCACCAGAGGCCGAAAAGGCCTTGGCTCTGTGGGAGCACTGCTCTGCAACAGCTAAAAGCGTTGGTGTGTTATCACCACTGTTTTCCTCATAAATTCAAAACACAGAATTGTGTGAGCCTCTACAAAGAAAATCAACTGTCCTAGCCAAAACCATGACAGGAGGTTATTTCTGAACTGTGAGCATTTGGAATAAGAGCAAGAATCATCTTTTAAACAGAGAGGTGATGAAGAACAACAGGTGGTCTTCAGCAGTCTGTGGTACCCACAGTCCACCTTCAGTTTTTTTTCTCCCTGTGACAGAGCAAGTATCTTGCCTGAAGTTTTTTGGACAAATTCCTAATTCACTGCTTCTTTGAACTTTCATTGAAGAAAGAGCATTTAGATCCTTTCCCTTCATGCAGTTTTCTTCTGAATCTAGATGGTGGAAAAAGAAGAAATGGGAACAGAGGAAATGTAGTCTTTTCAGTGAATCTAAATAACCCACCTTACCAGTCAGGACCAAATCCAGTTGTGAAATAAAAGGGAGGAAGGCCAAAAGAAGAGCTCCACAACTCTGCTTTTTGCACAAAGTGTGTAAGGTCAGCAGGCACTGTTCTCTGGACCACTGCACTCTCCCAGCACTGCAGGAAAGGTGCAGCCCAATCACTACAACACATTCAGCACTCCCTGGGTCTAAACATTAACGTGTGAGAGTTTTCTTTCTCATGAGGAGGCATAGCTTGTACGTATTTGGTGACAGGGACACAGAGAAGGGTGTCAGTGTGCCCTGAAGGATGGTCCAGTGCCATGTTTGTAGTGCACACATCACCTGCAGAAATGTCTCTGTCATGAAATATAACAGCTCCTTTGGGATGTTTTACTGCATACTCTACTACTGTTATTTGTTTAGCACATCTAATCAGAAGAATGAAGCGTCACTAAATTTGTTGAAAAGGTGTTTTCTGTTCTGTTTCTGAAAATGGCTTGATGAAAGAAAGTATTATTAAACTAATTAGGTGTATCTTTGCTAGTGTAGTCAATGCATGTTAGTGCAAAAGTATCTGAAGATACTTCCTCCTGTGTATTAGAGAAGGAAAATCATTCTGTGCATAATTCAGGCAGAGATAATCAAAGGAAACATCTAGATGTTTCATTTCCATAATTAACATATATTCAAATAGTAGTTTATATTTCTGAACAATTGTAAGTTCTTATTAGTATGGTTTTGGTTTTGTACTTGGCATGTTAGTATTTTTAGCAATTATACATCTTCTACCCTTTTTTATGCATGCCATTAAACATCCAAGTCAGATGACCATATTCCTTCCCATCTACCTTCTGCATTTTGAAGTTACTGTCAAGTTAGTATGATCTGCTAACCTGCATTAACATTCTGTTTGCCTTGTTACACTGCAGTTTGTAAGACACTGGAGAGCACTAGATAGTCCCAGCTTCTCTAGAATAACAGAAGAACAGGTGCAATCAGGGAGCATACTGCAATGCAGGGTAGCAGCTCGTCAGATTTTGGACATTATTTCCTCAAGGAAAAAAAAGGTGAGCAAGTCAATGCTGATCATTTCCAGGTTTCTGTAGCTTTTGCTGCATAATTTCAGTGCTCACTGGATAACCATCTGCATACTAAGAGATAATACCACAGTATAATAACACAGTATCTGAATAAAGATTTTTTCCCATGTCTGGCTCATATTAAAGCTCAGGAGATGAGCTAGAAAATCCTTTCAGGACATTCAGGATTTGCATTATTCAAATGAAAATATATCAAACTTCTTAAAACATTGTGAGATAATGTTACATTGGGTTAACAAAATCAAACAAACTACATTTAATTATATATATTTATATTAGCTACAATTAGAAGTGGTCTTGATCTATCATTCTTTATTAAGAAAAGCTATTTATGTATTACATTAATACATTATTAATCTGTATTACATTAGGATTTGATGACAATCTAGTTCTTCAAAATTTTTGCCATTCTCCCTATACATAAAACTCAAATATGTTTGCAGTCACCAAATGAAAGAGGCTATTGTTTTTACACGACACACATCCTCATTTAGAGGAAAACAACTTTTTTTCTTTTTTTTTTTTTTTTTTTTTCTTTTTTCGAGATGGAACAAAGAGAGAGCAAGAAAGTTGCTGAGCCTTCTTCGGTTTCCTTAAATCAGTAAGTCTCTTCACCTCTGTATGTATGAAAATTTGTTGTATGTTGTAATGACTGATCTTGCAAAACATCAGAGTATGAATTAGAATGGCAAAACTTGCTGAGAGATGTTGTGAAAGTTCAGTCTGAAATCCCAAATTATATAGCCACTGCAAAGATGGTAATATGCTTGCAAGTATTTCCATCCTTTTCTGTGCTACTTGGAAAACTAATGAAGAAAGTTAGCATTAGGTGCTCAAGTGTTAGCCTTCCAGCCTTTAAATGACTTCATCATGGGCATATTGTTTTCTTAGCCATGACCAGTATCATTATTGACTTTTTCTCTGAGAATCTATGTAGCATAACTCAGTAGTGGTTTATAACTCAAAGTGGAGAAGCAGTAGGTTAAAAACTGTCCTTCAATAACTAAATATGAAGAATACAGTGTGGAGGGGAAAAGAAAAGCTAGGTAATTTCTAGTAGTTAAAATAACAATTCCATTGCCAGTTTTGTGGCTCCTTTTCAAGCAGTGTTCCCACAGAAGTCAGACAACTGAAGTCATATTTGAATTTATTTAAAAATTTCTTCACAGTAGCATTATTCAGTGCAAAATTACAGTTCTTCTAAAAGCATTTGTTTGCCACTGACTTTGCCATTTTTTTCCGAAGTTATTCATAAAACTTTAGACTGTGGCTTTTATAATTTTGACCTGGTTAAATTATAGAATGCCAGGTGAAGCATTAGGGATCATTGTGAGAAGTACTTACAGGAAAAAAAAAATAATAAAAATCGTCTCCTAATTGCTTGTATAAACCAGGATAGGATTACACATAGCATTAGGCGAGGACTGTGCAGCAAGGGTGGATGGGCTATGGCAGACAGAAATGCCTGCAAAACAAACATTTTGCATAAAAATGGTCAGTCTTTGCCTGCCAGCTCTCTTACTGTTATCAGATTGCAGAGCAGCAGAGACAACATGGGAGAGGTTCCAGGAAGAATGAGAAGGAGGACAAGGCAGAAGCTTTATGGGGTTTGACAGGTAGTTTTGCAAAGGCATTATTATATCAGAAGGCATCTTGTTGCTTGAGACAGAAGTCTCTCCAGCACTACACAATAGTGCGCTTTACACATTTGCTATTGCATTTTGTCTTGTAAAACATTTAATTTCAAAAGTCATCCTGTTTTAAGTATCAAGTCTGTTTTAAGTCATGCTGGTTTAAAGAGAGCTGGGACTCTGAGCTGAGTCTTCTGGCTTATTCCCCTAGCATACCCCTTTTCTCTGGTACCCACTGGCAGCTGATTTGTGCATAAAGACCCTCAAAGGTGGCCTCTACGTCTGCATGTATCCACCAGGGACTTAATGTGCATCACTGTGGGACAGTATGCTCTAACAGATAATCACAGAACACTGCTTTTATGCTATCCAAACCACAGCCCCAGTGTGACAGAACCAACATTTATTGAAGCAGACAAGGAGGGTTTGTGGAGCACAGAGTGGGAGACCACACAACCACGGGCATGGCCCAGGATGTTACATAGCAGGGATGTTCACAGGTCTCTGCAGCCCCTCTGCCGAGTGCTGCCTGCCCTGCAGCACTCTGTGGGTTCAGCTGGGGATGTCTCATGTGGAGCAACAGTACCTTGCAGTACCTTGACTCCTTCCCAAACGGGTAGCAGAAAGGAGATTTTGATGCCCAAAAAGGGATTTGAGCCAATGGTCAGTTTTGTGTCAAAAATGTCTGTGCCCTTCTGAGGGTTTTAAAAGACAAAAAAGGTGTTTTTGTTTCAGTAGTATGTTGCAATATCTGGAAGGAAGAATAAGCTCTAATCTATTATATTGGAAGTCATTAAATAGATGGATTAGTGTTTAGATTTGTGTGTTTACAAACTGGTGCAATTCTGTGGTGATTGTATTGACAATATAATTTCAAAATAACTAAATGCAATTACATTTTTACAAGTGCAAGTAAGTTGCAGCATCTGCTTTCACTGTTACTAATGTACAATGTGCATCCATGCATATATGTACATAGGAGAGAACAATCAAATGTTGACACTAAGATGAGAAAGCAGTGGAAACAGATGGCTCATTCACTTAAACACATATTCATGTCAACTTCAGTAGAATAAAAATTCCTGATACACTTTTTTGTATATGTTTATATATGAATATGAGTGTGTGTGTATAGGGTTGCCCTTAAAACATTTGCCTTGTCTTGGTCAGTCTGAACTTTTTCTCAGCAGTACATATATTAAATGTTATTTTAATATTTTTTAATAAAAATGAGTACAGCAGCAACTATTTTATTTGTACTAACATCTCAGGATACAGCAGCATTTTGTGTTCTTGTTTAATCTTTTATGGCTAGAATGTATACCTAAGCCTAAGTCTACATAAATGTACTTATCACCTGCATATGTGAATACTTCATTGACAACTAGAATATATCTGGGATAACTTCGTATTGCTGTATTTCTGAAAAGAGTTTTAAATGTTTTCATCTTGCAACACTATCACTTCAGCTTTTTATTCTCTATTCATTTGAGAAGCAGCAGGATACTGAAACTGGAGCTTTAAACAGACAGGGCAAAACTGGGTATTCTCTTGATTTCCCGATTTATTGGATAATTTATTTTCTATGTATTTTCTTTAATATAGCCATCAATAGCTATCATCTCTCTGGGTGTCAGTTAAAATGGTTTTCCCTGGTCACTCTGCCTCTGAGGTAAGGACCACATCTGACCATTAAATTTGTCTCAAATCGAACATAATTATGTTATTTTCAAAAGGAGATGACTTGGGCAGCAATCTTTAATGTATTTTAATCTATATGATTTGCCAAGTCACCTAAATTAAGTAGTAAAATCAAATTCCAGTTCAGATGAATCCCTGAAATAATTACCATCTGTGGTTTGCAATTCCACAAGCAAACAGTAGCCATGTAGCAGCAAACATGTAACCATGGGCATTGCACATGAAACTTCATCTTCAAAACCTCAGCTATATGTACAATGAACCCATTGACAAGCTGCTCTTGTAATCTGCTGGAAGCTTGGTGTAATAGTCCCACAGATCACCTGCAAAGCCAGCTAACAAACCCACTGCTAAATGGAATTAAACAACAGGCACCAGAAACTAGTGTTGAACACCATCTGGAAAACATGCAACGGCCACAGGCCACATCGTCACAGATCATGAACATTTATTAAAGTATAGCATAGGAGGAATGGAAAGAAATGAGGACTACTCTTTCAAGTTGTTTTGTATATGAAAAATACCACCTCAAACACAGTTTAATAACATGTAAACATTTAGGGGCAGTTGATGTTTCCTGCATGATACGTTTTTAAAGGAAATTTCTGTTATCTGGTTTGCAGTGTGTAACCAAAAAAATGCAAAGTAAGTTACTACTGCGAACCCACAAAAGTCCTCAGCAGTGCTCTGGCACTGTTAAGTCCTAACCTTCTGCATATGTGCATTGAGAAGAATGTAGTTCATAATAAATAATTGATAAAGCATGAATTCAGCATTTGCTTGAAACAAGAACATAAGTGTTTGAGTGTTGGAAACTACAAGCTTGAATTTGTCCTGTACTGTTCTGGCATGTTGTTTTATCATATTAAGAAGGGAAATATGAGCACTACTTGGTAACTACATCCATTACACTGCTCTGAGCAATAGACTTTGGTTTTGGTTTTGAGTCTTGCTGACAGTCTGCACAGACACAGAGGCAGACTGTGTGTGGTTAGGTTCCCCAGCACACAAGCTTCAATTTGTGCCCAGCGTGCACTCCTGCTGGGCCTGGGCGGTCTCCTTCCCACTGAAAGGGTCGTTCCCACTTGGAGGACCTCAGTGTCTGTGCTGCTCTTTTAGCCTTCCCTTTCATTAGGACTGCACATGATGATGGCATTTTTCCATCTCCATGTTATTATATTTCAGTTATTTCATAACTCACATAGGACTAAATTAATCTCCTTTTTACTTTGAATCTATGGTGTTTAAAGCAGGATTTACTTTGGACTATTGTAAGTCTTGTCTGTATAAACAGATCAGAATTTTTTCTTCCTTTTTTTCCCTCCAGCTAGTGTGAGGAAAGTGCCCGCTGCTCTGCCCTGCCCTGCGTCACCTGTCTGCGCTGTTCTCCTGGCAGCCAGGCACCAATCGCTTTGTCTCTGCCCAGAGCTGTGAGCACTGGCCTGAGCACTCTCATGGGATGCACCAGGAGCAGCAAACTGATTATGTGACGAAAACACTCAAAGTCCGGTTTTGAGAACACTTATTCAGCAAAGAGCAGGACAGATAGGGTCCTGTTTTCACCTTGATAGGGAAAGTCCTGAGTCATCTCCGTGATGCTGAGCAGCTTGATCCAGTTTCATATTGCTGTCTGTAGCTGACACACTCCACCTGGGAGCTGAGTATAGCAGCCAGGGGTTTGTTCCTACTTGAGATTTCTGTTTGCAGATGGAGAGAGATTTAAGTTGAAGCCATGTTTCCATTTCCATTATTTTTCTTGTTGTTGTTTGGCACCATTGGCATGCTCATGTACATTAACATTGTGGAAAAGAGTGATGGGAGAGGGTTTCTAAATGGCATGGTTTCAGTTGCCCATACATCAACTGACTTTAGTTGCCAGTGTTTACAGTCATTTTAGACAGGATGTAAATTCTGTTAAAAGGGTACTTTCATATTTGAAAATCTGCAAGCTAGGAACAATTTCTTTACAATTCACATGCATTTATGTATTCACTGCTCTGTAAACTAAAGAGCACAAAGCAAGTTCTCCTGCCTTCAGTGTTTAGATCTGGAGAGCACATGCTCAAAGACGAGCCAGCGTGGAAGAAGACCTGCTTGGCTGAACAGAGAGTTGAGTCTTGAGCTTAGGAGAAAAAAGAGGGTTTATAATCTTTGGAAAAGAGGGCGGGCCACTCAGGAGGACTATAAGGATGTTGCAAGGCTGTGCAGGGACAAAATCAAAAAGGCCAAAAGTCATCTGGAGCTCAAACTGGCGACTGCCATTAAAGATAACAAAAAATGTTTTTATAAATACATCAACACAAAAAGGAGGACGAAGGAAAATCTCCATCCTTTACTTGATGTGGGGAGAAACTTAGTTACAAAAGATGAGGAAAAGTCTGAGGTGCTTAATGCTTTCTTTTCTTCAATTTTTTGCGGCAATACCGGTTGTTCTCTGGATACTCAGTACCCTGAGCTGGCGGAAGGGGATGGGGAACAGGATGTGGCCCTCACTATCCACGAAGAAATGGCTGGCGACCTGCTACGGCACTTGGATGTGCACAAGTCGATGGGGCTGGATGGGATCCACCCAAGGGTACTGAGAGAACTGGCAGAGGAGCTGGCCAAGCCACTATCCATCATTTATCAGCAGTCCTGGCTATCGGGGGAGGTCCCAGTTGACTAGCAGCTAGCAACCGTGACGCTCATCTACAAGAAGGGCTGGAGGACTGACCCGGGAAACTACAGGCCTGTAAGTTTGACCTCAGTACCAGGGAGCAGATTATCTCGAGAGTCATCACGCAGCACTTGCAGGGGAAGCAGGCGATCAGGCCCAGTCAGCATGGGTTTATGAAAGGCAGGTCCTGCTTGACAAACCTGATCTCCTTCTTTGACAAAGTGACACGCTGGGTGGATGAGGGAAAGGCTGTGGATGTGGTCTACCTTGACTTCAGCAAGGCTTTTGACACTGTTTCCCACAGCATTCTCCTCAAGAAACTGGCTGCTCTTGGCTTACGTTTCACTGGGTTAAAAACTGGCTGGATAGCAGGGCCCAAAGAGTTGTGGTGAATGGAGTCAAATCCAGTTGGAGGCCAGTCACTAGTGGCATTCCCCAGGTTTTAGTACTGAGGCCAGTCCTCTTTAACATCTTTATCAATGACCTGGATGAGGAGATTGCGTGCAACATCAGTAAGTTTGCAGATGACACAAAGTTAGGTGTGTGTGTCAATCTGCTCAAAGGTAGGAAGACTCTGCAGGAGGATCTGGATAGGCTGCACCGATGGGCTGAGGCCAACTGCATGAAGTTCAACAAGGCCAAGTGCCGGGTCCTGCACCTGGGGCGCAAGAACCCCAAGCAGAGCTACAGGCTGGGAGATGAGTGGTTGGAGAGCTGCCAGGCAGAGAAGGAGCTGGGAGTGATGGTGGATAGTCGGCTGGATATGAGCCAGCAGTGTGCTCAGGTGGCCAAGAAGGCCAACAGCATCCTGGCTTGCATAAGAAGCAGTGTGGCCAGCAGGGCTAGGGAGGTGATCGTCCCCCTGTACTCGGCTCTGGTGAGGCCGCACCTCGAGTACTGTGTTCAGTTTTGGGCCCCTCGCTACAAGAAGGACATTGAGGTGCTTGAGCGGGTTCAGAGAAGGGCGACGAAGCTGGTGAGGGGCCTGGAGAACAAGTCCTACGAGGAGTGGCTGAGGGAGCTGGGCTTGTTCAGCCTGGAGAAAAGGAGGCTCAGGGGCGATCTTATCGCTCTTTATAAGTACATTAAAGGAGGCTGTAGCGAGGTGGGGTTTGGTCGATTCTCCCGCGTGCCTGGTGACAGGATGAGGGGGAATGGGCTAAAGTTGTGCCAGGGGAGGTTTAGGTTGGACATTAGGAAGAACTTCTTCACTGAAAGGGTTGTTAGGCATTGGAACAGGCTGCCCAGGGAAGTGGTGGAGTCACCATCCCTGGAAGTCTTTAAAAGACGTTTAGATGTGGAGATATGGTTTAGTGGAGGATGTGGTAGTGTTAAGTCAGAGGTTGGACTAGGTGATCTTGGAGGTCTCTTCCAATCTAGACAATTCTGTGATTCTGTGATTCTGAGGTCTCACTGTCCTCTGAGGCCAAACACCTCTCTCTGTCTTGCTCTCATTCATATTGTTCCAGTACTGACAGCATAGCAATGTAGATTGCAGTCCTTGACAGTCCTTTAGCTCAAAATTATTTTTGACTGTGGTTTCCTAGACAAATTTAATACTTTTTACCTTCACATGCCTAAGAAGAGACTAATGAGGCTTACTTTAACATCTAAACTGTAGTGTTCATTCTGTGTGAGCTATAGTAGACTATTCCAGTATTTCTGCAAGAAATTACATATCTTGTTCAACTGGAGTTTCACGTATACAAACTAACAAAGAGGTTTCTTTTTAGTGATATTTGACATCCTATTAAGGACTTCTTAGACCTGTGACTAACATTATGACAAATTATATGACTTCGTCCCAAGAGCCATTTTGAACTTAATATCATTCCAATTTGTTTTTCATTATTTCTAAGGACCTAAGGGCTACAAAGATGGTGAAAGGCCTGGAGGGGAAGACGTACGAAGAACGGCTGAGGTCACTGGGCCTGTTAAGCCAGGAGAAGAGGAGGCTGAGGGGAGACCTCATCACAGTCTACAACTTCCTCATAAGGGGGTGTCGAGAGGCAGGAGACCTTTTCTCCATTAACACCCGTGACAGGACCCCCGGGAACGGGTTTAAGCTGAGGCAGGGGAAATTTAGGCTTGACATCAGGAGGGGGTTCTTCACAGAGAGGGTGGTTGCACACTGGAACAGGCTCCCCAGGGAAGTGGTCACTGCACCAAGCCTGTCTGAATTTAAGAAGAGATTGGACTGTGCACTTAGTCACATGGTCTGAACTTTTAGGTAGACCTGTGCGGTGTCAAGAGTTGGACTTGATGATCCTTAAGGGTCCCTTCCAACTCAGGATATTCTATGATTCTATGATTCTATGACCTTCTTTTCTCTCAGATGCCTTATATCTATTTTACTTTTAACTATATTAGGAAAAAGATCATTGCAGAAGCATACCTTTACAGATGCATAAATTATTTTTTCAGAGTATCTGAAATGTGAGCCTTAAATCTCACAGAGACAAGAACGGCTTCCATGAGATGTGGAAATGGGGTACCTGTCTGCAGTGTCATACCAGAATTGGATGGGGAACGTGTGGTCCCCCAGCTGTACCTCTCACAGGGCTGCTAGCAGCACGCTGTTTTGACTGGGCTCAACTTCACGGAATCACAGAACCATGGAAATTCCTGAGTAGGAAGGGACCCACAAGGATCACTGAGTCCAGCTCCTGGCACCACACAGGACCACACAAAAATCAGACCATGTGCCTGAGAGCATTGTCCAAACTCTTGAACTCTGACAGGCTCAGTGCTGTGCCCACTGCCCCGCGGAGCCTGTCCCAGTGCCCGACCAACCTCTGGGTGCAGAACCTTTCCCTAACACCCAGCCTGACCCTTACCCTCCCCTGTCCCAGCTCCATGTCATTCCCTCGGGTGTTTTAAGTGTTTTAATATGTGGTACTGCTAGTACCAGTTAGCATTATATCTGAAGATATCATCCAGAACCAAAACAGGCTGAAGAGTATGTCACTGTGAGGTAAAATGGCTTTATAGCAAAAAATCTGTGTGTGTGTGTGTGTGTGTGCACGCGCGCGTGCACCTCTTTTCTCACATTTTTCTTAGGAAAGGAAATTTAAGATTAGAAGTGGTAATGAAATCTCGCCCAGAGCTGAATATAGTTACAGGATGCTTAAGCCCAGGCTCCTGAAGATGTACTTCTTTTATCTATTGCTCAATACCGAAGTTCAATAGTGTATTCAGAATTCAGTTTTCATTTCTGTATCCATGGATTTTCGCCTCCACTTTTCACCTTCTCCGAACATCCCAGAGAAAAGTAAAAGTCTGTGGCAGTGGCTGCTAGGAGGAAATATGAAAAAGGTTAGGGAAAAAAATTAACTCACATTAAGCTGCAATATAATTCCTCCTTTGTATGAGGCAATTAGGAAACACTTCATGGAACCTGAAAAACGTGACTGGGTACAAGAGCATCCCACACACTGGTGAGTGTTTGTGTCTCTAAATGTTGCATCCACTGAAAGGTATATGTGTATATATAATGGCTTACAAGGATGTGTATCAAAAGTAACTGCAATCTTTAACAAACATATTGATATTAAATTTTATATATATTTTTTTTCATATGACTGGAATGTTCTGTTCATTGTACCTATGCTCATTTTTGCTGTTTAAATGTGTAAGTGACTTTCTGTGTAAAATGAAATAGTGATTTTTTGAAATGGAACATATCTGAAAATGCAGGTATTTGTTTATTTATTTAATGTAACTTTGTTGTTGCCATTGGTCTGGTTCATCTTAAAAAAGAATTGTTCTTATATTTGTAATGAAAAGAAGAAAAATGAACCAAATTCAGCCAAACTGTATTGTTTTCAATCTGTTTACCATCAGTTTATTCTGGCATATTATGTCCAGGTAATGCACTTCATATTTAAGTCTTAGCCAAATAAGTCTCTGCAGCTATAGAAAAGATGTCATACTGTCCTTATCAGTCCTGTGATGAACACCATCAAGAAAAGGAAGAAATCATTGTGATGAAACTTGTAAAGTGGTTTTGCTACAAGCAAGGAAAGTGAAAGATAGATGGCACATATCTATATTACATCTCTTGTAAAAGCAGTAGTAAGTTAAATGCTTTTCATTAACTCTTTGGTTATTATCATGTTTTTGAGCACTACGACATGAATGAGGTGAAGGTATTTTTTGAAAGCAGGACTGACTTTGCAGGAAAAGTGGAAGACGGTGGAACATGAATATGTCATTTGTCTTTCACTGTCCTCCAGCCTTTGCATCTTTTGACTATACAGTGCAGTGAAGACATTGTTAATGTTGGATTTACTTATAAGTTCCTTGAAAATGCATTCTGGATTTGGAAAGTAGGACAAATTAGTTTTGTGTGGATGTAGTATATTTCTCCAGGAATAGTAAAGATGAGGAAAATACAATTCATCCTCATGTGTGAACAAGTGGAAAGCCATTGGACCAGTGCTGCCATAAAGGCAGAAGATAAAGCATGTCAGTGATCTGAAGTTGTGGCACCCCTACAAACATCCATCATTTTGGAGTTTGCTCCAGCAATGAGCAGATTTCTTCCCCCACTCTGCCCAGGTAAGAGATTTTGGCAGGAGAGGAGGAGCATCCTCTCTTCTCAGCTTTTCCTCTGCCTTGCCATCATTGCCTATTCTCTCCCAAACAACTTTTTCTCCCTTACCTCATAGTACAGAGAGAGAATGACACAAATGCAGGGAGAGGTCCTGTGTAGAGGTGTAGGCAGCTTTGTTCATTAAATAGGCAGCTCTGCCTATGTACTAACAGTTAGGTCAGGGAAGTCCTTTTGAGATGTATTTGTGGAATGCAAGTGCCAAAACATTTTGGTGTTGAGAGGTGTATTCGAAGTCATTTGATTTCCTTCAGTGGGAAAAAAGGGTGTGAGGGGAAGTTTTCCTTCAGCTATCTATGCTATTGGGTGCTCCTGGAAAAACAAACAGAACTTTGAGTGGAGTAAAACTGATTTGCTTGTTTGTACATAGTACACAAAGTCCATAGCATTAAGGTAGCTGCTTGATTCCAGAGCAGCAAGACAAAACCTAAACTTTGGTCTCTGCAGTTCTTAGAAACTCCCAGACATAGCACACTGGCACATAAAGGCATTCACTGAGCTGCAGCTACGTCTGCAAGGACAGCAAACTCCAGAAACTTCTGGTCTCAGATGCTGGGGGTAGAGCCTGTCGGCAAGAAGTTCCCATACACAGAAAGAGTGGTGAAAGTGAGGGTCTGCCCCTTGAACGACGCACAGGATGTGGAGTTATTGTTCTGGTTGCAGCTCTCAATGGTTGCATTTCACCAGCTTATTAACAGAAAATCATTAGCAGAGATCTTGCAAGATCTTGCAAGGCAAATTATACCATAAGCCACCTGAAACCATGATAAAAACGTGGACAAATATCAGTGAGCTGCAAATAAATCTCTGCTACTGATTCCTTCCCCAACATGCACAAGCATACATAAGCACATCCTGGCACACCTGGTTTATGTGCTGGGATGACACAGTGATGTGTTTTTCCTTCTATAAAATGACACACAGTTCAAGTGACTTGCTGAGTTCAGGCAGTTCCACATAGTAAAATAATTACAAAGTGCTCTGCTTTGAAAAACAAAACAAATCCAGGAGCCTTGGCTTTTTTTTTTTTTTTTTTCCATCACAGTTTCATAAAAGGTGCTTGAAAATAAATTCATTTCCCCTTTCAATGTTGAAATTGCTACTTAATGCTACTGTCTCTCAATAATTTTACCTTAGGAAAAAAATAAAAAATAAAAATAAAACAAAAACCTTTCTGCTGTAGTTCCAGAGGCTTTAACATGTTAATTTAATCTCCAAGGACAGGAAAAGCGATTACCATAAAAAAAAAAAAAAAGTCTACTCTTTTAATTAAAAAGGTCCTGTGGACTTCAACAGTTTGAATTAAATATGATTAATTTTTCTAACAAAACTTCTAAAACAAACCTATATTTCTAATTTTAATACCTAAAAGATAAGGAAAAATTTTTTTTGTTTGTTCTAAAACTTCACTGAGGACTGAAAGGTGTCTCATATCCCCTATCACTTATGGTTGTTTTCAATATGTCGCTGAGAGATACTGTAATGCAAGTTCTAAAGAAAGCCTTCTCTTAACCTTCTGCTACCAACAGCTGGGCTTTTTTACTTTTTTTCTATTTTAGTTTACAGAGGACACTAGATCTTGGCTTTGTTTGTTGTTTTGTTTGTTTGTTTGTTTGTTTTGTTTTGTTTTGTTTTCCTTCCAATGAGACTCTTCAGCAAAATATCCAAGGTTTCGGGACACTGTTTTCTTAGCCATGAAGGCTAGCCAAGCCACGTGGCTGAGGCCAGGAGCGCTGCAGAAGGAGGCTGCAGGGGCAGCCCCACCAGCCTCTGAGGATGCTCAGGGATGGCAGCTCAGTTGCCTCATCAGTCACACTCCCGAGCAGTGACTGCCATTCATTCTCCCCCATCTTCTCAGGGTATGATGCTGTGAGAGGTCAGACACACTTGGTCCCTGACCCCATGCCTCTTGTCACTGCTGCCGTGAGTCTGGAGCGTGTCGTCATGGCTTGTTTCTTGCTGGCCTGCCTCACTGCACTCTCCAATAACCTGCCCTACCCTGGGTATTTGTCAGCTTTCAGTACTCTGTATGACATTTGCAAATGTCAGAAAAGCAACTGTGCAGGAGGGGGAGAGGGCACAGTCAGTGCTGCATGTACATCAGGTCCAGCGTGGCATGGGAAATGTTATATTTCCTTCTATGAACTTGAAAATGACAAGCGTTTGCATCCTTGCTTGTCAGTTGCAAGCCCTGATGCAAAAGCTCGTATGCTTTTATCAGTGGTTAGCACACTACTACTGGAAGGCCAGAGGGATACATAATCCATCAGCAAAGCACACTTCAGAGGTACTGTTATCCCTGATTTTAAGCAGGAGAGAACTGAGTCATGGGAGAAGCCATTTCCCCAAACCCATACTTCGAGTTGTGACAGAATCAGAATTAAAACGTCCTGGTTTTCATCCTCTCAAGTGTTGCTGCTGTCTCTTATCCATGTCTTTTCTTCTTTCCTCAGCACTGCAGATTTCCTTGGCTTTGTGTTTCTTGCTGTTGTGGTGTTCTTTGTCTCAAAGGTGCAAAGCTGTGGTTTCTCCCTCCACTTATTACCTTATGGATGCATTGACTCATTTCAGAGCTTAGCACAATCAAAAGCAATTATTGTACAACTCCCTGTGTACTGGGAGCTTAAATTGTGACTAAATTGTAGGCACATATAAATAGTGTCATTTCAACTGATAGGCAAAACCAAAATACTTAACAAAGTGAAGTAATATGAATAACTTTTAAATGGATCTCCATTTTATCCTCCTCAGGCTGTCAAAAACAGCAGGGGCCTTGTGGGGTGATATTTTTCTGTATTTTCTTTTCCAAGCTGGAGCTACTTTTGGTCGAAGGCTCCTGGCCTTCTTTGTGGATTATTTATTATTATTATGAATCCAAAATGCAAAAACCCAGTGATATTACTTGAAAGATAGCCTGGGTCTTCTGACCAGGTGTTGAAAAGGTTGTAAGACAAAATGCTAGCTTACACACTGCTTGCAAAAGACACTCTGTTTCCCCTAATGCTCTGCCAAGTAATGGCAGTCCTGCTTAGTACAGACTAAACCTGCAGTCCCAGAAACATATTGCCTAAGGACCCTTAATTTCAAAACACTGCAATTGTCAAAATATTGAGAACTAATGTAATGTGCTTTGTGTTCAAACCTGAGGTGTGAGATCAGCTTCAGTGTAGCTTGTCCCACTAATGTGCTAGCCTAAAATCACATCTTGCTCTAAATGACTCCAGTGGGCATGGCAGTAAGTGCAGAAAATGTACCTCATGGTGCTGTTGGTACACACTTTGATCAAATGAAAGAAATCAGTGATGTACAAAGCACTAAGTGTATAGTTTCTTAAACGTTCAGCAGAAACATACCTTGGACCAGGGGAAGGTGTGTCTGTGTTTCAGGATACCAAAGCAGAGACTTAAGGCACAGCTTACGGGCTACAACTTTGCCAGAAATAGCTAGGCTTGACTAATGACTTCATATAATCTCTGATATCTTTAAGCAGCAATTTCCACCTGAGCTGTTGGGTAGCTTTCTAGAATATCTTTGGGATGAGATACAGTGTGTGGAAGGGTTACATATCCGTGACTTTCTTTCTAGTGCTTGCTAAAAGAAGCTTTATTTCAGCCTAAGAATAGCATTCTGTCTCCAGGAAGAAAGGCTTGCTTTATCAGAAGTGAAACACAACAAATCTGTCCTGCACTTTGTCTTTTAGGCTGTGTTTGAGACCTTGGTGAGGGTATGGAGCTGCTCTTCTAAACTCTCTAACACCCACTGTTAGGCATCTGCCACTGTGACAGGGCCCATTTTTTGAGTGGTCACACTGGCACTGTTGGGACTGTTTACCAAGAAAGCCTGTGGGATTTCTTACTTATTATTTCTCTTTTGTATGGGGGATGGAAACAGAAGCTGGTTCTGGAATATGTAACGAGCATGACTGAACCTTTTCCTGCAAGGAACAATCCTGCTATGTCTGCCTAACCGCTTCTCCTCCACCCCAGTCCAAATCAAAGCCTTTACCAAAGTGGCCCAAAGCTGGCCTTTGGTGACAAAGGTTGTCATCCTTTGTTGTGTACAACTCATGTTGCAGGAGAGGCCTTTCTTCCTTATTCACAGGCACACTCACTGTGTAGGTGTAAGTCCTGGCGTACAGAGCTGGTTTTGCACAGCAAGGCTACAGTAACCTCCTCGTGCAGAGCAATTTTTGTTTTCCCCAGCATTTCAGTCAACACCAAAACTTTAATAAAGTTCATTGATTGAAATGAAACTGCACCCTCACAGCTGTGATGCTGACAGTCATTGCAGAGTGCCTCGGAGTGATGTTTAGAATAGAAATCCTTGTGTGCAGCCTGCCAGCGCAGTGATCTTCAACAGGCCACCTGCCTGTTCTGACTAATGATGGAGTAACCTTCATTTGAGGATAAGTTGACAAAAGCAATTTTTAAGAGGCAAGAAAATGAGCAATTGAGTTATTTGATGTAGCAGGTTCCTAAACTGATATGGCAAACCCTAGGCTACAAATAGAACCTGAAATCCTAATTCAACACTCGAGACACGTGTCATTGGATGATGTAAAGGCAGCAAAGAAGCTGTTTTACTATTCCTGCACAATCTAGGATCAATGGGAAAAAAAGGCAGAGGACATCCGTCAGTGTCAGAGAAACCAGTAATACTTTATGAGGAGGAGGAAAAATCGTGCAGGAATGATCTCTGTAAACATCCTGATCAGTACAGCTGCCATGTATCTGGATCAAATAATGGTATAAAGAGAAAAAGCTAAAGAACAGCCATATTTGCTAGGTTGGCTAATCTTGCCCTCAGACAAATAGGTACTTGTATATCTCCTGTACCAGCTAAATATGCAAGTACAACTTTTAAAAGAGTATATTGACCTCTAACTCAGGTAAGTCATTCTGCTTTTTCTTAATGCTTTTATCCTAATTTATATTTTTTTTCTCCTAACAGTGGCAGCATCGATGTGGGTAGAGCTCAGGGCAGCAAAGATATGGGGCAACAAATATTCACAAAAATAGCCTGTTTCATGTGCATTTGCAAGTTACGGATCTACCTCAAAGTGATGCTGTGGACACCGAAAAAGTCATATCATAGTACTAAGCATAAATAATACTTAATATTTGCTGAAGTTAAGAAGTTGTGTTTCTGGACATGTTTTAAATTATGCTGTGCTTCCACACAAGCACTCTACCTCTTCCATTCATGGTAATTCCCCCGGCTCCTCTCATTTTAGCACTTTGTTGCACCCAAAAGAACAACTTTCTCAGCTGAGCTAGTGATAAACTATTTTTTTCAGAATTTCTTCATATTTTGCACTTCAGAATCTTGTTCCTAAACCCTACACAGGTTTTCTCAGTGTCTTGGAGACCTAATATTTAAGCTGTCTACAAATGTACTTGGAATGCCTCTTTTTACCCAGGGAACAACGAGCAGAGAAGTTTGGTTTTAATCAGAATCTGTGCTGCAGTTGGGAGGACATGTCTCCCTTGATTTGCTTTGTAAGGCAGGCAATGGGTTTTCTCAGGGTGCTGCAATGTATCTCTGGGTAGGAATCACTGTGTTTGTCTGCTGTGTTCAGCAGCTGTGCACAAACTATCTGCTGCTTTATCTTTTGGGGAGGGATGAACATCATTTTGGAACACTGTGTCAATAACAAGGGATTGTACTGTTTGCTTTGCTTTGTTTTATATTCTGTTTTCAAGCAGGCGGCATTTCACTTAAGAGATGTTTATTTCTCTGCCTACCTGCTCTGTCCCTACTGGAACATGTGAACATGGAAATGCATGGTCTGAAACAAGAACGTGGATGATAACTGACAAGGAGCTTTGTCAACCAGAATGCAAATAACTTGCTGAGCAAAATGGTTTCATTGCTAATTTGCTAAAGTGAGGAGGAGAGAATGGAAGTGTTCAAGGCAGCCAGAGTTACCCTCTCCCAAGGATGCTGCAGGAACAGGGAGAAGTGAGGAATGCTCTGACAAACACATAGTAGGCTATGGAGAGAAGTTGGGGATGATTTAATATCAGCAAGGTTTTTCTCTCGGTCAAATACAGGAAAAAAAAAAAAAAAAAAAAAAAAAAAAAAAGACTGCCTTATTTCTTCTCCACATAAAATAGACCTTTAGTCTATATGATTGTGCTTACTGTAACATCAGTTTCAGGCCTGAGCTTTCTGGAAGTACTTTCTCATGCTCTTACAAGAATCATCCCAAAGAACAAAGCAAAATTGTACAGTTTATTTCAACCTACTTGTACTATTCATTTGGCATCTTTTTATATAAGTAGCTGTCCTTGTTTCTTCTCGTGTGTGGAATATTTTTTCTTCCTATTTAAACACCTACCGTTGGTGTCCATTTACTCTGGATATTGTACATTTGTGCGTAGACATCTCACCAAGCACATTGTTGGTGGTGGAGAAAAAGAAGCTGTTGCGAGTCCCAGGAGGAATGTCAAAATGGTAAGAGTTAATGTAAAAACAGTGTAGCTGCATATTAAATTGAAAGGGATTTTCTGTAACAGAGGCAAAGCTACCATTCATCTGTAAAAGATAGCAGTTATTGGCAGCTCCATCATACTTCTTTTCCCTTCCTTCTTTTCTTCTTCCTTTCATGAGTGTCTACTTTATGCTCACTCAAAGAGCTGCCCCTTATGTAAATTCAGCTGGTAATTTCACCTCAGTAGCCTTGTGCCTGGCACAAGCCTTCTTTTAGGGTGGCAGTAGACCACTATGAGGGATGGTGAGCACTGTGCAATTGCAGCTGGACTGCAAGGTTACCTGTGTGAATCAGCTAACGTGATGGTAGTTCATTTATGCCTGCATAACAGTTACTACAGGGCAGTTTTTCTCCCTCTTTTCTCCACAGGAATTATGGTGATTATTTCCCCCTCCTTTTCTTCTCCCTGCTTCTTTGAACTTCCATTTTTCTTCTGCCCCCCCTCCCCCCCTCCTCCCCTCCCTTTTTTTTCACCTGCCCTGCCTCCTGCCTCCACCTTGCTCTCTCCACGACTAGATGTAATCTCCAGAGTCATGTTTCTTTTTCTTCCCTGAGAAAACAGACAAGGGGACTTCTTATAGTAGAGCGCTGGTGGTACTTTGGTTTGCATCTGCTGTCTAATTATGCATGTACAGACTTCTCCTCTTCCCAATAGTGGGGAGAAAATCCAGAGCTGTGGTAGCTTCTGTGGCTCCCAAATCACATGGGAACTGTGCCCATGAACAGAACAAGACCTGAACAGGAATGTGGTTTAAACTGGAGAGCTGAGTGACAAATCTCTTAGGGCAGGCTTTTATTTGGTCTCTGCTTCCTTCTTACTCCCAACAGAGATGCTAGCCCTTGTAACCCCATATAGAAAAAAAGCAATTAAGAGGTGTGAATCTAATTATTGTCTTGAATCAGTGTGAGCTGTTACAGGGGACAAAACTAACTTGGCAGAAATTGGGATTAGATGATTAGCATAGTATAAAATCATTGTTGCTTTGTGTTCTGGAGAAGCTGCCTTTTGAGAGTACATGTGTTTTTTACAATTTTGCATATTGACATTTGAGATAAATCAGCACTGTCTTATGATAGTTTGCAACTTCAAAGGTGGCATTATGTGCCAGCACACCTGAATATTTTTTCCCTGTTCTAAGTTGCTTGTCAACTGTGTCCATAAATATGGACTGAGCGGAAGCTGGGTGAACAGAATCACATAGTACACATTGCAGGCAATTTGTATTTTACAATGCAAGATACTGGAATTTCTCAAATTCTTTTCCCTGTCTATCTTGCTTATTTTGGCTGTTAAGTTTCCTCTTACACAGTACAGCAAAAGCCCAGGAAAATCTAGTGCCCCACATCTGTCAGGCAGTCTTTGGCAGTTTAATGGTCTGTAGGCACTGCTATTACACGCAATGTTTCAGAAGAACCTTTGGGTGTAGCTAGGAAAGGTGATTTTACAGTGCACTGGGAATCAGAGGTTTCATTTTTCTCAGCATTTGTCTGTGCTAGAATACACTTACAGCATACCTCTCTAGTGCTTTTGCATGTTGCGTAGTCTTGTCTTTCAAAAAGTAGATACTCTTTCAAAACCTTGGTGGTATGCAACTTGGTTATCAAGTATGCAAATTCCAGTAATGCAGCACCATAAAATACCATTCTGATTTTCTGTAAATGTGTGTAATGAGGAGAAGTTGATGGGTCTGTGTTTGTTTGGTTTGGTTTTTGTTTGTTGCTGTTGGTTGGTTTGGTTTGGTGTTCTTTCTTAGCATTTTTATGACTGTACACTTGTGCAAAATACTACAAAATTGGAACAACAGTGTCTTGTGTTGCTCTAAAACCAAAAAGATAAAAGGTAGTGAAGGACCAATCCTGCTTTATATAAAATGTCCATGTAAAGTGGTGCAAAGAAGAGAAGGAAGACCACCTTGTAAGGAAGAAAGATGACAGATGACAGAGTCACCGCTCCTCTCTATTACAAAGCATTGCTCCAATTTTCTCACTGGACAAAAATCACCATTTGGAAGTAATAGGGTTCTTCCCTGAACCTTCTGGAGTTCTGTTCCAGTGGACCTGAAAAGCTAACTTTTTTATGTGTGTGGCACCTGTTTTAATCTGTTGTCACATGAAGTGTCTGTGGTCATATAAAATAAATCTGCTTTCTAAAATTAGATACAGTTTAAAAGGAAAAAGTTTAGTTGTTGAAATGCAAAACAGTGAAGCAAGACCCTGTGTTTTCACCTACTTGCTCTTCTGCATTTGGGTAACCTGTAGAAGGGGGCATGGCTGGCTCTCAGGAGGAGACGTTTCAGTCTGACTGTGAGGGAAAGCAGGGGAGGACCAGCTCTCCAGCCTGTCCACCACTGTAGTGCAGATGCTATATACCTGGCATCACTTAGAGGGAGCAGATGTTCAAGATATCAGAAGCCATTTATTCCACAGCCTGTGCAATGTGTGTATTGTAGGAACGTTTCACCTATGTGGGAGCTTTAACTACTGCTCTCTGATATTCTTGATTGACCTTTTAATGAATTTGGATCATACCTTTATGAAGGAAAATGGACTGGGTTAGAAGGAGAGGACTTCTTCCAGCTGAAAGACAATGCTAGTAAAAAAATAAATAAAAGAGGATAAATTGAGGAGTAGCTGGGAAGCACCTTCCAATTAGGGAGGACAGTTCAGTAACAAATTTCCAAGATTAATAGTGGGGTGGTTCAAAGTGATTAAGGGTGTTTTTTTAAGACTAATCTTGATCATTTTAAGAACCAAACTAATGCTTCGTGTGTGGGGGAGCCAAAAGATGAAGTTGGGAGGGCCCTTCAATTTTTAATCTTTGTGCTTGCAGTGCAAAGGTTTTAATACTAATGTGACCTTTTAAAAATTCCAAAACTCTGCACACAATAATACTTTGTTTGAGGGAATTGTTGTAGTGTGGTTTTGGATTTGATTATAGTGCAGGTGTATGTTTTATGATGGTGTTGATGGATGTATCTTAATTGTGCAGGACTTGAAACCATAAACATAAGGACATGGCAATTTTCATAATGAATACATTAAACACTATAAGCAGGTTTTTTAAGATCTACACCAAGAGAATTTTAATACCTACCCATGGTAGCAGTGTCATAAGACAGGGATGAAAGAGAGAACACAATTATTGCATTTTGGGTGTTTTTCTGTGTTTAAATACCACTTTCTCAGTAGACCTTCGCTAGTCTTGGAAGTGTAAATTAGCTCTTTCAATTTGGTTGTGTGGGATCTGAGAACTTATGGGCACTGCTGAAGCAAAGCACAGTTGTAAAAGGTAGCACTTGCTGATGGTATCCGTATCCACTTTAAAAATTTGCATTTAATTTAAAGACTTTCTAAAAGGATCTGAGGGGAGTGGTACAAGCTATTTCAGTGCTTACGTTGCCTTCAAGCTGGGTTTTCGAGCTTGGCAAATACATTACCGGTTCTTCTTCTCTCCTATGTATACAGGCACAACAACAGTGATTTATTGTGTGGCGGATGTGCTGGAGTGACTGCAAGGGGGAACAAGGGCTCTGTCAGGGGAGGACACTCCTGGGGTTTGCATGCCAATCTTCCTGCTGAGCACACGTCCATCAGGACAGGTGGGAAGGGAAATGGCTCCAACCAGCAGCCAGGTTCATGTCCAGCAGCAACAAGGGACAGGCAAAGGGACCCTGAGACCCGAAGAACACTAGGTAACTTTACTCTCAGAGTGAAGTAGCAATATACAATGTCTGGCTGACCTGCAGCTGTCCTTTGGGAGGGCATCCTGGGTTTCCATGACTATCTGCTTTCAGTCTTATGCCGTGCTGGCCTGAACATGATGTTGGAGATACCACAATTCAAACAAAATGAAGGAAGTGGCCTTGTATGTAACATGTTTGTAACTAACTTGCTTGTCCTGCTGTGGGCACTGCCTGCATCTCCATGCGCCCCCCCTGTCCGGCCTCCTCTCCTCAGGACAGCAAGGTGCGGCCCCAACCCTGAAACCAAGGCACTCTGTCTCCTTCATGAGTGGCCTCCTGACAATGTTTCAGCAGGGAGATGAATTTTTTGGCTAGAGAAGAAAAAGGTAAGTACATGAGGAGAGATAGAAAACAGTGATGTGAACAGAGGGCTCTGTGTGATGCTTCTGACATGCCTGCCGCAGTGGCAGCAGCTGAGGAGCAGCCTCGTTAGCGCTCCCTGCTAATGGCACGGCTTTCACTTGGACGAGCTTGGTGAGCACACCCTGAAGCCTGCTTCATGCCTGCACGCCTCTCTGTTTGAAGGTGGTATAGAAATTGCCCTGTCCCGAATTCAAAGCCCATTGAACAGTAATGGCATTTCTGTGGAAGAGCTGTATCTTTAGCTTGCAACATTGGCGAATGTGCCTTGTTTCAGGGTGTGAACTAGTCCATATGGATTTAATGGTGACACAAAAGGGATAAAAGCACGTTCCCTCCCTCCTGCACTTCTTTAAACATCTCTGAACCTGAGCTGACTAAGAAATTCAAATGAAGTGCCTTCCTCAGATGAAACTTTGATCTTCATGAACAAGAAATTCAAAAAAGAAAAGACACAGAGAACACTTTCTGTAAAAAATAATAATAATAATTCTGGGTAAGTTGTTTTGTTTTGTTTTGTTTTGTTTTCCTGCAGGTGTTTTGGTACCCACTGAAACACCACTTTACTGGAGCTGGGGACAGACATCTGTAAACTCTGCATCTACACATTGGATGAATGGGTGATGGGTGTGAGATGAAAACTGTTCAACCAAATGAGGCCTTCTGGAGAGCAGGCAGCAGTCTCATTACCCTAAGCTGGCAAGGCTTTCCCTTCAGCTGTGCTGGGTGTGAGCTCGCTGCCCGGTCATCCCATCCCGGCTGGCATCCCTCTCCAGGGGCCCTCACCCACACTCGGGGCAGGGCTTTTGCTAGCAGGAGGCTGAGCCACCCTGCCTGGGGCACCCCAAGGTAAAGACATGCAGGTTCATGGCATGGTTGAGGTTGGCAGGGACCTCTGGAGGCCACCTGGTCCAATTCGTCCACTTAGGCAGGACCACCCAGAGCAGGTTGCCCAGGACATGTCCAGGGGGTTTTGGAGGATCTCTGAGGAAGGAGACCCCACAGCCTCTGCGGGCAGCCTGTGCCAGTGTTTGGTCACCCTTTGCCTAACACAGCCAAGGACACTGCTGGCCTCCTCTGCCACAAAAGCCCAGTGCTGGCTCGTGTTCAGCTCGCTGCCCACCAGGACCCCAGGGCCCTTTCTGCAGAGCTGCTTTCCAGTTAACCATTACCCAGCCAGTACCGGGGCTGTTCCTCCCCAGGTGCAGGACTCTGCCCTTCCCCTTGCTGACCTGCATGAGGACCCTCTCAGCCCATGTCTCCAGCCTGCTGGGGTCCCTCTGGTGGCACCATGGCCCTCTGGTGCATCAGGCACTCCTCCTAGTTTGGGGTCATCTGCAAACTGGTGACGGTGACCATGCCTTTGGTTGCCTGCATTTGGTGTGCTCTTTTGGTCCAGTTGCATTGAGCTTTTGTTGGATAATGATAAGAACAGAATGGTTCACACTAATTAAGGTAGGAATTATCAATTTACAGAGAAGATAATCTTTAAAAAAATATTTTTTTTTTTCATTTTTTCCTCATCTATTTTGACATCACTCAGGCACAGTCGAATCACCTGAATTTGATTTAAAATGTTAGACTTTGGACATGAGGGTATTAGAGAAGCTCTGTCTCGTCTTATTCGCCTCTATTAATAATTTGCTCTGTGCCTTTTTATAAAACTGGATATGGAGCAAGATGACAGCAGTGCTCTGTGTGAGTGGGATTTCTCTCAAACAGAAATAATAAGCTGTCACTGAGCTCAAGCACTGTAGCAGAGACTGAAAGAGGAGCTTCAGGAAAAAAAATGCATATAAAATAAACAAACATGGAGATTGAAGCAAAATCTCTTTCTGAGAGAAGCAGAGCCTACATTTTGGCAAAGAAGAATAGACAGTGTGTTGCATTTGAAGATTTGAATCATATTTCCTGCTGAGCGTTCATGTACGTGGTGTAGTGCTAGGACAAACACGGGAGCAATTGAGACAGCGAGGATTTGTAGACGAGGGGGTGGTGCAGCGAGTGCACAGGCACTACAGACTTGTTCACTCTTCCAAAAACCCAACAACTTACAAAACGTGCTGAACTTCTAAGGCGGAGGAGTGAGGGTCAGGAACTTCTGGAATAAGGAATAAGGCTTCCCTTGTGCTGATAATTTTCCTGGCTGACTGTGGGCCATCCAGCTGACAACCAAGACTGTGTGTTTTGCTGAGTAAGTACTTCTCAACTCTGAAATGAATAAATAAATAAGTAAGTAAAATAAAACAGAAGTTCACTACACCATTACCTTCAGAGGTGTGGGTTAGGCTGTGGAGGGCAGTGCCGGAAACAAGACATGGCCTCACTGGGCTTTTTTGGTCTGGCAAGACTATGGGAGAGGATGACAGCAGCATCTCTGAAAAGGAGAAGATCTGCAAAACAAGTGCTGGGGGATGCTCAAGCATAAGGTTGTTTCTCTGTTGGCATCCCAGACACTGCTTTCCACAGCTGTGGTGCTGCCCTTGGTTTCTTCTTGCAGGCTTTCAGAAAGGCTGAGCTTCAGGGGGCTGCCCTCTGTTGCTGATAACCACCCTCCTCCCTATTCCCATCCCCCCCCCCCCCCATTTACCTCCACAAAACTTAATTGCCATTCTTTTCAGCTGCAGTAGTCACCAAGCTCACAGACAGCAATGAAAAACCTTGGATATATTGCCTACAATGTAATCAATAACCAGATAATTCAACCTGCATGAGGTGCGGTGGGAGGGGGGATAAGAAAGAGTTATAGGAAAGGTAATGGCTGTAACACACCCAGCCTCCGCGTCCCTCCTGGCTCTGCTTGCCTACAGCATGCCCACAGAAGAAAAATGCCTGATGGAATAATGTTTGGACAGAAACCAGCTGTAAATCCCTTGGGCAGCGCAGTTAGGATGCAGTTTGTCAAGTGCGCCTCTTGTGATTGTGGTTCTAACAAGAACTCGGCTGCCTTGTTTTTTTTATCTAGAAAAAAATACATTGTCTTGTATTCATTCGCCCTCTGTTTGAAGACTGACAGTGAGGATTGCATTGAATTGTGGAACAATCTTTGCTAATGCATAATTAATACATGCTTGACAGTCGGACCTATGTCTTACTAAAAAATAAGGATAATAATAATAATTGCTGCTTTATTTCCTTTCGCAACCTCGTAGGTTGCTAGCTGTTTTCTTAGTGGGGAAAAAAAAAAAAAAAAAAAAAGAAGTGTGTGCATGCTATTCAACAAAATCTCTCTAATAAAAAAATAGGTAACTGCTCCTTACAACTCTCTCTGATTAGGGAAGAAGACCTAAGCATTTAGAAAAGCATCAGCCTTTGATATATACCTTGAAGCAGTGGGCTGCGGGTCATTATTGCAATGCCTTGTTTTATCAGGTTGCTGGAACTGTTTCCTGGCTTTTACAATAAACTTCTGCTACAGAGCCATCTAAGTCTTTTAATGAACAGCTGGATACAGCTGACCTCATGCCTGCACAGGTAGGGCAGTCACAAAAGGGCTTTTCTTCAGGCCTTAATTATGAACTTCTTGATGTGCTTGGTGTAAAATAGGTTCACTTCACTGGAGGATAAGGGGGCACACACACATGTGTTTTCCTCTTCTCTGTGGGGCTGTCAGAGGTGGGTGAGCTGTGCAGCAGAGATGGGTTTGAGCAGCAGCTCTCACTGGCATTGAGACACGTCTCACAGTCCTGCACCACAGGCTGTTTGTCTGGCTGGCCTTTTCCTTTAAAGCTGTATTTATGCACAAGCTGCTTGTCCACAGTCTGTTTGAAGAAAAATAAACAAATAAACAAATGAACAAACAGATAAATAAATAAATGAGGTTATTTTAAAAGTATCCAAACTTTTTTTTAAATGGTTGGGTATTTTTTGCTGCTCATAATTCACATGGGATGGCAAATAAACTACCCTGGGCATATAATGGGTCCTTCTTCAAGGCAAGTATAAGCAGAAAACATCTCAAATGTTTGTAAGTTCTTCAAGCTCTCCTGTTCATGACACCGACTGCTGTTAGAGAGAATGATGAAAAAGCTGTGTTGTTTTTGTTTTTGTTTTTTTTTTAATTGAGAGGGTTAGGCTGGTGTTACGTTTCAGGCCTGGCATAATGCCTCCCAGTCGTTTGCACCATTTTGCTCCCTGAAGGAGTACTAAGGACTAGTGCTGGCCATGCAGCCTCCTAGTTACAGAGAGGAATGAAAACTGTGCAGGAACCACTTTTAGTCAGGAGGACTAATCAGTCAGCTGGAAAAGTGTCCCCAGGTATCCCTGGTCCCTGAATAATCCTGTCCTTCCTTTTGAGGACTCAGTCTCCTCTCTCCAGCCTGGCAAGGTCCTGGTTTTGCTATTGAGCCGTGCCCTTGGCCATGCTGCCACAGCCAGGCCCCAGCGATGTGACCTGATGAGAACGGCGCAGCACGTCAGCCTCCTGTAATTTTTCCACTTGACATGCTGCAGTGTATTGTCTGTTCTCAGAAACACAGTGAAAGAATAAGACTTGGAAATGTGTTTTCTGAAATACAAATTGGTCTCCCTTTGGAAAACAACTTTGCTTTCAACAGGAAGGATGCAAATAGCTGTCTGCTCACTGCATCTGGAGTGTCGCTGCCACGTAAGTGCCATAATGCTCTTCTCAATCCTAGATTATGGAGCATTTCTCCAAGGGCTCTGCAAAAAACACAGCAAGAACAGACATCCCTAATGAGATTGTGGTAAAGAAAGCTTCCTGCATGTAGAAAAATCTTTAAGCTTTCACAACAGAAAGGCTCTTATCTTCTGCTCCCTTTTAAAATATATTTTAAGACCAATTACTTGGTAAGCACGGAATGAGCTTGTTTAGAAAGTTAGAAATAAAGTACTTCATGATGTTTTTGTGACATCTAGATGTTAAAAAAAAATAATTATTAAGCACACAGAAAACAAGCATGTCTGAATATTCGGGAAGTAGGATGCAGAAGCAAAGGGGGTACCCACTGCACTGAGCACCTCTCTGTTGCAGTCCGTACAAAGCAGATGAGACCCAATCATTGCCTTGAAGCTGCAGAACTTACCCCTGGTGTTTTCTGAGAGGAGCAGCTGCTAAACACTGTGCTTGGCTCCTGAGTTCCTTGGCTTCATACCTAGGGCAACAAGAGGGAAGTAGTGGTTAAAAATTGGGCACTTTTACCCGTGTTTGGCCATGTTACCTGAGAAGTCAGTGCTGCAGTGACAGTCATAGCCAGTCCGGGATCCACCACTAGGACAGCTGCTGTGTTTGCTTGGGGTGGCAGCTGTATGTGTGTAGCTATAGCATAAGGCTCTGCTTCCCAACAGCGTCCTTCCAGATTTTGACAACAACCGGGATCTTTAACTACACCACTGGGTGGCTGCTCAGTGCTGGTGAGAGCTGGAAAAGGCCGTGCTGCTCCACATGATTTTGCCATCAATGGCCTCAGTGCTGGAAACAGAACCAGGTGCCAAGATCCCTGCATGGCTTCCCTCCGTTTACATACAGATGTGATGCTCCTGGTGTCTTCACTGGCTTTCTCTCTTCTCACATGGCAAAAAGAGAGAAGCCACAAAAGTAATTGTGATACAATAGGACTGCTGGGTGCTACATTTAATTTTGCATCTCGCTAACAACAGGTGCCTGAAGTGCCAAAAAAATGTGGTCGCGAGTTAAATCCCGTGCAGAGAGGATTATCGGTGTTTTGCTGAACTCATTAAAAAGCGAAGGCACTCAGCAGGCCTACAGCAAAGTCACGAGGCTCGGGGCTGTGCACTGAATTCATGCAGCGTGCGCAGAGCCCGGAGCCTAGCAGTATTTCTGTATGCTCCCACAGGTGCACTTTTTCTCCTAGCTTGTGCTGCTGCTGAACATAGCCCACACAGCCTCTGTGACTACTGCTACAACTCACTCATGAACAAAGCCAACACTCAGAAAAAAGAAAAAAAAAAAAAAAAACGACAAGCCAACTCTGAGCTGTGGTGCCACCTTCATTCCCATCCTGCTGTCTGCCAATCTGATCTAGTAACAAGAAATCCAAATGTAAATGCCAGTGAAATCTGATGTGAGGCACCTGGGAGTGTCTCGAAAGGCTTCATGGAGCTTGGTGGGCAAAGGGCAATGCTTCCCAGGGGAGAAGGAGGGCTGCTGAGGCAACCTTTCTTCAGAGACTGTGGCACCAGATGAAAATGATATGTCTGAGGGTGAATGAGCACCTGCAGAAAGAGTGGGTGCACTGCCTCTGTTTTCTTCCATGCCTCTCTGCTTGCTTTTTTTCCTTTGTGAGGCACCACCAGGAGTGTAGGTATGACATGTCTGCCCATTTGAAGCATTACCGTGGCCCATCTGACCTCAGAAGACCCGTCACGGTGCAGCTTTTGCTGGAGGCTATGTAATGGATGGGTTATTCTCAATGGGAATATGAGAGTCACAAATCATTTCCACACAAAGACCTGAGAAATCACATTATAGACTGAAAGGCCAGTGGAAAGTCAGCAAAATGCCCTTGGGCCTGAGCAAACTTTTGTCCTGGATCACGAAGATCACCAAGTCTGAGAGAAATAGACATGTCATAGGAATTTGTTTCTCTGCTCTTGTAGTGAAATACTTTCATTCAATATAAATAAAATGCTTGTCACTCTGCTGAGAATATCAATTTTGGGGCCTGTAAAGGACAAAACTCCAATCTCTGGCTCCAGACTCCATCGCCCAGCCATGGCCCACATCTGAGACCTGTCCCTGGTGGGTGCTCAGGGCATGGCCACCGCGTGGCACCAGCCTCTGGCCGTGGTGGGGTGTGCCAGGAGACAGCTGGGCATGGGTTTGTCTGCTGGCACGTGAAAGAAATGGGGCTTACTCTAAAGGGTTCCTAAGAGGAATGCCAACCTTTTTCTTAATGCAGGGTATATGCAATTCATTATTCGTTTTGGAGGATCGCAGAGTGCACCTTGCTGTGCAGGCCAGCTGCTCATTTATAAAATTGATTACGCATTCTCTAAAGCCATCTCTAGGGAGCAGCTAAATTGCATACATCACTGCCAAAGACTTTGATATCCCTATAGCTGAAGAATATTAATAATAACCAAGAGTAAAAGACAGAGTATGTTCTGATTTTTGATGTTTGTCAAATTTTTCTTGCCTGAGAAAGTTTCAGGGAAATGCTTTTCCAGCACACAAGCTGTCGTTAACCTCACAGCAAGAGCTCCCCAAGACATCTTGGAGAGTCACGACTACTATTATTGTGAAAGAAGGTAGTTGATTATGCTGCCTTAAATTCTTTTTTCCCATGACAATCAGGTGCTTGGTCTGGGTAGTAAAACACTGGCTCTTCAATTCTGTTGCTTCTTCTGTCTTCTGGTGGCAGAAGCACCTGACCCCAAGCTGCAGCAAGAGCCACCAAGTTGCCCACTGTCCAGGCTCCCAGACCGTCTTCCAGTCAAAGTGAGGATTAAGTGTCAAAACTGGGCTTTCGGAGATGGATGGTGTGTTTGCAGGTGACTGTCGGGGCTCATAATGACTTATGAATTGGTGGTGGTAATACCCTATGAAAGGTGAGTCCAGGAGTCTGTGTTCTCTCTACTGTCAGATACCTGGTTGCAAAACTGCCTGAATTTTGCATTTTCTGCTATTGCATGGCACTGTTTTTGTTTCCTGAAACTTGTCTTTGATGAACTTATTCTCCGTCCCCCAAAAGCTGCTGTAAACCTGCATAGATGAACATCAGACTGCAAAGCTGGTACTGCTGACAAAAGGATCACAGATTTTACCATCTCCTAGTTTTAAATTCACTTAAATCTTATATCATGTAATTAGAGGAGTTCTAGCAGCAAACCTGATAATCCCCGAGTGGCAGACTGTGGCATATGTTGTTTATGTTTTCTGAAGCTATCTACATCCTCTGGCTCCCAGGGACTGCTTTCAGGTGGTATCTCTCAGTGCAGAAGAGAGTGGGACAGGCCTATGGGAGGATGCAGGGGCTGGATATGGGTCTGAGCCACCAAAGGTCAACACACAGGTTCCTGGTGGCTGTAGGCACCAAACTGAAGGTGGCAGGTCTAGCCCTGCTGGGGGAAAGTGTATCTCTGCCTCCGTGTTGGCTGAGCATCTCACATGCAGTTCAGGAGGGGCCTGGTGCTTCCCTGAGCTCCGCTGGCACTGGTTGAATCGAGCGCGTAGGGATCAGCCCCTTATCTTGTTCAAAAGGGGTCATCAGTGCTTTCCCATGGGCTTTGAGGCCAAGACAGCCAAGGTTGCAGCTGCTGGACAGGGAATGTTTCCTCCCCAACTGCCTGGCTCTGCTGGGAAAATAAAAACCTCAAGGTGCCAGGAGGGGAGTGCCGGCCTCTGCGCCTGTGGAAAGGCTGCACGGCCTTGGGGCCAGGTGAGCGTCCCAGGGATGGATAACACTGGTTATGGGTGCTTTACTCCCATGGCTGCTTAATGTAAACACCTCAGCATCCTCGTGCTGGGAAAGCAGCTGGCCTAGCTTGTATCTGAGGAATGAAGACCATGCCTGTTGCTTCCTTGCAGCAGCCTGCCTACAGCTCTTCTGCAGCACAGGGGAAAAATAAGACCCTGGGCCAGACTGTGACCGTACAGAAATGCAGGGAATGCCTCCTTATGGCATCTCACCTGTGCTACATCACAGCTGCAATTTCTCAGTATGAGTATTGAATGCCTGGAAACCTGAGCCTGGTATACCCTTTTGGAGGTATCACCAATTTTCCAAAAGGGAAAACAAAAACAAAACAAAACAAAACAAACAAACAAAAAAAAACAAACCAAACCAAAACAAAACAAAACAACAACAACAACAAAAAAAACAAGCAAACAAACAAAAAAAAAAAAACATAAGATAAGTGAGAGAAAAAAAAAGGAAGAGAGAGGAAGAGAAGAAGAATATAATAGAAAAAGGGGAGGGGGGGAGGGAGGGTTGTTCAATTCCTAATCTGGATTAATTCAGTGTGTTTCAGAAGATCAGACAGTTTCAAACATTCCTTGCTCTGGTATATATATATATATATGTATATATATATATATATATATATATATATGTATATTAAACCTGTTGAGCAGTTACCAGGAGGAGGTTGTTGTGCCATACCTAGCCCTTGCTCTGCAGGCTCTTTGAGTACAAGAGGAATTGATGGGGTGGAAGCTGCTGAGTTGGGGGGTGTCTGCAGATAACTCTTCCCTGTGCAGCTTGCTCAGGAAACCACACAATTGGTTACCATAATATGCTGAACACTTGTCAGAGAAATGCATTTGTTGTCCCAGGAGTCTCATATAAATGGCTGTGTGAAGAGTGAACCTGATGGGATCAAAAAACAGGTGCTTCGACACAAGTTGTATGGAAATTATTTTCTGTCCTGGAATGAAAGGCAAACCTATTTTCTTGTAAAGGAAAAGTGGAAATGAAACATGTTAGCTTGTACAAATAACAATTGAAACTCTTTGTTCAGAACTATTAAAAGCATCTCTTGTATTTGAAATTTCAGCTGCTGTAGGAAAAGACACTTATGGTTGACAGCCTCTTCAAAGCTGGCCAAGTGCATCTAATAACAGGGTTTTTTTTTCATAATTCTCTTCCTTAAACATTATGCTGGTTTAAAAAAAAAAAATCAACATCCTCAGCCTGACAGAGATGCCAAGTCTGAGGGAGAGAAGGCTGAAGCAGATACAGAGCAGGAATCCTCTTACACACACCACAGCAAGAAGGCAAATTTGTCTGTCACTACCACTCTATAAGAAGCCCTGCTAGGAAAGCCATGTCACAAGTGACCAGCTGAGAAGCTATTTACTTTTAAAAACTAAAAAATAGTATTTTAGCTGCTGATCAAATATGCCTGTGCTGCATCACCTGTTTGTAACAGGCTACTGTGCCTTCTAACGTCAAGCTGTTGTAATGCAAGTGGTCACTGTCCTCCCCACTTAGCTCAAAGGCCAAGGACTATGCCTTCATAGTCCTGGGAGGACAAAGGCATTGCCCTCATCACAAGAAAGCGATGGTACTTGCTGTGACTTACTACACTGAAAGAGCAGCTCTAGAAACACATCGACCTCCTCAATGAGCAGGCTGAAAATATTCCTAACCTCTCACCCTGGGCTTTGTGCCAATCTGTTTTTAAGCCCCAGCTGATGTTTAAGAGCGAGGCAAGCTGTGATTCTCAAGTCTCCATGACTTTGTTCCTGAAGATCCAGACATGGAGAGAGAAACTGATGGTGTGGGACACCCAGCCCTCAGCCCAGATTGAAGGCTAGCAGGAGCTCACCAGCAGGGTTCATGAGGGAAAGACCAGGTGTTGTCTAGTGAGTGTCACTGAGATGTGTGTGTGGCAGCAGGAGAGAAAAGCCATGTCCCTGCCTGGGTTTGGATGAGGCTCGCCCAAGAGACATGTCCTGGGGTCAGCCCTGAGGGGTGAGAGACACACGGGCATATCTCACCACAGAAGCCCTGGGGGTTGTGAATAGAGAGCCCCAGAATGAAAAGCTAGATGGGTTGCTGAACCTCCGTCACTCAAAAATCTGTATCCAGAAGGTGGACGGTCAGCTGCTGGATAAGGTCAGTTGCAATGACTAAAGCTTCACGTTTGGATGCATATACGAAACTGTTTATTTCTGCTTCAAATTGACCACTGAGGCTTCTGAGGGAGCAGTACTCTTTCAGTCACCATGTCAACTAAAATATAGTCTTTGTACATAGTTTAGAATATAACCAAGTCATACAGGGGTAAAACAGAATTACTACATTTGCATCACTTGTTGATTATTATTATTTGTATCTTCTTTTCTGTGAAAAGCCATGATTTTATTTATTTATTTTTATATATCTATTTGCTATGGAGCTGCTTGAGAGATCACAGACTTGTAGAAACACAGAATTGTGGAATTTGGAAGGAACATCTGGATGCCACCTGGTCCACCCAGATCTCCAAGGAAGGAGACACCATAGCCTCTCTGTGCAGCCTGTTCTGGTACTCTCTTACCTACACGCTAAAGAAGTGTTTCCTGATGTTCAGACGGAACCTCATGTGGTCCTGTTTGTGCCCATTACCCCTTGTCCTGGCACTGGGCACCACTGAGCCTGGCTCTGTCCTCCTTGCACCTTCCCTTCAGGTATTTGTGTACATTGATAAGATCACCTGCTGAGCTTCCTCTTCTCCAGGCTGAACAGTTCCAGCTCTGTCACAGGAGAGGCGCTCCAGCCCCTCAATCACCTTGGTAGCCCTCTGCTGGACTCTTGCCAGTTTGCCCAGGTCTCTCTTGCAGTGGGGGGCCCAGAACTGGACACAACTCTCCAGGTGCATCCTCAGCAATGCTGAGCAAAAGGGAAGGATCAGCTCTCTTGACCTTGTGAGATATGTTCATCTGATTCGTGTCAGTATGGAACAGTGCTAGGGCCGCATGGTATGATGAATGTGACCTTCTGTCCTACATACCCGTGTATAACCACAAGTCTAAGAAAAACAGGATGGTTAATGTATATAGTTCTTGTACCTTGCAAAGGAATGTTTTAACAATTAGTGTCAATAGAGAGCAGTTCTGTCTGTCTCTGGGTCCTGCACTGGCAATTTAATTCTTCCACAGATGTGGTTTCTTCTCTTTCCTCCCAGTGTCCCAGTCTCCCCCTCATTACAGTCAATTTATCAAATCTTCAGAAATATTCCTCAAATCCATGAGCCTATTTGCTTTTGTTATTCCGAACTCTTACTCCTAACAGTTACAGCCTTTTTGCCTTCTTTGTGGTTGATTTAGCACTGCTATAGATGTGACTGGAGTGTCCCTGTGAATGGCCTGTGAGGAATGTTTTAACAACTCGTGAAGTGTCAATAGAGATCCACTTGTATTTGTATGTTCTTTCATTGAAGTCTCTGATGTCTGGGGGCTTCAGAACAACTGCTAACAACCAGTAACTGTTATGGCTTCTGAATGGGACACTATGCAAGCCCCTGATATCTGGCCAGGAGATTAAGGAGAAGAAAGAAGCTGAAGGAAGGCTAGAAGACAAAACTTGCAGGGAACGCTGTGTAAGCTTTTGACATGCTGCCAAGGAGTACAAAGGGGAAGGACAAGAAAAAAAAAATGAGAGGAAGACTACAAGCCTTCAGCATGAAAGACCCCCAGAGACCCCCAGGGGGACCACTGGAGACTGATGCGCATGCTCCAGTAGGAGGGTTTGGATCCCGGAAGCTAATTATAATAACCCGTTTTTTTTAGAAGTAGTAATGAATATGTATCAGCCTAGGAGCATAAAAATCAGCTACTTGATGTAACTGGTGTGCGTCTAGGTGGAGCAGAGACTCCCGACGCACCCAGCACTGTTTGCTTACCTCTATTCTTTTAATAAATTGTAAACTTTGATTATAATCCTAATTTGGGACTGAGCTATTTATAACAACCTGTTGGTGATACTTTGCCCAAGTGCAGCCAAGGATAGATACCATTAGCCTTCTTAGCAAGAATGGCACGTTACTGGCTCATGTTCAACTTTTTGTCTACCAGTATTTCTAGGTCCTTTTCTGCTGAGCTGCTTTCCAGCTGTGTGCTCCTCCCCAGATGCAGGACTTTGACCTTCTCCTTGTCAAACTTCATGTGATTCTTGTCAGCTCGCCTCTCCAGCCTGCCAAGGTCCCTCTAGATGGCAGCATGGCCCTCTGGCGTGTCAGCCACTACCCTCCTGTTAGCTGTGAATTTACTGTGGGTGCACTCCACCTCACCATCCAGATCATTCATGAAGAAGTTAAACAGGACTGGGCCCAGTACTGACCCCAGGGGTACTCTGCTCATTGCTGGCCTCCAACTAGACTTTGCACCGCTGACTGCTACCCTTTGGTCTGTCCTTTCAGCCAGTTTTCAATCTGACTCACTGCTGAAATATCGACTTTCTGTCTTTACCCAGATTACAGGTGGATTTGACCACCCTAATCTATTAGGTCAAGCCCTGTCTTGTCCAGCTGAAGTCTGCTGAAGGTATTTCTTTGACAGATGGTCAAGTTAGTTCCCAAGTTAGTTTCATGGATACAGTGGTCAAGCATTGAACAGACTGCACAGGAAAGTTGAGGAGTCTCCATCTCTGGAGATATTTAAGAGATTTGCGGATGTGGTGCTAAGAGACTTGGTTTAGTGATGGGACTGGGTAGGTCAGGTTGATGGTCAGCGTAGATGGTCTTGAAGGCGTTTGCCAACTTAAAGGATTCTGTGATTATATGATTCTACATGTAGGTCCCTGCATTTTTTATATTTTATTATTTTATTTAAATTCAGTGTCGTAGAGTATTGAAAAGGATTTTTGCACCCACAGAGCTATGAGATAAGATGAACACAAGAGTCTTCAGGAGTCATAATTTGAATGTAAGGCCTTATAGTTTTGTGTCGGTCTAATTTTACAGTGGCTCTGACTTCTCTGTGTAAGTGTTAAGAGGATGGGCTTTCATCAGTAGCTTTTTTTCATAGCTACTGCTTATACAGACACTTTTAGCAGTTGTGATATCCTCCTTACTCATCTCTGTACCTACTCTTTAGTGAACTAGACTTAGCAATACAAGCTTTTAAGAGAGGAAGTAGAAAAATATTTCAATGTACTACAGTTGTTTCCTTGAACTGCCAGAGAATTAATATATCATGAGCCTGAAATATGCATTGAAGATGATACGTGCTTCTTTCCATTACAGCATGGCCAAATGGCTTTTTTTTTTTTTTTTTTTTTTTTTTTTTTTGAGGATTCAGAGCTAACCAGTAGTTTGTCTTCGCTCTTTCCTCACTTCTATTTGCAGAATATTAGGTCATTGAAAGATATGGGAGCTAAATTAATGGAGAATTAGAGCATACTGTCTCTAATTATTCTCTGTGCTCAACACATAGCTTTTATTTCTTTACTCTAGATGCATTTCTGAAGACTGTTTAGCCACAGGGCATTTAGTGTGACAGACGCGCAATGAATTGATGGGGATGGAGGCAGAGCCGGTTAGTGACGAAACTGTGTTAATAAAGTGCTCTGTGCATTCCGGGATTAGGGTGTTTGCACATGCTACTAATTCTTTTTTATTTATTTGTGTGTGTGTGTGTGTGTGTGTGGTTATCTATCTGTATCATGTCTTTTGAGATGAAAATGTACAAATGCAATTCATACCTTATCAGTGATGTTTGAATTTTGCTTTTGTTATGACTAGCTTGTGACTTGAAGGAGGACTGAAATCTAGCTGCAGAGTAGCCTCAGTCAAAATATGTGATGGGGACCACACAAAACTTCCTACCATTTTCCTGCCAGAGCCTTGCAGTCACAGCTCCGCTGGGTCTTTGTACTCAATGTACAGTGGTGGTACCTGGGCTTCAGGATAAATAAGTGTGACTTACTGTAGGTTTTCTCACACCTGTGTTTGTTTAGGGTGTGCGTAGGGGTGGGTAGATCCACTGAAGTTAAATATGGGGACACCCTGTAGTCTTTGATCCAAACTAGGCTTCCTCAGTGCAAAGGTGGTAGAGGATTAAGTACCCAGGAGCAAGGTTCTTGGAAGTCAGAAAATGGAGTGGGGCAGTGGATTGAAAATGATGGAAGGGAAAATGTCCATTCATAAGAACAGCCCCTCCTCTCCCCCTTAACTCCCAAATCCCTTATGACAGGCTGAAGGCAGGCACGTATTTCTGCTGAGAATCCAGATGGGCGCCTTCTCTGTCTTTTAACAAGATTGGTGTATATCCATCATTTAACAAAAACAACATTTCTGCCAAACTTCAAGGAAGGTTTTGTACCTAAGTACCAAAACATTTTGCATATGTATTATGGATTGAAGGTGGAGGGAAGTATGCCTGTTATCCGAGAGATTGAAATAACCTAGCTTTGACACGCAAACATTGGACAATTAGACAAAAGTGGATGGATGTAAGTGCTGTTATCCAGTGTCAACATTTTTGTGCCCAAATGTTTTGTGTGGATAGGCACAAAAAGTCCCAAGTAGAAAATTCATGTAGAACTGAAATAAGAAATGAGGCACAATGGTCGTGTTGGAATTGTGGCATGTGTGCTCCTGCATGGGAGCATCTTGCTCCTGCAGACTGTTATGTTCATTAGGGGAAAACGAGTCTGAATAGTTAAATCAAGCACCTTAAGAATAGGGAAATGCTATGATCTTCTACTTGAAAGTGGTACTTAGTTGCCTACCTAAAGTCCTTTGGGATCTTCCGAGAAGTCTTACCAACTTAATCCTTTAAATTCTAAGTCTTTTAAATCTGCTTCTAAACTGTACAAAAATATAGGACTGTACAAAGGCCCATATTTCCTTGAAGGCTTCTCTCCTTTCTTTAGTCTCACTCCTAATGAACTGCTGTGACTTCAAACAAGGAAACATGATGACCCTATGCTGCTCAGTGTTTGGCAGTAGCAGGTTTTCAAACAACATGTCTTCATAACTTGGAGGCCAGGCGTTGCTGAGCGGAACAGATTTAGTTGCAGTAACCTTTCCTAAAATTATCTTGCTAATAAACAAGTGTCTCGGCAGAAATGTACCAGAGCAATGTGCAATCCCATGCTGTGTTGTATTCTGTTTCAACACACACCAGTAAATCCAGGTGATGAGCTTTGGATTTATATCTCTCTTGCTCACGATTACTGCGAGACAGTGCACAGAAGCACCTCAAAGGGTTTATAAGAGGGAAGCGTAGCACTTCATTATTAAAAACAAACAAGCAAACAAACCACAAACTATGCGCCAACTCAGAAATTTGCTTCTGTGCTACCTCCTTCTTCAGCCAGGCACAAAGCCTTGCAAATCCCATTGCTATGCCATCTCACAGTGCTAATAACACTGTGCAAGGGCGCAGGCACAGAAAAGCCTATCTTTTCACCTGTTGCTGGGTATTTAAACAAGATGCAACTGCAGGGAGCATACAGCAGTTGAAAAAGTTCTTTCAATTCAGTATTTATAGCCATGAAATGTGAAAAGATTATTTTTTTAAAAATTTACAGCATAATAGTTCAGATTTTTTACCTCAGTCATAATTTTTATATCACAGTCTTTATGTTAACACTAAGAACGGATTATGGAAATCAAAGAAATTGCATCAAAGCATAGTGAAAATGGCAATTATTACGGAGATTGGTTTAATTCAAAGTAAAATATAAAGTAACTTTAAACAATCTAATTTAAAATGAAATGTATTTAAAGTGTGAGTAATGAGTAAGATATTTTTTTCCTTTTAAAGTGAACAGAGCACTAGATCATGCAAAAGAAACAATACAATGGTTGGATATGCATTTAGAATGCTGCAATCTAAACGTGTAGAAACAGAGAAAATTTTGCTTTTCTGTTAAGAGTGCAAAATATCTATTTTTTTTTCAAAACCTAGCTTCTTAACAGAAATTTGGCTTAAATAAAAATGAGTGTGGTGTCACTCGCATCACCAAAACTGCAGAGCTCCAGCCCTGAAGTTCTGAACCATTTTTGACAGTCCTTTCACTTGTGCCCATCAGATAACTCCTTTCAGTGCCTTCTGAATTACAAAGAGAGACAAGTGACCACCAAACTGTGAGAGGATCACACAGAAAACTCCAAAAAATTGGAAAAACAAACAGAAAAACAAACAAACAAACAAACAAACCAAGCAAGCAAGCAGACAAACAAACCAACCAACCAACTAAAAAATACTATTGATTTTCTTGTGTGTGAAATACAGAATATTTCGAATTGTAGTATTCCTAAGAACAGAGTTACTAAAGTTGATCTTTCACTTGACTACAGAAGAAAATGGATATATCCTGTAAATAACAAATAAAATGAGACAGCTTGATACAAATATTTTACATTTATTGGAAGAGTACAGTAAAAAGGGAGGACTGCAGGCTCATTAGTGGTAACTGGTCCATAAGAAAATGCAGAGGACTATTCAAAAATGGTCTGCAGTTTACAAGAATACTGAAATTCTGTTTTGTATCAGCCTAGGAAAATAAAAAGTTAGCTTAAGTTCAAAAGTGTAACTTTAAAGTATATAAAAAAGGCAAATAAATAAAGTTAAAATGCAGATCTATTTAAAATTATAAAGGACAGACAACTGGCAACTGTATTACATAGTTATCCTTTTCAGACTTGCTTAAAAGTCAGATAAATTCGCAATGTTGGTTGTTTATTTTTTTATTTTTTTATTTTTACATGTGTACTTTTGGGAAGACGCACCCGTTTCCAGTGTTATGTATTATCAATCTGTTTCACAAATATATTATTTTTAAACAACAAAGAGTATAAAAGGTGCTTTACCTGATATTAAACTTGCTGGTGCATACTTTGGCACGAACTTGAAATCTAAATATGTATGCCAACCGTGCCCCACTCGGGATTAGTGGTGTCAAGAGTATTCTGTGTGTGCTAGTGGTTCAGCGAACCAACCTTCCCTCCTTCCCCAACACTTCTCCTCCATCTCCAGCCGCCTACAATAGTACAAAGGAAAAGAAACACATGCAACTGGAAAACAGCAGTCCTACAATTGTTAGTTCAAGTTTCATCTCTGGAAGTCTTTTGAATATGCATATAATTACACAGTCCTTTAGTAGAAGGTACAGCCAGTTGTCTATTTTTGGGTTTCAGTCCTCAGAATTTCTGTTTAGGTGTCTGCCTGACTTTGGGGCCCAATGTGATGAGTCTATTTCTTCCTATTCCATGTTTTCAGCACTTTAGTAAAAAATTAGGTGAGGACCTTGGTGGAATGAAACAGGTTAAGCTGTCAGTTACAGGCAATTGTTACACACCTAACAGCAGGATCAGGTATGCCTCTAGGTGGTAGGTACTGAAGAGTTTGAATTCCACCAAGCAGAAGGTGGAAGGAAGGTTAATAATGCAGACTCCCCCTTGTTTATCTCCTTCCCTGTTTGCCTGCATAGTGACAAAGAAAAAAAAAAAGTCTTTTGTCACTATTTCTCCGTAAGCACTACAACTTTAGGCGATGTAAGGAATCAGCCTCACTCAGAGATACAGCAAACTTCAGTCTCCAGAGGATTTGTTAGTGACTTGTAGTGAGTGTAAGCATATCATAAAATGGTGCCATTCAGTCTGCAAGGCCTCTGCAGCATCCTGGCTGCATCTATGCTACCTATCAGGATGGCCAGAAGCACCTGGACCGGCTGCTTTAACTTAGCAGTTCTCTTTCTGGTAAATGTGAGAGGAAGAAGAAAGGTACAGTTCTACCTTCGTGTTGAATTCAAGCCCAGTACAAATATTACTACTGCAGGAATATTTTGTAGAACGAATACTGCTGTTGAAATTGCATAACAGGTTTTTGCTGAAACAATTACTTTTCTGATATTTAAAATGCATTAAAATATCAACTTAGACACCTAGTGAACTCCCTACAGACCTTTACTGACAGATCAGTGCTTATCTTCTGAAGTTGCAAGCCTTAGCTTTTGTTGGTAGTGGGGTATAATTACTGGTACAAGTAAATGTTACAGACAGAAGTCAAGTTTCTAATACCAAAATGGATAACAATAATGAAAATTAACACTCTGGAAATTTCTTGTAACTAAAAGGCTTGTTTGTGGTGAGGCTTAGTTGGAATTAAATCATTGTTACTAATTTCAAAGATAGTGTTTTGAATCTA
Organism: Aythya marila; assembly: GCF_965140915.1. Taxonomy (NCBI): domain Eukaryota; kingdom Metazoa; phylum Chordata; class Aves; order Anseriformes; family Anatidae; genus Aythya; species Aythya marila. The sequence continues at coordinate 60,972,655 of NC_139080.1, read as the reverse complement.
GTCTGACAGCCAAATCAATCTTTTTTCCAGGAGCACAACCAGGCTCGTATTTTTCCCAATAAGAGCAGGATGCTCTGTGTCACAAACCAGGCAGTCAGAAATGTTGCTTTTTTGATGTCTTTTATGATATGTACAATTCATGATACATCCAGGGTCTGTAACTTGATTAGAAACATGATTTGAACAATGTGCTTCACCTTCACAGTTACTTCAATTTTTATATCAACACGTTGCCACGGGAATCAAGGTACAACATCAATATATTTTTGAGTCAAGCAAAAACAGGGATATATTTGAACTTTTCTGTTACAACAGTAACATTCTTGTAGTAAGTGCAAAGGCACCATGTGTGCTACATGGCATCATCAGAATTAAGAAACAGTTTGGAGTTGCAAAGGGCCAGATTATTACAGCAGAGCTCAGACAGAATTATTAACCTCTTGTACCCCTTTGTGAAGGGCAGAAAGATTCTTTAATAATTGAAGCACAGGATCAGAGTGAGCTAGTTTACATACCAGTAAGAAAAGTGTTTCATATTCTTACTAGATTTAATAATTACAGAATTCTTCGTATATTGGGAAAGAATGAGCTGACTATATAGGAAAATAATAATGTGTATATATATATATATATTTTTTTTTAAAATGGTGAAAAATTGTTTCCAATATTTTCAACATCTGTAATCTAGAAGGAATCTATGACCAATCTGTTTATTTTTTGTTTGTTTGCTTGTTTTCTTATAAAAAGCAGAATTGCCTTAAATTTATGAAGGGAAGCATGGAGAAGCATGTGGTGTCTCTCCTACCCTACTAACAAAACATTGGCTTTACACTTGATCTTGATTATGCACTACAAAACTTCAGTTACGTACTTGATTACGTAGTACAAACTTCTGTAGTTCTGAACTAGATGGCAATTCCAAACAGTTGCAAGATAGGAACACTTTTTCCAAGCCTTCCTGCAGGTAGCAGCAGTGTGAGTCCTATGATACTACATTGGTTCACAGTTCATCTTTATGTCTAAACACAAAGCCAATTATTGCAAATTCTATTTACAAAGCATTGAACTTTGTAAATATGATGACAGAAGAAAAAAGGATGTAATGGCACCTCTGTGTTTTTACTCTGGGACCTCAGTCAACTGTATTTGCGAGCCCTGTTTATCTCCCCCCCCTCCTTTTTTTTTTTTTTTGTAAGTATGGGTAATAGTGGGGAAAATGTGGGAACTGCTAAGCTTAACTTGCTGTGCTTTTCACTGAAGCAGTCTTTACTTTCTGGGTCTGCTAGTGAAGTTGGGTGTTAATAATCTACAAATATACAAGGCTGAAAAATGGACAGAGCTAGAAATCACAGATGCATCATCTTTTTCAGTGGCAGTACTAGAATGAGCATTCAGAATTTGACCCTGGTTTCTTGTGTTTTCAACTGGAAACTTTCTGATTTTTAAGTTTTTTATTATTTATTTATTTTTATTTTATTTTGTAGCCTTTGAGGAGGGAACACTATCCTGGGAGAATTATAGTATAAGACTATAAATAATATTCCTTACTGATGTTATTTCAATGTAAAGTGGATAGGTTTTGAGGCTGATGCATTTTTCCTTACAGTTACTGCTGAATGTTCAAGAACTCAATTTTTTTGTAGTAATTTCTGGAGAAGGAAAATAGAAGAGAACTCTTTTAATTGAGCTGACATTTCAGATTTACTAGGTTGTTTGGAACTTCAGGAATACTGGACATCCCTTGGACTTTCTAATTACTAATTATTATTTATTTATGTATTTATTTATTTTTTTATTCCTGATAATTCTGAGAAGACAAAAAGTATCTTGTTTGGTAGAAGAGGTATTTCTCCCTGCATTCTTCCCTCCACATTATTCTAACCTGCCTAGCAAGAATGCCTCCAACAAATACGACACGTCCCTTTTTGCTTTAGGAAAAAGAAAATAATTGGTGAACTCTTATTTTAATAGTAAACTGCTTTATGCTTAGTCATAAAAATGTTACAAATACAAGAGCGCAGGCATACCAAACATTTCTGTCACCTACAAACAGGACAGCTGTTACAAAAAGTGGATGTTCCCAATTAGCCTCTTTCTTTTTATTCCACCTTTAAAATGAGTTATCACTACTTGTGACAACCAGCCATTTTCAGAACTACTGCTCTCAAATATCAAATGTGATGACTATTCACACACTAACTCGTCTCTTCAAATAGCTCACAGTTGAAAGTGCATCAGCAGCACTGCCATTTAGAGGACATGACAGTAAGAATAATGGAAACCAGCCTACCAGTTAATCACTGTTGTTACTATCCATGCAGCCACACATCTGGGAAAAGCTGGGGAGGCATTTTCAAATGTTTCTGAGCTTTGGTTACTCTGTGTAACATCAGAAGTGGTGTTTTTTGTTTTTTGTTTTTTTTTTAGTCTTGTTGTTGTTTTGGTATGCTTTTTGTTGTTGTTAGTATCTTTGCAATGGGTGCAAAAGGCATAACAAAATAACAAAATGGTTAAAATAGATGTAACAGATAACAAATATATAACTTCATAGGAATCTTTACTGATGTGCTCCTAGGATGTAAGTACAGCAGGTGATTAAAAACATGAATTAAAAAACAACCTATTATTTCCTTAACTAGTCTTCTATTTCACTCACATAAATAGGATGAGACTTACTTTACAAACTGCACTTCTTACTGATAGCCTTATGGTGATATGCTTTCCAAAAACAACCTTAAAATATTAAGTAACTCAATAAGATGGTAGATCTTTGCTGAAGTTGAGAAGAAAAAATGCAGCATAACTTTAGACGGTAAATGCAAAATTACTTCATTGCTTTCATTAGAAACTAAAGAAGCTGTAAATTTCAAGGAGAATGTCTTGGTGGAGTGCTGATTTTGAAAGATCATACCTCTGCTGGAGTAAAGTTTGTTTTCAGACATGATACTTTTCAATATTTTACTTCCCATAGAACTGAAATGCTTAGGAATCCTCATGGTTTCACTGATGACTGAACTCTGAAGCTTACATCTGGGCTCAATTTCTGATGAAAACTACTGAAAGTAAGCATGTCTTCAGAACAATAAAAAAAAAAAACAAAAAAAAAAAAACAAAAAACGACAACAAAAAAACACAATGAATGCAATTCCTCAGGAAAAAAGAAAAAAAAAAAAAAGATGAAAATAACAGATAACCTGTTGAGTTCCATCTCCTATAGCAGACCCTTAGCAGTATTTGGAGTCCCTCCCCTTAAGCAGCACACACCATTCAGAGCTCCCTTGGACTCTGCCTGGTTGAGTGCAGGTGTAAGAACCTACTTGAAATACCATACTTCCAAAAGAGACTAACCCATTTTTTGTACACTCTCTAGAGCAAACCAAGCGCACAAACCAAATGATCAGTACCTTGGAAAACTCTGAATAATGCAAGACTTCGGTCATCAAAAGTTCACAGCAAGCATATATGGCAGCTGTGGTTCCTAAATACCATGTCTGTCTTAAATATTAAAGTTTGGAAATTGCCCTGCAAGAAGTTTGCAGAAACTTAAAAAATTTTCCACAGTTATGGATTTCATTTCCTAAAGTGTATAATGGCAAAAATTATAAGTGAGATGTGAGGAACAAATTCTGCCACAAACACTGCTAAATTAATTACAAGGTAAAAAACAAAACAAAACAAAACAAACACAAAACAAAAACCAGAACACATAATGTGTTTAAATTTATTTTATACCTATAAACTCTTTCTGGTATTCTCCCAAAAAGTGACTATTTTTTAACTGAACTGATGCTTACTTCAGCAGTAATAATACATCTTCTTGCTGCTATATAAACCCCGTTTTAAAGACTTTAAATTTAAATGGCAGTGTGATATGAATTACTAATGTTAACCCTTTCAGAATAAAATATGAATGTATACCTTATCTGCATGTGATAGTTAGGATGGTCACCAGTTAATTTAAGACAAACAAAAAAGTATTTTACTTAAAAAATACTTTTTTTTTTTTTTTTTCCTGGCAAGGTTATATAGTGAAGAAATAATTCTCTTCATAGAAGAAGAATATCAACTCTCCAGAGAAGCAATGAATGTTGACAGAGAAGACACCATTATCCTTACTTGCAGACTTTAGTGATGCATACATAATGTCCTGCAGTTGAATTAATCATGGGGTTGGGACAGGGATTTTTCTGTACTTTTGTGGTGCAGTTCTTAAATCTTAGTGCACTTACATTTGCATTAGCATACTAGCAAATTAAGGCACAAACTTTATGTAATACTTAAAAGCACACAAACTAACAAGAATGCTTCCCACTGCTCTTGAAAATATCTTTGGGCTACTTGGAAATGTAGTATTAAAAAATATGTCCAGTACACTGGCAAGGAGGTTTACACTGAGGCCATCAAGTTTTTCCTTCAGGGGTATATATTTGCTTTCTTAGCTCCAAGAAAAATATCCCTTCAGAAATCCAAGCATTCCCCATTCCTTATATTTGGTTGCTGACAGCTCCACCTCAAATGCAGGTGAGGTGCTACAGCATGCTCATTCTTTGTTTTATTTGGACACTAACTCCAATGTAACAAACTCTTCCAGACTACACGTATTTTGGTCACGCAAAGCCCTTAAAAATTATCACTCGGTACTACCACAAATACACTTTAAAGAGCAAAAATGCTGTGGACCATAGAAAAGTCAACTTAATAGAAATAAAAATGTAATGTAGCCAGACTTCACTACATCTCAATCCCATGGTAACAGTCAAGTATAGGGGTAATAAACATTCCAGATGCTGTGTTATTTTCAGTCTCTGTTTCTTACTTGCACTAGCAGTAATGGACATCTCTTGATCTGGATGTTTTAGGTAATTCATAAAGAAATTTTAAGCACCTTAAATCTGGAACTCAGACCAGGGTTCTGTAACTTGTTCCTATTTCTACACAGGGCCCTAGAAAATAATCCAAGCTAGAAAAAGGACACAAAGCCAGAGCAATAAACTGTACCTTTCCTCTTTCCCCCATCTACTGTCTTATAATGAGGAACCATTTTTTTTATTATTTTTTTATTATTTTTTTTATTTTTTTAAACATTTTTTAAATATATTTTTTAATTCCTGGTGGCATTTACAAGTTGCCTATCCCCATCTTTTGAAATCTCTTGAAGGTTAGTACTTCTCTTCTTTGTTCAGCCTGCCAGAGGCTTAAAATATACTTCCTTCTTTTGATTTCATGAATGACTCCTAATGCTATACAGACATAGTGTTTTCCTTTGTACACCATGCATGGAATGTACTTTTGCTTAGCAAAGCCTTAAGCTCTAGCTGCATACTGAGAATTATCACCAATTTAATGAAAAAAATCAGGATCAAAAGCAAATCTAGCAATTCACATTCTTTAACTTATCTAAGAACAATGCTATTTATTACTGGTCACCTAATAGATGCTGCTATCATTAGCAAACTTCTTTCTGCTGGCCTACTGTTTTTACATATTCTTTGGAAGACAGGTGATTTGCAGTATTTCTTAACTTAATAAATTTCTTAAGTCTTTCGTGTAGTAAAGACTTGATTTTTTTGTTGTTGTCGTTTCTTAAATAAACATAGGCAATTGTGAAAGAGACATATTACTGAATTTTGATGACTTCATAGGAAGTAGAAGCAAATCACATCAAAAGTCAGAAATACGTATTATAGCATGGTAGAAAATGGACATGTAACAATTTTCTACAAAAGAAAATTCTGGATTTCACTGTTTAGTAAGCAGGCTTACATCCAGAACCTAACTGACCTTTACTGTTGAAACAAACTGTCATTTAAAAATATCAGTTGCAGAAAGAATTTAAAAAATATAAAAGTTTCTAGTTGAAATACTTGTCAAAACTGTCTTCAGTTTTAAGGCCAACATGCATGACACAGTCACCATGTTAGAGTGCCGCTGGTGTTGACATCTGGGACAGGGATAGCAGAGTGAGAACACAGCGTTAAGTAGAAAAACTGTGAAAAATGTCACTAGCAGTTACTTGCTGTAAAACACATAAAAGCCACAGTCCCTTAAATCTATAGTATGTGCTTTCCTATTTACATGTAACCTAAATGACAATATTACTGTGACTGGATATATAGCATTTGGCAGTATATGTCCTTAATGCAGGTGTAGACATCGTTCAAGATGGCACGCATGTATATTAAAAAAACAGTTAATTTCAAAGTAATCCTAGAAGAATATTGCAAATAATGTTGTATAAACGCATAGTGTTTGAGGGGAGAAAATACTGGAAAATAAAGTCCCACACATTGAGTTTGGCACCAGTATATCACTATGTCACTTTCTTTTTGATTGAAGATAGCTCTTTCTGAATCTCACTGAATTTTGGACGGTTTTCTGGTTTGTAGTCCCAGCACCTCTGCATTATTTTATATATTTCTTCTGGACATTTTTGCGGAGCTGACATTCGGTAACCTGGTACACAAGAAAAGAAAGTATTTAGTATTGAAAACTGATACATATTGATGAATCTAAAAAGAAACGAGATAAGTTCAAGACCATTGAATTAAAACAGCTATTGAAGGTAAATTTTACAGGACTTGTAATACGAACAAAGTCTTCAATACATAACCCATTTGGATGGCTAAGTATCAAACTGATGTAAACTTGGGTACCAATGACATTTAATCTGTATAGGATGAATTGCCAGTATGCCTCTCATTGCTGAGGGCAGCAACCTGCATATAATTTTTTTCCTGTTTCTTAAGAAGCAGTTACCCCTCATAAGTTTTAATCCTGTCATGTCACCCAATGCTCCAACCCACTGGAAAAATCATTGATAGCTATTCAGATGGGAGGAGGTGATGGCGCAGCTAATCCTAGAAACCATTTCCAGGCACAAGAGGGATAAGGAAGTCATTAGGAGCAGTCACCCAATTTGATGGTTTTTCTGATGAAATCACCATATGGGTAGATAAAGGGAGAAGTGTGGGTATTGCCCACCTAACCCTCGGTAGGGCTTTTGGTACAGCATCCAATTCAAACCTCATGGAGAAGCAGCTGAAATATGGACTGGGTGGGCCAACAGTGAGGTGGACTGAAAATGTGCTGAGCAGCCAGACCAGGCAGTGGACAGCACAGTGAGCTGGTACAAAGGACCCTACAGCTAATGCAGCTCTGTGACTCCAGGCTTACTGCACAATTCTCCGTATCTCTCTTTCTAAATCAGAATATAAATGACAGTAGACTCAGACAAGAGGTAAATCTAAGAACTATTTTTCTTTTTTTTTTTTTTTATATCGTATGCTTCTGCTCAAGGTGCTGGATTAATGCATGCAACTTCAAAGGAGAACAGCCAGGCTTTAGGATACTTACAGATAATATGAAACTCACTAAAAATTCTCTTCTTCACAAAGTTGCCTATAGAAACTAATTGTTCAAAACAGTGACGGCAACAACTACTTTTTGTTCTTAAAATGAAGTGATTCTGTATGGTCATTTAGGATTGAAATTATCCCGGTTCAACATAAGCATTAAGGTGACTAAATTTACTGATGATTCTTACTGATTGAGTAATTGAGACAGACAAGATCAGGAAGAAAAGCTAGAGCATTTTTTTCTCTGACTATTCAAACAGAAAAGCTATAATTTTGTGAAAAACAAGAAAATAGGCAGATACAATAAATGACAAAAAAAAATAGGCTAAAAGGAATGCTTTTCATTTTCAAAAGGACTTATTCAGTATAAAAAACTGAATAGGCATAAAATACTTCTTAATTTCTGAATTGTACCAATTTTGAGAGATTATTCTCAGTGGATTCAAACAGAATCTCAGTAACTAGGTAATAAAACTTGCTTTCACAAATATGCTTCTGCTCTGGAAACGACTAGATTTTTTTCTTTGGCCTTTTAAGGACAAGCTTTAGTGGTCACCTACAGTGATTATAATAATAATAATAATAAAAAGACTTCTTTTAAAATCATTTAGCAGTTTTACTTGCTTAGAACCTGTTTACACATATAGAGGAAGCACAGTTCTGAAATGTCAATAAAAATGATGACAATCAATCAAAGTCCTGAAACCCTGCTCACAGTTATTTGCTACTTTAAATAAAAGCCCTTTGATTATTTTCTAGGAGAGAAATACGGCTCTCACTGCTCAAGCAGCTTACCATTTTCCACTGTAATTGCTAGAATTTTGTCTGTAATGCTTTAATAGAGAAGATGGAATGATACAGACTTTTTCTTCCAGCAGTTTAGAATATTTATACCTGCATTAGCATAATCTTAAATAATTCATTCTGGTCAAGCCTCTGCTTTGCACAGCAGTAAATCCACTTCTCCATCTCACCTTTTAGTTATATATGTTCTATATACAGATAACATGATGTAAGTCTTTCCTCCTTTAAGTCACTGGTCAATATACTCCTTTTTTCAAGAAATCTATAAATCAGACTGCTCTTCACAGAATGCCAGATTTAGCAATTAAATTATCTCATAATATTGTTGATAAAATTGCTGAGCAACTGATATGCTATTTCTTTGCTATTTTTATATGGTATGTACTACGTCCTTCTGGATTATACAGCATTTTATTCATTCCCTACCTTTCTCAACTTGTTCTCGTGCTTGTTGATTGGTCATTCCAGGGTATGGGCATACTCCTAAACTGAAGGTCTCCCAGAGGAGTATTCCAAAGCTCCATACATCACTCTCAGATGTATATCTCCCTGAGAAAAGGAGAAAACACACAGCTTATCCTTTAGAGAAATTCATGCTTCAGATGATTACAGCCACATATTTTTTGTCAAGTTTTATATTGGCAAGCTTTAAGCAGAACAAAGTTGCAGCTACTAAATAAACATTCTGCAAATATCATAGTTTCCAGCATTTACAATGGTAAACAAGTTATCTTAAGGTCAATACCTAGGAATAATATAAGCTGACTTGAAGTTTTAAGAAGTTTGACGGACTTGTTACATACAGCATATGGCTGAGAAGACCTTACCATGTCAGTTATTTCCTTACAAGTTAAGAATTCTTTACCTCTTACTGTCCAAAACTAATTTTGTTCTTCTTTTAACACACACACACACACACACACACACACACAAAAAAAAAAAAAAAAAGATCAAAAAGATCACACCCCTTCACTTCAACTCTGAAGATACTTCTTAGAAATTACCTTTCCCACTTCCCTAATATAGAATGGCATATTCCAACCACAGCTGATATCCCCAAAATTGCCCAGAGAACATCGGATTCTTAATTGAGAAAATACTTTCTGAAAATTAATGTATAGTTTCTTCAACTGTTGTTTAATTTGAACCCTGAAGAACTGATGCTCCCAATCAGTTAAAGGAAAAGAAAAAAAAAACATCAGGCCTGCTGGTTCTACTGTTTTCAACTATGCTTCAGAGACAGAAAAAAAAATAGATAACTGAATTCCAAACCTCTTTGTGTAACAAAAGCTTTATGTTATGGAAGGTGAGATCTTGGAGAAAATACTACTGTTGTCCCTGTTGGATTCACATTAAGAAAGGTACTGCATCACAAAGTGAAGGCTGCAAGACCTTTGCAGCAGCAGGACTTATGAAAATGTTAACTTAAAAATCCATTTACCATATTTCTTTCATCAGCTTTGATGCGTGTATTTCTGTTGCATACTGTTATATTGTGTATGTCTTTGTTCTTAAAATTATATGCATGCTTGAGAATGTATTGTTTGTTCATGTCCAACCACTAAACAAACCAAACTAAGCCACTTCTCACTAGAAAAAAGGAAAACACATGTAAATTGTAGTGACAGTTCTTGGTACGACAACTGTTCTGACATCAGAAAGTTCAGTTTACTGTAAACTAAGTATCACTTCCAGCTGTGCTACATTTGCTAGTGTGCCTAGTAGATGGTAATTATGGACATTCACTAAGCTCTTTGCTGCAAGATTAGTTTTCTTGTCTACATATCAACTCTCTTCAGAGTTTGGCATCCAGTAATTTAACACTTTTCATTGAAATCATTCAGTAAATACAAGATAGGTGATTAGCTTTTTAAAAACTAAAATAAATAAATAAAAAAAAGAAAATACATGTTTTTCACTGTTAATTAGCCTTCCAGCTACGCTATTATCTGGGGGAAAAAAAGAGAAAAAGGAAAAAAAAAGCTTATTCATTCATAGAAAAAAAAAAAAAGCAGTGATTTATTAACATAACAAACAACATGAAGTTGTACTCAAAAAACATAACTACTAAATGTGTATTTGAATTCTGAGAGAACCATAAGCAAAAATATCCTACACTTGACATATATATCTTATCTTTATTAAGAGCTTTTAAAGCAGTTTTTCTACTTGCTGAAAGTGATGGGAATCATGTAGCTCCAAGCAAAAATAATGTTAAGGAATGGCACTGAACAGTACCCACTGAAGCTGAGGTTCAGTCTTCCACAAACTTCAGAAGCATTATGTTTTCAGGCACAACTCTCTAACCACTCCACTTCTCCTAATCCAATTTCCAGAATTCACAAATTCTTTTTTTTTTTTTTTTCCTTTTGTTTTGCTTGTTTGTTGTTGTTGTTGTTGTTTGTTTGTTTGTTTCCTTTTTTTGAACTACTATTAATTTGTTGTGTAGTGTGAATTCAAAGGTGATTAAAAACCTAAATTTTTCTTATTTTCTTAAACACTGTATCATTCATGTGATGGGCAAATTACCCAATCCCTCATCTTCCAACCTTTAAATTTTGCCACTATGAACTAGCACAAAGAGTGGCTGCCAAGTAGTTTTGAAATATTGAAGATTTAGTTCGGTTTCAGTCTGGTATCCTTAAATACCTTCAGTGTTACCTACACAAATGAATGCAGTACTTAGGACCACATTATTAGGATTGTAAAATGCAAAACAAATACTTCTACTTGCATCTTTCTAGTGAGAAGAAAAGAAGATCCTTCAAAAACACCCAGAAACCTACTACCACATTTTGAAAGTTAAATATGAGACTGCTGAACACATTCAGAAATGTTCGAGATAACTTTTTTTCAAAATGCTACAGAAAATCACTTAAAACTGGTTGGATACAGATACATTTTAGGAAACACCAACTTGATTTTAATCAGCTGCAGTTTTGTGCCCAGTAATCTGCATAAAAATACCCTCAAAATTAATGTGTTGTCATGTAAGACAGTTTCCTGCTTTGTGTAGTTCACTGGACTGCATATGCCTATAAACACTATGTTTCTATCATATATATCAAATAAACTGTATGCACGTCTGAAATAATGAAAATTATTTCAACTTTCAAAACACCAGTTGTAGTAGAAAAAAAACACACAGAAGAGAAAGTGTATTACACAGTAAACACTAGTAACATTAGCACCTCTGAGAATAATTGATACTATAAGCTCTCTTAGTGTAACTACATTTATTTTTAGCCTTACAAAAGGAAGATCAGCTTACTATGTAATGGCATTAACTCCTGCAAAACTGTTAATGAAGTGAAGCATTTTGCTCTCAGTTGTGAGCCATAAAGTTATGATTTCCAATCCATGAGTTTAAACAGAAGCTTTAAGAGATCATAGGAATATTTACAGATGTTTCAAATAAAGTATTTAAAACATTTTTTCTTCTAAGAAATCAAGTAAAGATCTGGTTGGGAGAAATGCATTCAGACTACGACATCATTCATTTAATATGCTGATTCTTCACAGCACACCTAGAAAATCTAATTTTTTCTAGTTCCACCTGCAAGCTAAAAAGCTAAATACAGCAGTTTCTATTTTTGTTTTGGAAAAACTACCCACATAGTAAGGACCACTTCCCTTAAGCAGAAATAATGGCATTTTCGTCCATGATAACAGCATAGCAATTTATAAAAGTGGAGGTAAAGAAAAGCTGCAGTTGAAAAAAATATATAAAGCAGTGACTTTATTCCTCTCAAATGCAATGACTTATCTAACATGGAATACTAATATTTTCTACCATTTTCAAAGAAATGCTAGAGCAACCACTGCCATAAATATGCAGAACCTGCCACTCATTTTGCTAATGATTTAGATGACAAACTAGGCCATCCACTAGGATCAGTTGGCAACAAAACCAGAGCATTATTTTATTGCTACATAATAACAATTCTGATGTTGCTACCTTCTTCTTTTGGAGTGTGGAACAGTATTTTATATACAAATGAGGTTAAAATATTTAGCCTCATTACACATTAGCATATTTGAAACATTTTTATTTGAACAGAGCATTTGTATTGGGTTTATGTGGCAAGGCTTTGGTAGCAGGGGGCTGCAGGGGTGGCCTCTTTTAGTTTGCTTTTAGTTTCTCACTGCTCTAATCTGCTAGGGATAGGCAATAGATTATATTAGTCTCCATTCCTTGAGTCTGTTTGGCCCATGATGGCAACTGGGGAGCCGTCTCCCTGTCCTTGTCTTGAGCCTTGAGCCCTTCTCATCCTATCTTCTCATGCTATAGGTGTTTTTGCAAGAAGGTACACATTCATCCTTACCATAGTTGAGGGCTTCTGGGGCAGTCCACTTGATAGGAATCTGCTTTAAGCCTGATGATGAATACACTCCATCATCTTCTTGACGAGACATTCCAAAATCGCTTATTTTCAGTATGTTGCTTTCACCTACCAAGCAGTTCCTTGCAGCCAGGTCTCTAGGTTAGAACAAGACAGAAACCACAACATTTTTACAAATTTGAAAATACTTAAGAGCATTGAAACTGTGAAGAACAACATGAAATGGATTATTAGGTCTTTTCTACCACAGCTGAACTGGCCAGTAAAAGCAAGTACGTCACCGTGTCGCCTTCACAGGCCAGTAAGAGCAAGTATGTCACCATCACCAGTTCAGTGATGAAATGAGCACAGGTGAGGCTGTTGTGCCTGATCAATGCCTTGATTGTGGTGCCCTGGTGCTGGCAGGGGGCTGCGGGGCTGCTGATTGGGGTGAGGCCAGGGCTGCCCCATGCCGACACAGCCAGTTCCTGACGGCTCCAGCGGCCTCACCGCAGGGCATGGCCAGGCCCCACAGCCCAGATGCCTTGGGGAAACGGGTTTAAGAGAGGAAGAAAATGGTGCTTGTGGGGGAGAGGAGCATGGAGCAAGTGTGAGAGAACCAGCCCTGAACAAGGAGGGCAGGAGGTGCTCCAGGTGCCACAGCAGAAGTTCCCCTGTGGCCCGTGGAGAGACCGTGGCGGAGCAGCTGGGCATCTCCTGAAGGACTGCAGCCTGTGGGAGGCCCCACACAGGAGCAGGGGAAAAGCATCAGGAGGAAGGAGTGGCAGAGTGGCTGGGATGAACTGAGCACAGCCCCCACGCCCCATCCCCCTGTGGTGCCTGTGGGGTGAGGAGAGGTAGAGGAGTCAGGAAGGAAGGGGTGAAGTTGAGCCCTGGGAGAAGGGAAGGTCAGGGGGGAAGGCGTGCTAGTTTTTGTCTTTGTCTGTCACCATCCAAACCTAATTTATTTGTTAATAAATTGAATTAAAGTTCCCCAAGTCACGTATGTTTTGGCTGTGATGGTATTTGGTAGGTGATCTCCCTGTCCTTTAATTGACCCACAGGCTTTGTCATCTTACTTCCTCCCCCTGTCCTGCTGAGCAGCGGGGTGAGAGGGCAGCTGGGTGGGCGTCCAGCAGCCAGCCAAGGTCAACCCACCACAACTATCCATGAAGTTCACAGAATTTTTAGGAGGAAAAAAAAAGAGTTAGAACAATAAAAATTTAATCTGTAACGCTACCTACAATTCATGGGCAAAGTATTTTAAAACTAAATTTACAGTGTTTGTTTCCAGCTTAAACAGCTAATATTCCATGATAACTACATTAGCTTTCATGCTTTGGACTGGAGCTGTAGCACAGTTTTGAAGCGAATCCCCTGAGCATTTAATGCACATTGGTTTTGAAGAGAGATTTTGATGCACGGAAACTACATCATTTTTGGAAGATGTCCAAGGAAGAAGGTGTGCACCAAATTTGTCTCCACACCTAAAGCAGAAAAAAGGGTCTGAACCAATGACAGCTTTAAACACTATGAATGGTGGCGACATCCACCACAGAGGCCCAAAGTGAATTTAGTCTGAAGTAGAAGTCTTGATCCATATATATATATGTTAAAGTTTTTATGTCTAAAACTACTATGGATCATTTGATCCATATTGCTATTGCACTGCATTTTGTGTTATGTAGACAGAGCATTTGTTTCAGGGTAGTTATTAAAATAGATCCAAACATTTAAACTGTAGCTGACTCACACAAGATTTCTACCAATAAGAACATTTATGTATCTCTAGCATGATGCTCTGAGCAATTATTCTTGCAGCTAGAGAAGATGTACCACTTAAAAACATCTGAAATCACCATTTCCAGCTGAAGATATGCATGTGTAATATGCACCATGGTATACAGTTTGATGTTAGCATGTTATACTGTTCAGTGAAAGTAAGAGGTCTGTAAAACAAAATCAAATTATTATTGCTTATATTCAAGTAAAATGTATCACCACGAAACTTCAAGAATTTATAGCTGAAGTTCCAATCATACTTTAATTATGAGGTGTGGTTTTTTTGGTCATTTTACTTCATTTAGTCTAAATTTTGTGACAGATGCACATGAGTAGTGGAAAAAGTAGTAAGTAAAGAACAGTAAAAATAAGTAAAAGTTATATCTGAAAGAAAATTCATGGAGTTAATTAATATCGAGAACACCTCCTTATCTGAGTCAGACCTAGTATTTAAACAAGTTACTTAGAAAAACCTAAGTAATGAGCTCTTTTTAGGTTTATTCCTCATATATAAACCTGATTATTAGGGAAAATACATAGAACATAGTACACAGTCTTTGCTTGTATGCAAAGATTACACTCAGTTCACATAGTTTTTGCCTGTTTTGTTTGTACCAGTTTTCTGTTTCTTTCAGAGTCACCTAGAGGAAGCATTTTTCATCATTACTAGAAATTTACAAGTACACTTCCAAGAAAATCAAACTGGTAGAGCTTGTGACATTGTATTTTGAATATACATATACATAAATTAACATTAGATCTCCTGAAAAAAAAAAACACAGACAAAACAGTTTTGCTTCAGGAAAGTGATTTTCAAACTGTCTGTTACCAGGGAATGGGTCACAGAATGATACTACTCAAGCTGCCACCCTGTACATGAGCACCAAGAGAGGAATCATGGGCCACTGGTTAGCTAATGGCCCACAGCTTGCGCGGGTGGACACCAATGTCAAGTCCACCATCGATCTTTCTGGGCAAATTGCTGGTTCTTTATTTTTATCTCAGTTACCCATCTATCAAATAGGGAAGTATTCTCATTGCTATCTTCCACAGAACATCAATAGAATTTTATGAAATAGTGAGTGTTACTAACAGTAAGATAGAAAAGGATGCATTGTAAGATAGATAAAACATAACTTACTAGTAAGACTACAAAGAGCAAAATAAATACAGTAGTAATGGTTATGAGTCTCCAAGTATTAATACCTTTTTTTTTTCTCTCAGCTAAAACTCCCAAACTTCTGAACCTGTAACAGTATGTACTACTTTTAAGACATCATTTGCATCAATAAAGCCTTTTGAGACCTTAATATGTTTACTTCTGACTTAAGTAGATTTGCTCTATTCCTTTCTCATGTGTCAGGTATGCTCTTTCTCTCACTAATTTAGAAAACACTTTAGATGTGAATTTTTTCTTTCCCTTTCTCACCTTAGTCTTTGGGACTTTCTAAGTCTTTGGGTCTTTGGGTCTTCTGGGACTTAAAAAGTCAAAGGGACTTTGTAATCACAGAATGGTTGAGGACCATGTCTAGGAGGCTTTAGAGTATCTCCATGGAGGAAGAGACCGTTCTCTGCCACAAAAGCCCGATGCTGGCTTGTGTTCAGCTCGCTGCCCACCAGGACCCCAGGCCCTTTCTGCAGAGCTGCTTTCCAGTTGACCATTCCCAACCCGGTACTGGGGCTGTTCCTCCCCCCAGGTGCAGGACTCTGCCCTTCCCCTTGCTGACCTGCATGAGGTCCCTCTCAGCCCATGTCTCCAGCCTGCTGGGGTCCCTCTGGTGGCACCTCAGCCCTCTGGTGCATTGGGCAGTTTGGGGTCATCTGCAAACATGCTGCTGCATCACGTACATCATTAATAAAGACATTAAATGGGACTCGTTATTGACCCCCAGGGTATTCTGCTTGTTACTGGCCTCCAGTGAGACTGTACCACTGATCACCTCCCTCTGGGCCTGGCTCTTCAGCACATTTTCAGTCCACCTCGCTGTTGGCCCACCCAGCCCATATTTCAGCTGCTTCTCCAAGAGGTTCTAATGGGATGTGGTGCCAAAAGTCCTCCTGAAGTTTAAGTGGGCAATACCCACTGTTCTCCTTTTATCTGCCAAGATGTCATTTCATCACAGAGGTGATCGAGTCATAATTATCAAGAGTAATCCTTCTTTCAGACACTTACTTTTCTTATCCTTGTGAGGAGTTGTTTCTTGGAGTACAAGCAACTCGCAATGTTTAGCAGATACAGTGATATTTAAATCATGCTAAATCGCACCAAAAGTTCTTTTACGTCACACTTTTAGTAACTTGCCATTCAGTGGGGTGAAGCAGCATGAGTACAGTGTCATTCTCAGTGCTTCACCTTCAGCCACTTCAGTTTCTGTAATTTCATCTACTGTGAATGTATTTTTCAGTATTTTTTTTCCTATTCTCTTACTTGTAATGTCTTCACAATGTCTATGTGTTTAACATTTGCTATTTCATTCCCAAGGCTTAAAAATGCCCTCAATATTAGGGTATCTTGTTAGCATTTTTGCTGTCATTTTACATCTGCTTCGTATCCTCAGTGATTTGTTGTATTTGCATTTTTAAAAGCATTTTAAAAAACATCAACACATTAGCGCTACCTCATGCTTTCCTTTTTTTTATTCTGAGGGGTTGCTATGATTTTTTGACATATTGCATACAGCTTCTTCATTGCTTCTCCTCGTGTCTGATGGTCTCCTTTAAGATGATATTCATATTTTTCAGCCCAGAAACAAGACAAAATAACCAAAATTGTACTATGGCCACTATGATTTATTACAGAATTTATAGCTATAATCTGAAATAAGTCAGGACATCAGAAAGTATTACTTCCATTGCTTTAAATTAGTAAGTTACAGCTTTAATTTTCTTCCAGTTTCCAGGATCCTAAATCATGTAAATTTGCTACTGATAAATGAAAACAGCTCTACCATAATATTGTTATGGTGCTTATAGAATACCCTTCGCATCTTAACCTTCCATATGAAGTACACAGAATAGGGTTTCATTCAAGAGTCAGTATATATGATAGATGACATTTCAAGCATTTGTTTGAAAATTGTATACATAGAGAGCTGATAACAGAAAACAACTGTGAAGAGTCACTATTACAAACTATTACAGATAATTTCAATGTTAAATATCTGTAGTAATTCATCTAACTTTCTAGACAGTCATTAAAAAAGCACACACATAAAGAAAGTGAGTATGTTCTATTTGTTTTCTTTCTTCTCTATAATGGTACCTAAAGCACACATCTTGAAACAGTGCAGATATAATTGCATTAGGTGCCTCTCTCTACATGGGGCATTGTTTTGCTTCTCATGCAGCATTTTCTACTTGCTTCAGTAATTCCATAAAATCAATATATATCTTCTTTAACATAGAAAATCAGCAAATATTCCTTATTTCACATTGTGAAAGCTGTACAAATTGGGAACAAATCACACTGATCCTCTATAGAACAAGTTTGTTACTACAAGAGCAGCTATGACTCTCACTATTTAATACCATGATTATGCAAGTTCCTAGTGCTATTAGAAACAAATGCTTTCCCTCCAACTACTAGAGAATAAAAATTAATATGTAAATCAGAGATCTGAGTTTTAAGCAGTTCCTCTAAATGCAAACAGGGCACTGACTACAAATCACTAACAGGGGTTGAATATGCTGAATCTGCGAGAGAGAGATCATACAAGCCTTTTGCTAAAAATTCAATAGCAAGTTAAAGAGGAAGTAGAGGCAATTCCTCTGTGCTGGGAGTTGTTACCATCTGGATTCATGTCTGTCAGTGAAGAAATAAACCACATAAACTTTTCTCTAAGGACTCTGCTCCCCTTCCTCCACCCCCCAGAAGAAATACACTGAAAGTAATACCTAGTATTTGAATGGGATTCCATCAATTAAAGCAAAACAAAAGCGTAAACTCTTTACTAAAGCAGCAGGACAGACTGTCTCACCGAACTAATTAGCCATTTTATAGCCCCTCCCTGGATCATGGAGTTAAAACACTCCTAGGTGATAAAAGCAAGCAATTAATTAGTGAACAGGATCACTTTATCCCCTCTGCACATTTAATTCAACCAAAACAGTCTACTACCTGATCAAAAAAGGAGTGGCAGGTCTACAAGTGAAACTGCAATTTTTTTGTGGACTATAGACACTACCTCTCCTTCGACCACATTAGGTAATGTTCAGTGGTGGCAGCCAACTAAGTCAAATTATACCTATTTTGAAACTGTCTTGATACACACACGATGCTCATTTTGCTATACATGGAGACCACAGTCAAAATTATATGTCTTAATAACAGACTGGAAAAGTATTAGAAGGTCAGAAATGCATCCTTTGAAGTGTTCTGTGCTGTCCTCCCCCTTTTACACTTTGTGTTCTTGATTTCTCCACATTAGTTCATATATCGTTATGAATACTAGAGAATTCTAAGAAAACAGTGATTAACTGTGTGGTGGTTTTACCCTGCTGGGCAGCCAAACTCCACCACAACTGCTCTCTCACTCAGAGAGAGAGTATGCTGGAAAGAAAAAAAGAAAAAAAAAAGCTCCTGGGTTGAGATAAGGATAACTTAATTAAAGGGAAAAGGAAGAGGGAAACAACAACAAGAAAAGGCCTTGAGGAAGCAAAGAGAAGGTGAAAAAAATTACTTTCTACTTCCCATCAACGAGCAATGTTTTGGCATGTACCAAGAATCAGGGCATCAATACAGGAATCAGGGTGTAGCAGTTGTTTGGGAGGACAGACCTTTTCAAAATGCGAGTCCCCCCCTTTTATTGCTGAGTGTGACACCATATGGCACAGAGTACCCCTTAGGTCGGTTTAGGTCAGCTGCTCTGGCAATGTCCCCTCCCCACGTCTTGCCCACCCCCAGGCAACTGGCTTGGGTGGTTAGAGGGAGCCATGGTCATAGGGTCATAGAATCATTCAGGTTGGAAAAGACCTTTAAGATCATCTGGTCCAACCACCACCCTGCTACCAATGTCACCCACCAAACCATGTCCCTAAGCACTAGGTCAAACAAAATACCCCCAGGGAAGGTGATGCCACCACCAACCTGGGCAACCTGTTCCAACGCCTGACTGCTCTTTCTGAGAAGAAATGTCTCCTCATTTTCAATTTGAACCTCCCCTGGCGCAACTTGAGGTCATTCCCTCTTGTCCTATTGCTAGTTTATCTGTGAGAAGAGGCTGACCCCCAGCACCCCACACCTTCCTTTCAGGTAGCTGTAGAGAGCTGATGCTTTACCAGCAGCATTCAGCAATAGACACAACACTGGTGTGATACCAGTGCTGTTCTAGCTACAAGTGCAGAGCACAGCACTGCAGGGAAAGTTAACTCCATCCCAGCCAGTCCCAGTACAAGTTGTAATACTAATAATCACTTCTCTCTGTTCCTCATATTATATACCTCCACCTTCATTCTCACAGAAGAACAGGGCTATGAAAACAGAGAAGACCCAAGTTAGATGTGGCAGTGATTTCTTAATACTACCCAGAGTTTTCAATATTGCCCAGTTTTTCTCAACTATAAAATAAGTAGATTTCCCCACCTCGCAGCAGTAAGTGACATTCAATTACTTTCTCCAAAGTATTTTGCAACTTGGAGGTTAAGAGACTTAAAAATTAGGAAAACCAGCTTAAAAGAGAAAAAAAAGTTACAAACCAAACCCCAAATAACTGTGTCCAGTAGCTGAACAGCACCACAATACCTGGCTTGTATCTAAAGGTGGATTTTTTTCCAAAAAAACAGCACTGTGCTGCTGACTCTCATAGTCATGGCAGTTAGAGCTATGGACAAAATTATTTCTAACATCTTGATGAACGTATCTCTGTGAACAAAGCTTGCTAAGATTGCTTTAAATCAAAACGCAAACTTTAAATAATAAAGGCCAAAGAAAACAGAAAAAAATGACCTGCCAATAAACCTTAAGCATTAAAATTAATGCATGGCCTAACTAGAAATTGATTGGTAAGTTGGTAAACAAAGAAGCTATTCATAAATGTCAGATTTCTACAAAATAACAAAACTATATTCAAATACAAAATATGCTCAGTAGATATTGGGAGGCAGTGCTATATGTTTTAAAGATGCTGCAAATATGGATGACAAACTCAATTATCCCTTTCTGCTCCCAGTTAGCATCAGGCTGTTAAAAGAAGACTTTTGTTTGTCTTCAGTATGGTGTCATACTGAAGTATGGTGTCACACTGTCAACAAAGACCCTGCTTCATTGTGCAGTTAGGTAAATAAGGAAGCTAAAAATGTCCCCCACAGAGGGAATGAAGCAGTGAGTAACTGGCTTTGAGAAAATAGCCTACATCAGCTCTCAAAGAGAGCTCAGCATCCTTGGCACAGCCCTGGTGGAGATGAGGGGGGCACTGCGGGGTGACATGCAGTGCCATGCTGCTGAGGGGCACCCTTTCAGCTTTGGGTACATTTTTACCTGGGATGAATCCCAGGTTCCTACCACACATTATGGGGCACCTGCCCACTAAAGAGGTAGTAATGGAGGAAAATAAAGGAATGGAAACTTGCTGTTTGCAGCTCAGATATGTGACTATACAAACTGATGCATTACAAAACTTTTACCTTCTTTGAAAAGCACTCAGGAAAGTTATTAGGTATCCTCCATTTTGCTAGAATGACAAGGTTTCCATACCAACTATTTTGAAAGAGGGAAAGATGGGCATGGTAGACAATTAGTTCCCCTGAAGAGAACCAAATACCATCGAAGTAGTAGACTATAAAGACAGAAATGAAACAATAAATCAATACATCATCTATTCCTCCCACCTTTCTCCTCTTTCTGAGGAATGTCTGCTTTTAGAACAGAAACATTCCTATCAGCAGCATCTACATGTTTTTTATCAGCCTTGTTTCTCAACTTTTTTTTAGAACATAATAGTTATTATTTGTACTTTTCTGAACAATTATTTTGATGAATACAGAAGCATAGTCATTTTAGTCTATAATAATCTTCTTTGCATTGATGTCCCTGTAGATTTTTATAACCCTTTTTTCCTGTGCAATTCTGATTGCATGTAATGAGCTGAGCTAAATGTAAGACTTATGAATGTCTAATGTCCTTTTTCTTCCCCCCTTATACTTCATTTATCTCTTGAAACAATGGTTTGCAATTCAATTTATTTGTATCTCAACTTTTTTCTTCTGTTAGTTGGGAAAACTTACCTTAACTTTGTCCAACACAAACAACTTACGAGGGTACATAAATGCTCCCTACAGTTTTAAAGTAATGCTAAACCTGTAAGTAGTCCTCTCCTCCTTGTTTCCCCCTCGCCCCTCCCCCTTTTCTTCCTTTTAGAGGTAGGGGAACTAAAGATCTACATAACCTACATTTTATGTTCATGAGAAGGCCTTTACATATTAAGTTTGGACAACTGTACAATAAACTATCTAGCCTCCTTCTGATAAAGTTATGGGTTAGACTATGAGAATCCAATTCTAGGAAAAAAAAGCTACAAAAAGCAATTCTAGTGATAGTCTAAGTGAAAACTAAGAATCTGGATAGTGCTAGCACTGGATGGTAAGTAACTTTATGGAAATCCTATAATACTAGGGCAACTGAAAACTGAAAAACACATTCCAGAAATCCCCAACAGTAGGACAGACAGAAATACCACTACAGGATCCCATGCAACCATTCCTACAGTCTGGAAAGAACATTATAGTATAATAGGCACAAATAGGATGGAATAGTTCAGTAGGAAAGGACCTACAAAGATCATCAAGTCCAACTGCCTCACCACTTCATGGCTAACCAAAAGTTGAAGCACATTAATGAAGGCATTGACTAAGAGCCTCTTGAACACTGACAGGTGTGGAGCATCAATCACCTATCTAGGAAGCCTGTTCCAGTGTTTGACCACTCATGGTAAAGACATTTTTCCTAGTGTACAGTCTGAACTTCTTCTGGCATAGCTTTGTGCTGTTCTCACGAGTCCTGTCATCAGTTACCATGAAGCAGAGGCCTGCACCTCCCTCTCCCCTTCCCTTCCTCAAGAAGTTGCAGAGCCATAAGGTCGCCTCTTGGCCTTTTTTTCTCCAGACCAGACAACTGTCCTCAGCCTCTCCTCACAGGACATACTTTCCAGCCCTTTAACCAGCTTTGTTGCCCTTTTCTGGATGCTTCAAAGTGTCTTCCAATCCTATTTATTGTCCTCTCAACACAAGCCAACAATGCACACTTGCTTCCCAGAAGGCCAACTGCATACTGGGCTGCATCAAAAGATGTGTGGTCAGCTGGTCATGGAAGGCAATCGCTCTGCCCTTCTGAGGCTCCAGCTGGAGTGCTGCATCCAGGTCTGGGGCCCCTAGCACAAGAAGGATGTGGAGCTGTTAGAGTGTGTCCAGAGGAACACCTCTCCTATGAAGAAAGGCTGAGAGAACTGGGGCTGTTCAGCCTGGAGAAGGCTGCAGGGTGACCTCACTGCAGCTTTTCAGTACTTGAAGAGTGCTTATAAAAAAGACAAGACAACGACTTTTTGCAGATGGCTTTAAACTAAAAGAGGGGAGATTTAGATTAGAGGTTAGGAGGAAATTCTCCACTCAGAGGGTGGTGAGGCCCTGGCACAGGCTGCCCAGAGAAGCTGTGGATGCCCCATCCCTGGAGGTGTACAAGACCAGGCTGGATGAGGCCCTGAGCAACCTGGTCTGGTGGGAGGTGTCCCTGCCCATTGCAGGGGGTTGGAACCGGGTGATCTTTAAGGTCCTTTACAACTTAAGCCATTCTGTGATTTTATGGCTTACACTGTGGAACCCAGCACTGCACACAATATTCAAGGTGAGGCCGCAGCAACGCTAAATACAGTGGGAGCATCACCACTTCTGACTGGCTGGTGATGCTGTATTTATGCACCCCACAATGGTGTTTGCCCTCTTGGCTGCCAGGGCACGCTGCTGGCCATGCTGAGCCTGCTGTCACCAGCACCCCCAGGCCCCTTTCTCCTGAGCTGCTCCCCAGCCGCTCATCTCCCAGCCTGTTCCTGTGTCTGGCAGCGCTCTGCCCCAGGGGCAGCTCCCAGCATTTACCTTGTTGAACTTCATGCCACCAATGATTGTCCAGTGTATCTAGGTCCCTTTGCAAGGCCTCCCCCTTGAGATTAGACTCAAAAGGTCTGTAGTATCCTGTGTCATTTCTAATGACCTTCTGGTAGATTGATGTAATACTGGCTAACTTGCAGGCTGTGGGGAGACCTCAGATTCCCAAGAGCTTTGGTGGGTTATTGAAAGGGGTCCAGCTATAATGCCTGCTAACTTCTTCAGTACTCTGAGCAGAATCCCATCAGGCCTCATGGTCTTATGAACACCCAGCTGACACAATCTCAGCTTACAATTTTGGTGACCACAGATGAGAAGTCACTGCTCCCCTAGTTGTGGTCCTCCCAACTGTAATGACTGGGCAGCCCAAGATCTGTCATTGTGATTAAAAGCTGAGGCAAAAAGCAATGAAATAAACAAAAAACAAAAACCATTAAACGCCTCTGCCTTTTCTTCATCCTTACATGTAAGCAAAAACATGGGTAAGTTTATGATATTCATAACATTTTTAATATTCCTCAAAAACCTATTTGATATTCAAGTGAATTTTACAGAAAATTAAGTGTCCAGAAAGTAGTCAGCCAAGATAGATAATTCTTTAAGTATCTAAGATGGATAATTATCCAAGATGGATCAGAAGTTTTCATTCTTTGCTCAAGAAAGTTGCAACTCAAATTCAGAGCCATCTTCCATTTACAAAATCAGATGTACAAATAGATTGCATTGTTCCCAGTAAGCAAACACCATATTCAAGTAAAAATTTCCATATGTACCATATCATTCATAGAAATAATGAAGATGAAACACAACAGCAGAGCGTATGATTATATTAACTAGCAAATTCTTTATGTGATAATATCATGGAGTTAATCAACCTACTTGATGTACCAAACTTGCTGCAGTAACTGTCCTTGCCCTTTTATACAAGGAGGGCTTCTCAGTTCTTAATTCTGAATTAAGTTTTGAATGTTTTACATATTCTATTCTGTAGCACAATGTTGAATTATCATCGATTTCTTTGCACAGAGGCATTAAATATTGGTTTAACTTGTTTACAAACTTGATAATACCTGAAGAGACAAACTATCTCTGTTGTCCATCATACATCACTGATAGAAAAGCTTGTAGGCTGCATTTAAAGAAAATGTCAAAAGTTGTGTAGTTTTTAGCACTGATTTAATGAATAAGCTTTTAAGAAGATCAAATTTTCTTTCTGTTTAACATTTTTTCTAGTGTTAATATTATACACTGCATGTAGTTTAAAATCAATTTAACACTAATAATGGAAAGTAGAGCATGAGAAGTCAACGGAAAACATCACAAGCACCCAAGGAACCATAAAATTCAGAAGCACAATTATAATACAGGTTAGTATCTGTATTTTCATCTTTTTCACTAGATTAAGACAAATGAGTACAATAGTATTTGCAGAGCTTTTCAGGTCTCAATGAAAAAGAAGGTATTTAAAATTTTTTCTCTCTCTTCTTAGGTTGGAGTTAAGTTCTCAGAGTATATCAAAGCTTTATGCTTCACCTGAGGCAGGTATACTGGGTTTACATGGCAAGGTTTTGGTAGCAGTAGGGGCTACAAGGGTGGCCTCTGTGAGGAAAGACAAGGAGCTGTCCCACTTGTGGTCAGAAAGAGCCCCTTCCAGCCAGCTGCAAAATGGACCCACTGCTGGCCAAAGCTGAGCCAGTAAGCAATGCTGGTTGTGCCTCCATGGCAGCAGGTTTAAGAAAGGCTAAAAAATGCTGTTCAACGCATAGAGGAATGAAAAATGTGAGACAAACAGCCCTGCAGGCACCAAGGTAAGTGGAGATGAGAGGGAGAAGGTGCTCCAGGTGCCAGGGAAGAGATTCCTCTGCAGCCCATGGGTCCCACATGGAGCAGATCTCCACGCTGCAGCCCCCCCATGGGTGGAGGAGCCCCCGGTGGAGCAGGTGGATGTGGCCTGGAGGAGGCTGCGGCCCATGGAGAGCCCCCGCAGGAGCAGGCCCCGGGCCAGAGCTGCAGCCCGTGGAGAGGAGCCCACGCAGGAGCAGGGGGTCTGGGGGGAGCTGCCGCCCACCCGTGGGGGACCTGTGCTGGAGCAGTTTGCTCCTGGGGGACTGCAACCTGTGGTAATTATGTGAGAGAGAAGCTGAAAGCCTAAGTTTTATGAACTGACCTCAAGTCCCATTCCCTATCCCTCTGTGCTGCTTGTTGGGATTGAGGTAGAAGAGTGAGAAGTGAAGTTGATCCTGGTAACAAGGGGGTAGAAAAGTTTTTTTTCAGTTTGCTTTTATTTCTCACCATCCTACTCTGTTATTAATTAGCAATAAATTAAATTAGTCTTCCCCAAGGTGATTTGCCTGTGGCAGTAATTGGTGAGTGGTCTCCCTGTCCTTATCTTGCTTGACTTCTTTTTTTTTTTTTCCATCATATTTTCTCCCTGTCCTGGTAAGGAGGGAGGCTGAGACAGCAACTGCATGTACATCTGGCAGCCCGGCAAGGTCAAGCCATCACAGCAGGCAAGAAGTTTAGCCACTACTGCTCTTTCAACAGCTAACACCAGCCATGTTATATTGTGGATTAATTTGTTAACTCTAATGCATTCATATAATTGAAATGTGTTTGCTCCTACCAGCAGACAAGTATGGATTAAGATTTCAGAAGTAACACATGAATCTGGACTAAATTTCATGTTTTTAGTTGACTGAATATTATATAGGCATTAGAGACCAAGACAATTTATTTAGTGAAGTTAAAAAATTAAAAGCTAATAATCACAGTAAAAAGATATGAAGCATTCAGCATAATAACTATGGTAGAAGAGGCTACATATTCATGAAAATAATATACAGGAATAAGAAAGAAACCAAATAAATCAGGCTTGATTAGAGCTTAGGAGGAAAAGACAAAGTAGAGTAGTATTAGAGTTAAATAGTGCTAGACAAGAAGGTTGTATTGTAGTCCCAATCTTTGTAGCTAGGACATTAAAAAAAGATGCCTCTTGAATTTTTTAAAGAAAGACATAAAGGAAACCAATACCAAAACCAGAGAGAAGAATCATCTATATTTTAAAACAATTATTACATTTATTTTTTTTCTTATCTAGTAAGGTAAAAAATTGACTGGATGGTAGAGCTAACTTTCAGAAACTGCAAGAACTCACATGTACATGCACATTCATCACAAGCAGATTTTATAACTGGGAAGAGTTAAGGACTACATGTTAGTAAATCCAAGGGCTCCAAGTTCATCATCTACTGAACACCACCCTTCTTCTCTTACTGAACCTCCATGCTATTTCATTAAATCGTCTGTTACAAGATTGTCCTTCTCCTGGAACACCCAGTATTCTCTATCTCAAAGAAGCCATCCTGCCTCTGGCTGTTGTCTGTCTCTGTTGAAGCATGCTCACTCATGTACTGTGTTGATTGCCAATGGATTTGGAATGCTCTCATGCCCTCTGCGAACTCAGAGGTGCTGGAAACACTTTCCTGTGCTTAATTTAAAGATGGGAATAGAATTAAGTATTAGAAAACTACTGCAAAGTTTTTGATTTACTGTACCTGGCTATTATTCTGAAGTATTTCAACACATACACACAAATTGTATCACTACATTTTAGATACACACGATCCTCTTCACTGTTTAAAATTTTACCTTTATTTTAGCATTTGCAGTGAGCAAAGGTTATACAATAAATAAGCAAAGTTCAGCTGAGCATTTGCTAAACTCCTAAAATCTTTCTGCAGGAAGGGATTGTGAATACTGCTACTATTTTGGAAATTTCCTAGAAGATTGTAGAAAGCGTCACAAGACAATGTAGTGAAGTTGCCTGTCTTCATTTATCAGCTTTGTTAATGATCTGAAGGAAAAGTCAAATAGCAATTTAATTAAATTTCCAGATGATAGCAAATTAGGAGCTGCTACAAACACTAGTAAGGGCAAAGAAATAAAAATAATGAAAGAAAGGTTGGGAAAAACCTGTTGGAAGCAACAAAATTAGACTTACCTTGTAAAACATAAAGATATTTTGAAAAATTAAGCCTAAATACAAACATTTGCTGGGACTTCTTTTCTCTGGGCAAAGAGAAAAGAAGGCTTGGAGGAGATCTTAGCAATATATATAAATACTTGAAGGGACAGTGCAATGAGGGCAGAGCCAGGCTCTTTTCAGAGGTGCCCAGTGACAGGATGAGAGGCAATGGGCACAGACTGAAACATGGGATATAAGCTCCTGTGCTTGTGTCTGGACGCCAGGAGCATGGATTTACTATGCGGGTGACTGAGCACTGGCACAGCCCACAGAGGCTGTGGGGTCTCCCTCCTTGGGGATCTCCAAAAGCCCCCTGAATGTGGTGCTGGGCACCCTGCCTGAGCTCCCTGCCAACCTCAACCGCTCTGCATTTGGTGAGTGCTGGTTTAATGATATCTACTTTTATTTCTCAAAAGAAACAAATTTCCACTAAAAAGATAGAACTAATTCTTCTTTCCTGATACTTAACATTTGGACATACTGTGCAATACCTTGTCTCTATATATACCTTGACTCTATATTCTTGAATTAGTTTACCAGGCCCCTCACCCCCTCTTTTTTTTTTTTTTTTTTTATTATTTCTGCCACACTACTCAATAAATGCCTCAGGTACAGCTCTTGCAGGGTTCTACTTGCTTTCAATTTTTTTCTGCTTATGAGTCATTGTGTTTACAATGCACAGAGAAAATTTCTGAGACACAACTTCCTCATATCTACAGCTCCTCTCATCAAACAATACAGTAACTTCCTACCGGTTCTTACTGGCAGCAAAACTTCCTCTCTTTTACATGGCTTAGCTTTGCTGATTTCTTTTTCATTGTAAAAAGTTCATGTGCTCATGGCCTGATGAATTGGAGAAGGAGATAAGAAATATTTTGCCCTACTGTCATAACTAATCTTGCCTGCAATCTTGTCTTAACTGTGACAAATTAATAGTCATAAAAAAATAGCAAAGGTATTCATAATTATTTATAGCTTTGATTTGGGAATGCAACTTTCTCCTGCTCATTAATGCCACTGCCTACCACTGTATGTATAAACAGCAAAGGCGTCAGACCTTCCACAGTAAGAGAAACCAAAAGATACAAAAATGAAAAAAGACAACATCATAGCAAATAAAATGAAGGGCAGAACCAATGGTAAAGATCAAGGATGTAAGTACAATTTAAAAGCAGGAAGTCCAGATTATTATTGTTGTCAAGCTGACATTTATGAGGCAAGAAACAAAATAAATACCAAACTAAATGATTCAGAACAATAATGAAGAATACAAAAATGACTGGAAATGGCAATATATGTGTTTTTGGTATTTCTGCAGGACCTTTGTTTCTCTGAAAAGTGTTGAGCTATAGTTTTTTATTTAGGAGAAAATTTAGAGGAAACAAGGCTGATGCGTTGCAAAGTGCACTGAGTAGTCATTGCAATGCACAACTTACAACAGACTAAAGTTCTCTAAGTGTCATTTAGAAATGTAAGTCAAACGTAACTCAGATTACTTAAACCATGAGCAGGATGTGACAATAACAGCAAATCCCTGGGAAGAAACCTATCTCTAGCTCACTATAGATTGGAAAATGTGAAAGAACACTGGCTGGAACAAAAACAGCTAATGAATTTGGTACTATTTTCTCATACATACAACAAAAACAACATACAAAAACAACAAAAAGAAATAAAGTACTTCACATACAGTTAAAACCAGTAAATGACTATTTTTTAACTAGCTATTACTTGTAAATATTAGCTACAAACTTAAATCCTGGCTCCACTAAAGTTAATTAATTTAATGGAATCAGGATTTCAAGATTTGTTTTTAAGCTGAATACGATCAAACATTCTAATATACATTTTCTAACTTTGTTTAGTTTCTCTAAAATCAAATATAGTCTCTTGAGAGAAATTGTGCAAACCTGAATTAACATGGGGGAGTCACACATGAAAAAGTGGAGCATAAGCATTGTCTTGGTGACAGAACAAAGTAAATTCCCTCTTTCCAGTAAAGAATAAAAGCATTAATTTCCTTTGGAAGCACATGATTGTGTTTGTGGGCTGTGACCATGGCACCTATGGCTACTAGAGAAACATATTCTCCAAGTGATGGAAGCTTCAGCTTCTGTTTTCAAAAATGTTGTTATTAGGTCACCCTAATCAGAATATTAGACTATTTTTCTTTTCTTACACAATGTAATTTCATGATAATAGATTTTTTTCAGCTCCCTTTTTTTTCAATTTTTACTTCAATCAACCAGGATTTTTTTTTTTCTTTTGCGTTTTTAATATTGATTTTTCTCTAACTAGGAGTTTTCATCTATGTTTTTGCTTCCCCCACCACCCAAATTAAGAATTTTATTTACCACTTTCTAATAGTACTGTCAAGAGCTGCATGTAGCATTCTGTTAAATTGCTCTCTCTGCTACCTTACAGAATGGTCTATTTTTTCTTTCATTTACCTATTTCCAGTATGCGGGTACCTATTGCAAAGCTTCAAGTATCTCTGCAAAAGATGACATGAGCAATACAGTATGCTAGATAAGAAATGAATTTGTGTCTTGAATATACATATCAGAATATAAAAGAAGTATACAATTCATCAGTGAAATAAAAGTTGTATACTTTGTCCAGAATTTTAGGGGAAATACATGAGCAAGACTTCTTTTTTATTATTATTATTTTTTATCTGCAGGTTAGGTCATACCTGCAGCTCATACCTATGATCTCAGCCTAAGGGGATCTGAATTGTCCCCCACAGGTATCTATCTCTACATTAGCAAGTAATTCAGTACAAACGAAACAGATAAACAGACTGAAGTAGCTAGTGATGAGGCTCCTCAGATTTCCATTACATGCAGTTACAGAGATTTACTTGTCATCAGATGTAGGCTGGTTTTGTTTGCAAAATATGGTCCTAAATTGCACAGCCAAGCTGTTGTACAAATTTGGGTTTCCTCAACTGCAGGCTTCCTAGGGAATACCATTTTGTCCTTTCCCGATCCTAGGCAGACATCATCAGCATAGCTGCATATCAGAGCCCTTCACAGAAGCCTCCTCATTACTTCTGCTCCTCCTCAAAGCATTTCTGAGTTACATCATTGTGCCTGATGATGTTCCCACCTTCCAGCTCCACATTTAGACAACATGTACTGTAAGGGGCTCAAAAATCCAGTAAAAATGAGCTAAGCAGTTTTAAAGAAATGATTAAAACTATTATAGAAAAATCCTGGCTCTCAAATCTAAAAGACTGTCAAGCCGCACATCAGTTGCTATAAAACACTGACCAAAATGAAACTGAAGGACTTCAGTTTAGTAGTTACTTAGTAGTTAAAACATACAAAAACTGCCCATTGAAGGAAAGAACATATTTTTATATTTTACATAGAAAAATCTGCTATAACTTTTAGATTTTTCTGAGTTCCCTCTGCCTTACTCTCTCTGAAGATTATAATGCTCTCTTGTGGTAGGAAAGATGGTTATTTATTTATAAACATATAAACACTTAATTTTAATTTACAATTGAAGTCCAGCTGTGCTATAGAAGAATAATGATATACACTGAGAAGCTAAACAAGCTCTTGAAAATTAAAACACATTAAAAATAACCAGGATAAATAAAAATGTCTGTAACCACAGTAATATTATTTCACACTTGAGTTGAACTAAAATATGACAACAGCAGCACGGGAGATCCTGTCATCTCAGTTCTGCCATCCAAGCTCACAATATTCAGAATTTCTGTTCAGGAACATGATGATCTCCAATCATTTCAAGCTATAAATACATTAAACTTGCATCTATGACTAGTTTTCGTGTTAGCAGTTATGTTAGCTCTAACAAGGATTACATGAAATGCTAAAGGGAGGCAGAGGTGGTCCCTGCAAAAGCAAATGACAAGGGAGTGGGTTCACGATTCCATACGTGCCCTTGGGAGAAGGGTAAGAAACTAGTCTGAATAACCATGTGCAGAAGACTGTCTGAACAAGCAACAAGGGGAAGAAAGGGTAGCTTCCTGGCAATGTATGGGAAGTCAGGAAGGTCTATGATAACAAATAGGAAGGACAGCCAATTCATTTGCTAGTGAATGGGAGTGGAACTGTTTACAACCAGCTAACTATGAAGAAGTGATACGTATAGGCAGAAAGGTTAAAAACTACGTGTTTAAGCATTTATAAGCTTAATCATCATTCTGATCTCAAAAATCCTGCCCAGAAAATAATCTAAAGCAGGAAGACTTTCTAATCAAGTATTGTTACTTATTCTACCATCCCAATTCAAGTATTGTTACTTATTCTACCACCCTAATTCCTATATATAGTTTTGCAAAACTGGGACTTGGCCCTTATTTCACTGATCTATTTTTATTTCCCAGAACCCATGAGACTTGATGAAGTATTCGACATCCAGTTTTGCCAGGAGCTTTTTCTGTCAGGCTTGAGTGACTCAGCTTATATCTGCGAACGACAAAATACTGTAACATTGATTCAACAGTTCTTACAGCTCCATGTACCTTGATGATCTCCCTCAATCTTCCAAATCAGTTAACATGCCAATAAAGCTTTTTTCACTGCCTCTTGCCTTGCATAAGGGATTTTGAAATATCCTTTGACAAAAAGTAAGACCCTATTTCAATCAATACTCACAGTTATATAAAAATGTTTCATGAAAGCATATCCTCACACTATAATTCTGCCAAACAAGATAGAAAGAGGCTGAAACCTTGAGTAATGACAAAAAGTGAGAGAAAATAACATGCACTTAGCTTACTGCAAATTTTATTTTACTCATTCTTAGCAAGTGTGATCCCTCTAAGATAGATTAAATTTGCTGAGAAACTTTTTATGAGAAATATCTAGTGAAACAGAATTTACCTTTGAATTGAGCTGAACATGCATAACCTCACCTAAGTTTCTCTCAGGTTCATGAAAAAACGTCTTGATTCTCAAAGAAAGATGAACACAAAGTTGGAAACCAGTATTTTCTTGGTTGTTTGATAGGCAGAACTATAGACCATCTATGAGTCATGCAGAATAATATCCTCTGTAAAACACTGTTTTTCAGTTGCATAAACTTAAGGTTTTTTCACAAAGGCACACTAAAATACATTTTACATTCTTCCTCCATCTCTTTTTCATTATGTACGCAGACACATACCTACACTGAATGTAACACTTCAGTGATAAAACTACTACAATGTAAAGCTCTGAGGCACTCCTGAAAAACATCCTGAGGTACAGGGAACAACTACACTACAGTAAGGTATATAATCATTAGTACTATCTGTAAAAATAGTGGTTAAGCATTTTGTCAAATCCATAAAATAGCTATAACCTTGTATGCATATATATATATATACATGGCTGTATATATGTGTATCTGTACAAAAAATAAATAAATTAGAAAATGGGAAAATGTTTATTTCCCTCAAAAAAGCAATTTGCAAATTTATTTTTTATTACCACTGACATATAGCCTAAAAGATTTTGATTAGAATTAAAGTATCTTCCTGCCTGAGACAACTAGGTTACATTCCTCTTTGTACTGTCAAGAATCAGCATCAGGAAACCAATGCATAATATATTAATGTAACATATATTTTGTCTTCTGGAAATGTTAACTAGAATTTTCTGGTACAAGGAAAAAAAAAGAAACAGGAAAAGTTTCATATCCCAAAGAAAAGAAAACAATGCACAATTAAAGCATACTTTGGCTTTGCTAAACAAACACTTATGCACACACTTACTTTCTGGTCAATGATCCATGATCAAAAAAAACCCTGTATCCCACTTCCAAGGTGACTGGCAAATAGCTGACTACATTCCTCCTCTTCTCCCCAGTCCATCTACTTCTGCTTTTGTCTTATCCGATGATCTAATTGTTTGTTCATCATCTAGCACTAACGCATCTTTCTACCCACAGTAAAAATGTTACCCTGCAGTACATCTTTCTTTCTGGTACATATTAACAAAATGTTAAAACAAAACAAAACAAAACAAACAAACAAACAAACAAAAACTAAAAACACCCCCAGCAGTATAATCAGCTTTAAATATGGCCTGCATCTCCTTGTTATGATATATTTAGAATCTGATGATTTGGGACAAGAAGGTATCACAACTTTCTGAGCAGATTTAGTATGAAACTTTGAACTCTGAAATACAGTAAACAGAGAATTACTACTCTAGCTTCCTGACAACAACATGTATTGAAGGATTGCAAGAGCTGTCACTATCATCTAAGGACAACCTATACAGTTGAATTCAATGACAGTTTTTCTGTTAATTTCAAAGTTGTGTTTAATGCACTTATGTACACACTCTATTTCACAACATCTCCTGCAATTAGACTTTGGTCTGTGGGCTCAGTTCATTTCTCACTATGATTTACTAGTAAAATTCTTCCCACAAATTTGGCAAGCAAGCCACTATTTTATTCTAAATAACCAGACAGACTGTGTTAACAGCAAATTAATTCTAATGCACAGAATAAAAGTTCATCTGTCTGTAAAAAGTCTGAGCTTTTCATTTTTTATTCAATTTCAGTGGGAGGTTAGGACCCTTGGTTGAATACTGATTTCCCTTGATATCTCCTGACACTTTCAGATTCGTACCTTACCATTTCTTCCTAAGTATTACTATTAAAGGTACAATGCTCTCCAAACTTTGTTCTTAAATCAATTCAAAAATCACTGTTTAAGAAATAGGAGCATATTGGATTAGAAAGTAGGTAATAGAGCTATTTCTGAAAGAGTATGTAAATGTTTAAACTGATCAGCATTACAGTACATTTTTCCTCTCTGGAAGAAGTTATGGAATTTCAAAGTTATTTGCAATTTTTTTCGTTTCCTACTTAAAGAAACTAGATTGCACAAACTAGGAAAATGTGGAGGAAACACTTCTGATGGCATACTGGAATTTCATATTCTACCTTTTAAAAATTCAATAGTAACCTCACAGAAACTAAAATTATTGTTCAGGGCAAAGGAAGTTAAGAGTATGTGGAACTGTAAAAATGAATCCTGTGAAACTAAAAAGATATCACAGAATCACAGAATTTCTAGGTTGGAAGAGACCTCAAGATCATCGAGTCCAACCTCTGACCTAACGCTAGCAGTCCCCACTAAACCATATCCCTAAGCTCTACATCTAAACGTCTTTTAAAGACCTCCAGGGATGGTGACTCCACCACTTCCCTGGGCAGCCTGTTCCAATGCCTCACAACCCTTTCAGTAAAGAAGTTCTTCCTAACATCCAACCTAAAACTCCCCTGGCTCAACTTAAGCCCATTCCCCCTCGTCCTGTCACCAGGCACGTGGGAGAACAGACCAACCCCCACCTCGCTACAGCCTCCCTTGAGGTACCTATAGAGAGCAATAAGGTCGCCCCTGAGCCTCCTCTTCTCCAGGCTGAACAAGCCCAGCTCCCTCAGCCGCTCCTCGTAGGACTTGTTCTCCAGGCCCCTCACCAGCTTCGTCGCCCTTCTCTGGACCCGCTCAAGCACCTCGATGTCCTTCTTGTAGTGAGGGGCCCAATATGAGGTAGAAACCTCTAGGTATTGTGTATGATAGTAACCTAATTAGTGTATTGCGTACATGCCAAAAGTACAATGTTTTCCCCAACCCTGAACTATCAAAACCATGAAGTTAATGTAAGACTTAGGTGTTTCCAACTGTAGACACTACTTATTGAAGGTCATTCATTTCAACGCAGACTATTCAGAAGGAGGGAAAGGGTGTTCCTAGATATAATTGCAGTGAGCATCATTTCCACTTCACACATGGCAATGTCTTATGCTTTCCTTTTTAGCTTTCCTTGTATTAGTGGTTATTGCTGATTTCTATCACCACAGATATTTATAATACAATATTTATTTGTCAATATGGTCATTGTATTTATTTAAAATAATGTATTTTTTTTAGTAAGTCTAAAAAAATGATTCTGCAATAACAAGTTAAACAATGTATTAACTATCTTTAGTTTAGATATTTAAATTTTAGTTTATCGAAGTTAATCTATATAATTTATCTACTGTTTAAACAATAACATGCCCAAACAATCCATCACTTTATGATATTTCAAGTCACCAACCTAGAAATAGTAACATACTGAAATCTCAGAGAATATCTTTCCCATTTAACAGAGAGAACACAGAAAAGATGAGATTCAAGCTCAGTAACTGAGAAAGTTTATCATAAAATGGAAATATCAGTCTCACTGAATCCTTTAAGAAACTTTAAATATTAATATAAAGGACTATCTTTGGTTGACCATAGCTGATTATCTTGAGTAACTTTCAGCTGATATAAAGACTGCATGTTGACTAGTAGCAAGATGAAATCTAACGGAAATTTCTAATAAATGCGATCAAACACTGTAATTGCCTTATCAAAAGAAAAGCCCTTCGCAGAAAGAAAAAGTAAATTTCTGCTTATTTATTTTATATTAAGAAACTTCAATTTGCCACTACAAACTGAGTAACAGCAGAATCAATTATGTCTTATACTAAATTAGCCTCTGGTAAATATTCATTATTAATGTTAGCCTTAGAACAACCATAGTTAAACAGCCATAGTTAAACAACAACTTTCTATTAATAGATGCCTTGGTAAATGAGAATTTGACAAGAAAAGTAGCAAATGACAAAGATAATTGGTGCTAGAAATTACCACTGGCAAATGAAATCTGCCCTAAGAGCACCTAAAGCAACCAATGTGACAATCAAAAAACAAATAAACAAACAAACAAAACATAAATAAATAAATAAATAAAAGGAAGGAAAAAGAAGGAAAAGAGAGAATCCCACACAGGAGCAGGGTGTCTGGGGGGAGCTGCCACCCACCTGTGGAGGACCCGTGCTGGAGCAGTTTGCTCCTGGGGGATGGATGGACCCCGTAGGACGGAGCCGTGTGGGAGCAGTGCTTGAAGAGCTGCTGCTGCATGTGGGCAAGCCCACAGAGATGAAGAGACGAAGTGTCAGGGACTGACCACAGGTCCCATTCCCTGTTCCCCTGCACTACTTGGGCAAGGGGGGAAGCAGAGTACAGGTAAAGTTGTAGTGATGGTGATCCTGCAAAGGAGAGCTTGAGCTTGGGGAGAAGGTGTTTTTAGTTTGCTTTTATTTCTCACTATGCTACTCTGTTATTAACTGACAATAAGTTCAATTATTCTTCCCCAAATTGAGTCTGTTTTGCCCATGAGAGTAATTAGTGAACAATCTGCCTGTCCTTATCTCAACACACAAGATATTTTCTCCCCCTTCTTGGTGACCAGCCAAGGTGACCAGCCAAGGTTAACCCACCTCAAGTTAATATATTCACATGCATACTTTACTGCTTATTTACTCACAATATGGTAACACGAAGAAGCCATGATTCAAACATTTTTTCCTTACATACTGTGACCATCGAGTTCTCTGGAATCAGGACAGCACCACGTATAATTCAGGAATATATATGTAACATAGCATGGCCTTATTGAGATAGCATCATATATTGAGATTTAGAGTAAACCAAAATGTACTCTGACATTTTTATATCACACTCTGATCATCCAAATCCATGCATCTGTTACTCTAATCACAAGCCTTCAGAACTATTTCTGCAGCTGTGGCAAAGCTAAATCTGAGATGCAGGACATAACTAATTTGCTTTTATTGGAGGCTGGGCTGAATTTCAAATAAAGCATACAAGAAGCAGTATCAAACTCTACAAAAAATGTGTACAGTCTGTATGGAAAAACAGCATTCTTCTCCCTTTTAAAATCTTTTGTTATTTAGCTGTGCCAGAATCAAATAGTTTAGGGAAATAGGTAATTAGAATTACCTATTATTTACCTATTACCTATTCATTAGAATGAAACTCACTCCTTTTTCAGAAGCAGCTCTTCATTGTAGGTCAAATTCTCATACACTGAAGCACATCTAGATTTCAATAATCCATCTAATTCATTACAGTAAGTTTAAAGCATATAATACTTGTAATACTTAATTTAATAGGTTTGGATATACACATGTTCCGTATTTTTTTTCTTTTAATACTTTCAGATCAGAATCATACAAGCTCATGAAAGAAAAAAAAAAATCATGTTGCTTAAATAAGATTTCAGACAACCAGAATGACTAATTCAGAATTGATTCATCTTTAATTGGAGATGGATTTCTCTAGGATCAAACTACCTTTGCCAATGTGATAGTGGAAATAACTGGAAAGCTCAGGAAAATATTTCAAGTTTCAACAACTTATTTTTGTGAATTTTGCTTTTAAAAAGCATTAAAAGACATCTTCTTCCATTGCTCACAAAATATTTAGAAAATAAACAGTTAATTAGAGCTAAGATTAGAAACACTACAAATATATTCTCTTTCTACCTAGATCTATCCTACTGCAACAAACTCAGACTCTGAATTTTTAGCCTGCTTCCAATTTAATTCTCTACCTGTGCAGCACTACCTGCGATTTGCTTACTAGGCTGCTACTTAAAAGAACATGCAATGGTGTCATTTGTGATTTAAACATCTACATGGAAACTGAGGCTGCAAGCTAAGCTAGTTTTTTCACTGTATTATATAACCTGTATCAGCTGTAAGATGTTAAAAATTTACAGTTTTCAAACTCTATTTATATCATAGACTATAGCTGATACTGCAGTACAGTACTTAGTGGACTGCCATACTTTTAACTCACGATT
Source organism: Aythya marila (assembly GCF_965140915.1). NCBI lineage: Eukaryota > Metazoa > Chordata > Aves > Anseriformes > Anatidae > Aythya > Aythya marila. The sequence goes on along the minus strand of NC_139080.1, from coordinate 60,934,602 downwards.
ATTATTTTGACAGACAAGTTGCGAAGTTGGACACAAGTTTGGAAATCATGAATCAACATTAAGTGCAAAAATACAGCCATACTTTGAGATGTATTGCTGATGCGTATCTTCATGCTCTATACATATTTTTTTAAGCCTACCATCATCTATAACAATGCTGAGCCTTCCTGCACACTAAACAGACAGCTCATATAGCAATAAAATAAAAAACTTCTTCTTCTGTACTGGTCTTACATAGCAAGGATTTGGTAACCCGGAGCTGATGGGGTGGCCTCTGTGAGCAGAACCCAGCACCTGCCCCATGTGAGGTCAGAGCCAGCTCCAGCCAGCTCCAAAAGGGACCTGCTGCTGGCCAGGGACAAGCCAGGGAGCAACACTGGGTGGGCCTCTGGGAGAACAGATTGAAGAAGGGGGTAACAAGCCTGTTGTGCTATAGCAGCAGGGAGAGAGGAGTGAGCAGCAGCCCTGCAGCCCCCCAGGTGAGTGCAGCAGGAGGGCAGGAGGTGCTGCAGGCAGGCAGCAGCAGTTCCCCTGTGGGCTGTGCAGGGAGAGGCCCCTGGTGGAGCAGGCTGTCCCCCTGCAGCCCATGGGTCCCACATGGAGCAGATCTCCACGCTGCAGCCCCCCCATGGGTGGAGGAGCTCCCGGTGGAGCAGGTGGATGTGGCCTGGAGGAGGCTGCGGCCCATGGAGAGCCCCCGCAGGAGCAGGCCCTGGGCTAAACTAACTGACTAAACTAACTTAGCACTCAGTAACAAGAAAGTCTTTTTTGTTTCCTTTGAATGCTTGTTTTTAAGTACAGTCAAAATGAGTGTTTACCAGTAGTACTTTACAACACAGTAACTAAAGGAAAGCCCACAGATTCCCAATCTGACGAAGACTAAATGGTGATGTTTCCAAATGCAACAACTTCTACAAAACTCAGAAAAATTCTCAACGGAAGCATGACTAGAACTTGAGGCACTGATATCAAGCTGTCAGGTAATGAGTATTCCTAGCATCCAACTGGAAGAAATAAGCTGAAATTATAAACCTTAAAGGTCCCAAACAAAAACCTATGTGAGTCAAAGTAGATTCAGGAAAGTTAATTGATCCTTGATCCTGACGTATCAATGGGGGGAACTGGGAGAAACTTGTGCATCAGTGCTGATAATTATGGAATCAAATCAAACCATTTGATATTGATCCAAGAGCCAGCCAGTTAGAGCAGAACTTTCCACACTTCAGTTCAAGTTCGTCTTTGAGATTAATGTCTGGGAAGAAACAATTCTGAATAATGAGATTAAAGCTTTCTTTTGATCTTGCACTTCCCTGCCTTTTGATGAAAAAAAAAAAAAAAAAAAAAAAAAAGGTATGGATAATACTAGCTGTGATTACCTGGATGTGCTGCCTCAAGATGAGCAGAAAGGACTGAGAAGCCCCAAGCTGTTAGACCTCTGACCTCTGCAACACTGTTAATTTGCACTTGTTTCTCAGTGACTCAGTTTTCTAAGCCATAAGAGCAGTACCAGAGATTGCATCTGGGACAGGGTTATGAAAATGAAATGACAGTCCTCTGCAAAACTATTAAGAATTAATCACCATTTGAGACACACTGGGCAGAAACCTATACAAGCATGGTGAAGCAGACTCAGTCACTAGACCATGAATCTGAAAGCACTCTCACCAAAAGCCTGACACAAGAAATCATGTAGATGCATATGGCCTAATGTTCCATGTTTTTTTTTTTTGTTTTTTTTTTTTGTTTTGTTTTGTTTTAAATCAGCATATACATTTGTATGTATAGTGATCTATGTTAGTCATGAAAACTGTTACAAGAAAGGAATACTGAGATCCAACTTATTAACTACAGTTGCTGCTGTAGTTTCTGAATGTTCACCTTCAGGTTTAAAGGACCTACAAGTAGTTATGTGGTTTTGTACAGGACCTCAATACCATGGAAAGTACGAAGGGCAATGATGATGAAGGTGGCATTGTGCTGTGAAATAAAGACACTTTTGTTGTAAAAAACAGATAAATCTACAGAAAGGGCGTTTTGCAGGTTGACAAATGTGAACTGATGTCCTGCTACAACTGAATAATCTCTAACAGAGACAGACACTTTCAATAAAGGCATTCAAACTGAAATAAAAAATAGGTCTCAACTTCTACCTAGAAAAAACCTCCTGTAAAGTCTTTTTTTCTCTAAAGAACAAAAAGATAGACTTTTAGGTCCCATAAGAAATGACCAAATTTTCTGCAGTAACAGATACTTATGAGAGGAGTCCCTGAAAAAGGGTGAAAGTATGTACTACAGAATAACATATAAAATGTAGACATACTGCAAAAAAAGTAGTTTAAGCTAACAATTATCTTTCTGTATTCAAGCTAGTTTGACTACACACAATTATAAAAGTGAAAATTAAAGCTAAAATGTGAAAAAATGGACTAAGTTTAGAGTCTACTAAGTTTACTACTTCCTACTTTAGTTTACTAAGTAACAGACAACTTGTAATGCAGCATTCTGCTGCCAAAAGTTAAAATGCTTCAGATAGAAAATACAAAATAGAATGCTCTTCATGTAATTTTTACAGTAAATATTATAGGAGATAGGTTGAGTGACAAGCAAAAGAATTTTCCACCTGAGGATTACAGTGATAAGTGAATGATTCAGAACTATCCAACTCAGTAGCTTAAATGGTAAGGAAGTAAGCATATTGGAACTGTATTAACAAAAATAACTGTTTGTACGTTATTTATGTAAATGACACAGCAAATGTAAGAAGAGCTCCTCGGGGAAGAGAAAACAAATGGAATGCTGGTCTTTCAAGTCCATCCCTTAGCTGTATAGCAAAAATTCACAAAGAACATAACGTGCAATGATGTTACGTAAAATCAGTAATTTCTGGTGAGATAACCTGGTCTATGATATTCCAATCTGCTCCTATACGGCAAGCACAGTGAAATGCAGCAGTGTTCACCTGTCTCTCTTCCTAGACTACAACAGTTGAAGAGCACCGTTTCAGTTTTTTTAGGGTTGGAAATCCCACATTTGGAAGCACACACAGTGTGCTCACACACAGTGTGAGAATTATGAAAAATAATTTCGAGAAGCAATGCAGAGCACTGACACTTGTATGGAGAAATGTCATGGTCAAGAAAGCAGTTTTAATAGCCACTGATGAATAAAAGGATCATGTGCAGACAGACGACAGCGTCATGCTCCTTGAGCAGAGACAGGCTGATAACTCCAAACACCTTGTTGCAGCGCTGTTGCGGAGTGTCAGCATTCACTGCTGCCTTGAGACGGCTGTAGCATCCCCTTCTTGCAGAAGCAGAGTGCCAAGTGGTGTGGGCATGGAGCACTGACATTGTTTTGGCAACAGTCAACATGCCCTTGAATTGCTTAGTTATAACTTGGATTCCCACGTTTTGTTGTTGCAAAGAGCAGACAGATCACCAGCTACCCACAAAAGAGCTAGGACAGGGTGGGCTTCTGCAGCCTTCCTCCATACCTGCTGCATATCTGGATCATTTCTCCATATAAAAACTATGCATTTGTAATGGTTCTTCCACTAGTACTTATCATGACTAATAAACTAAATTAATCGATAACCTGTGCAAAATCCATAGTGTTAAAACTGCACAGTATCTTTACAATCTAATAAATTCACTGGAAATACTGGCTTTCATAAAAAAAAAAAAAAAAAAAAAAAAAAAAGTAGATAAGAGGCAAAATGGAAGATTTCATAAAGCACTTGCATAGTAAGAAATAAAAGCTAAGTATGTGGTACTGCAATGTGGCAACCAAATTCAAATTTTGACTAAAATTATTTTACAGATATGAGAGAATACATTTTAGGAGCTTTTTCCTTTTACAATAACAACATACCTGCATTATTTCAGTGACCAAGAAACAGTTACAATTCTTTGTTAGTGTTCACAGTTGTAGTTTTAACATTAAATAGAATAGAAATGATTTCTAATATCCATACTGTAAAAAATAGAGTTTTATATGAAACAGAGACATAATCTTATAAATAAGGTTTAAAATTATGATTACTCATTATATTTATGTTTCAACTGTACCACTTATAGTAATTCCCTGAAAGGCTTCACTTTGTTGAAGCACGATCAACTATTATTATTAACCACAAACAGAACAGATTTTTTTGATGCAGTAATAAATGATTAAATATTTTCTATCCTTAAAAGAAAGGTACAGAAATAGTATTTTGTACTACCACTATTTTATACATGCTGTTCTGTGTGAATCATAAAAAACTAATGAATAATGACAATGACTTTAAATGGCAGTACACAGACAAAGAAGACTAACACATTTTTTGAACACCTGCAATTTAAGTTTGCATAATACCCCTCCCAAGGAAAAAATATCAATAAGGTCACAAATACAATATTTCTTTCACTAATGTCTTCTTTTATGAAGTCTTTAATACTTCCCCAGGGAATTTCATGAATTATGGGAGTGGATATTGTCTTATAAGAAATTACTGCTTGCACAATAAACCTTTATGTGCCCATCTAGTTGATAGAAAGGCAAATTCATTCCACAGAAACATAGTCTTTCTTCAAAAGTTATCACCGGCACAGAAAATTACAGAAATTACAGCAAAGATCTTAGGTATTCAATACCAACTTTTAAGCTCTTTGTGTCCCAGGAGGAAATGCAGTATTCAAGGAAACACGTGCTCAAGGAGAATACGGCATTTCAGAATGGAGAGAGACATTCTGCTGAGCACTGAATTGCTCGGAGACAGACAAAAGGAGTTGCAGACATGTATTTGGCTCCTGTCTTCCACAGGATGTGGGTACAGAATTCAAGGAAGCAGCTTATTCTCCCCACCCCTTGGGAAGGAGACCTGCTCAGCTTTTGAGATAAACCATCTCCCTCCTGCTTCTAAGGAGACTTAAATTACTACTGATACACTAAACTGAATGGCACCTCCACTAAACCGAATAGGATCATTTTCATCCTTTCTGTGTAGCTGAGCTACTGTCCCAGAAAGAAACAGAGATTCATTGGAAAGGAAAGACTAAATAAATTATTCGGAATATGAATAATAGCATTCCTGGTTGGGAATACATCTTTCCAAAATTCTTTACCTTAGCACTTACCAGGCTGAAGTGGAAAAAAAAAAGTTCTGGGAACAGAGTGTATCTTGCAAACTAGACAATAATAGTGAAAAAAGTATTTTCCTAGTAATTTACATGTAATTAATATAAACCACCCAAATCTAATCAAAACTATAGAAATACCAAATTCACATCCATAGAGCCAGGATTTCATAGTATGAAGCTAAACCAGCCACTTTTAATTTAATGTGGAGTTTGTAATTGCTAGAAAACAGCATTAAATCATACTGTATTTGCATTAAGGTAAAAAAGCAGTAGTGACGTGAATAAAGATAGAGGAATTGGACCACAGAACACGATCATCTTACCAGTGAACACATCTTAAATTCAGAGTACAGGAGACTTCTAGAACATTAACCGCATTGACTGAAAGGAAAACTTGACTAAAAGATGTACCTTGAATCCTGTTTGGAAACATCTTCTCATATGTTGAAAATAAGTAAATTGAACCTGATACCAACTTTATGCTACATTTGGTGGATGAACAAATGATGGCTACTGCTGATAAATTTAGCGGAAAACTGTCATTTGGAATGTTTATTAATTAATCACTTTTAAGATTCTAACTTTTTATATAGTGCTCTCCCAATACTGCATCTCGAAACTCGTTTAAACTATTCTTTTTAAAAATAAACTGGTTCTTGTTTGTGAAAGCTCTTCAGGAAGGAAAAACTAATCTACAGCTCAAGTAAAGTAGTGAAACTATCAAGGAGCACAATAATTAACTGGAAAAAAAAAAAAAAAGAATATTTCTGTTAGCTTGAATTAGAATCACATATGTATTACTTGAAGATAAAGCTACAAGACTGTTTTCCACACAGAAACAATATTTTCTAGACCTGTCTTTCTGATTTTGAAGGGTTGCACTATCAAACGATAAAACTGAGGAAATCCAAAACATAATTGCTTTTCTTGGTATTAAAATATTTTTCAAATTGAGTTTTACCATAATTTGAATTATTTTCATTAAGAAATGATGGTTGTAAGGGGAAGGATAATGAAATAAACAAGTATGTTCAAATTATCTAACAAGGCAGCTGCACGGGATAGGTATGGAAACTAAAAATAAATTAAGGACAAATTCATTCAACACATGCAAATCAAATTCTGGAAAAGAAGATCACTCATAAATGCTTATTGAACCAACTGAAGTTATCACATCTCCATCCTAATCTTGTGTTTCTAATTAACAGAAAAAAATTGAACTATCTAAACAATAGCATGAAGTAAAAATGAAAAACAGGAAACAATTCTTTAAACTCATTTTAATTAAATGGAGATGAAATAACTGCATTCTTCTATGTATGTTCAACCATTCTTTTATTTCTTTTAATAAAATCTTTTCATGCTTTTTTTTTTTTTTTTTAATATAAGCCCACTCATTTCTGCTTTTTAATCAGAACAAAGAGAGAGCAAAGAACAAGTGATTTCTGGACTCTAGAGGAGATGAAAATGCAGATCAAATAATCCCTCACAGGCATTATGCATTTGAAGTCTGACAAATTTAAACTTTATACCTGCACTTACTGAAACACCACAGCACACATAAAAATAAAAATCAAAGGGCAGATTAGTTGTTGCACTGGCCCAATTACTGAAAGACTAAGCCAAAGCGTGACTCGGATAGTAATTTCAGAAAGCCAGTACAGATTTAGACATAAATTTAAAATACACAGGCTAAGTATAGATGGACAGGCTATATCTGAAAAGTGGCATTAAAAGTCATTTAATAAGCTTCTGAGCCATCTTTAGTTTCATACACATTAACAGTAAGTCAAATGAACACGACACTAAATAATGGTCACCTACATTACTAAAAAAAAACAAGTAAGAGTTCTGAGCAAATGTTTAAAACAACAAGTAGAATATTGTGGAAAATCAACAGCATGGAAGGAAAACAATTTCACTTTTCTGCAACCTACATAATAGAAAGCATTTCTAATGATACCTTATTTAAGATTCTTCTTAAGTAACAATAATCACAGCCTTCTGACTTTTAATCAAAATAAAAAATATTGTGCTGCATATTCCATTTTGTCCCTACTTAATTTTCTTTTTTCTTTTTAACTTGAGAACCACTTTTAGTTAATGACATTTCCGACAAAAGAGAACAAGTTTATTGCTGCTTAAAAAAACCTCATATTCCTTTTTCATAATGCTACACCTTCCTCCTACTATAAATTGCTCCATTCTAATCTACAAGATCTCAGTATAAAATTTACCCATGAACAGACCCTTTGGGTGTTACCTGACCCAAAGAGGAGGGAACAAGGGTTCCCATATTCCTCTTACAGATGATGCTATCACATAGTTGCACCTTCACTGCAACTGATGAAGGGATTGAAACTCCAGTGGGGTTCTGAGCCCTGTACACCTAGGAGCTTGCTTATGAAGCACTGTGTATGCAGTGGGACTTCTACCTGCTAGCTTGTTGCTCCCTTATTTAGTGTATCTGCTACTGAGCTCCAGAGCGTTGCGTCCACCGGTGTGCAATAGACCATGAGCATCCAGCAAGTAACTGTTGTCCTGTGCTTCTGTGGCAGACAGGATTTTTGACAAATACATCTCCAACCAGCCCTCAGGGTGCTCAGAAATCTTAGACAAATGCTCAAACTCCCCAAACAGACATGAAAAGAGCAAAAAACAAAACAAAACAAAACCAAAAACAAACACAAACCACAGAGGTGCTTCTTACAACTAAAATTACTAAACTTGGTTGTTGTCCTGATTCAGAATTTTTCCATTATATTTATCTATCAAATCCCAAACATAAATAGAGCAAGCACGTATTATGGCCAACCACATAATACTGAATAAGGTCTTGAAGATCCCTGAAAATATGACTTGTAAAGTAACAATGGATAAGCATATTCTGATTTATTACCCTAAGCATTTCATAAAGTAAACAATGTTTCTGAAGAGTTTATTTGCCTCCTTGGCTGCATTTTGAAACCTTAGTTTTTACAGGAGAAGTTTACTACTGAAAATTTTGTTTTTGCCTTTAAGGAAAGTGGTAGTTCTCTTCAATAATCTTCCATTATAATCTGTGATAACAATAATCAATTTCTGTGAAGATTTTGAAGGTTAAAAAGGGAATGGGAAATTTACCTTTTGCTAGCATGTACAATAGTACGTGTAACCTAGAATGTATGCAAGTTTAAGGCACAGGCAAAACAGATTAGAATACAGCTGTTTCCTGATTTTAGATTCTCAACAACTGTATTCAGCTTTCTAAACTTATCACAAGGAAACCTTCATACGGCAAGACATTTCTACATATATGTGCTCTCTGAAATGTATTTTCTGAATTCGTAGTTACTATCTTTGTAAACACACCTTAAAAACAAATAACATCAAGGATAGAAAAGAAGGGAAATAGGAACTGAAAAAGATTAATATTCTGTTTAAGCTTGCTTAGGTCAAGTCAAGCCCCCAGAAGAGTGAAAAATATAAAAATGACACAAAAACACTGTAAAATTTTGTGAACAGGTTTTGAGCTTGCTGTGGTTGGTGGAATGTTTTTTAAGATAAATCAAAACACCAGAGAGAAACACCATTTGCATCTCCAATAATAGCATTCATTAGAATTGTGCTAAATACGATGTATGTTAAGTGGCACAGAGTTTATCTACAAATGTTATTCAAAGCAAAGTGGAAATTAACAATATTACAAATGAAAATTTGTTCTTTGTACCCTACAAAGTGGTCTACCATCATTTTTATGTCTTGTATTTCAGGTATAGCACTGTAGCAGGGATATACTGTGATATTTTGAGAGAAAAACAGGTGAAGACTATGTACACTTACATATCCTGTTTGATACACACTGAGAATAAGCAGTTCCAGGGCAGAGCCAAATTTGGAAAAAATAAAAAATATATATATACATGTGTATATATATATATATATGAAGAGGAAAGCTACCAGAAGAAATAAAGTATCAGAATAGCATCTTCCACATTTTGGAGAAAGCATTCTGGGTAATGGATAATAATTTGATATGCAGAACTCCAGTTTTAATCCATTTAACATACGATATATCAGTGGATTTTTCTGAAACTCACTGTAAATATACCTTAACTTCTGTGTTGTCTGGCAAATATCTGTACATTTCAGAGAGGATATAAGGTCCGTAGATTTCTTTTTGCCATGATTCAGTGTTACCATATGAATTATGCTCCTCATGTTGCGAAAAATCACTCTCCATCTGTACTCAGAGCTCTAAACCATACAAACCGAATAACGCAGCACTTATTTTTGCCTAAATGAACAAAACAGCTTTGAGTTAGACAAGCAATAACCTCCATTCAGAGAAACTGTAGCCTTTTTTCTAACTGTAGGGATCATTTCTGCTATTAAGACCACATCTGCCAGTATTCCAAATTATCAAAATTACAATAGTGAGGAAAAAATACTTTCCTTACCTGTGTATGCAGTTTTTAGATTCGAGATATGCCATACCAGAAGCAGCATCTAATGAAAATTTCACTAACTGTTTTGTTTTCAGTTCATCCTTCTTTTTTCTTAAAAAGGACAGGAAATCACCTCCTAGAAAAACAGACGGATGGTGAGACTTGACAGATAGAATACTCACATTTACCTCTTATTACTATGAGACCAAACAAAATGCAGCTTTCAGCTCTTTTCCTCAATCCATCAGTTTGAGGCTAGCCTAAGAAAAGGGAGGGATTCACCTGCCAGGATGCAGTTTTCCTTATTTCCCTTAAGTACAAAGCATTTAGGAGTGAAAACTGTACACCGCACAACAAACAAAAGCTGTGTTTTTGTTATACTCAAAATCTTTACCAGTGTAATGTTAAATATAGACATCTATTACATTTTGTTGACAAAAACAATTGATCATTTGTGATAAATATAGTTCTCAAATCACAGAATGATTGCTGTCAGACTTTGCAAACTGGTAATAGAATGATTGATTCTTGTTAGGTACAAGAAAATAATGAAGAGCAGAGGAGAGACTAGTTCAATTGTAAGGCACCTAGAAAGATGATGAAGTCCAACTGTCTGACCACTTCAGGGCTAACCAAAAAGCATATTGACGAGGGCATTGTCCAAATGCCTCTTGAACACTGACAGGCATGGGTCATCGACCACCTCTCTAGGAAGGCTACTCCAGTGTTTGACTACCTTAACGGTAAAGACATTTTTCCTAATGTCCTAATCAATTTTAAATTGATTATCTGCAGTGATGTTTCTCAAGCTACTCCAAAACCACTGAAGTGATAACAAAGTGTTTTATTTCTTGGGCAATGTTAACTGCCTATTTGTTGCTGGCAATTAAAGGCAAACTAATATTACTGTGACTTTGTCTACCATTTTTGAGGATGTTATTTGCTGTCTTGTCTGGGGAGGAGAAGGATTGAGCAGGAAGGACTCCTGAAAGGGAAGCTGTATTTGCAAGAAAAAGTTACTGAAAACCTGATTTAAGAGAAAGGTAAGTAGTGGAGGCATTATATAAACACTAAAAAGTCATGCTCAGATTGACGTATTTCTATTAGAGATTTATTCCAAAATATACTTCATTGTTCCAGACAAAGCCTAAAAATCATAGTGGAGCCGTACATGTCACAGTATTTATTTGCTAATGTGTAGCTGGCTGGTGCTCTAGTCCTCATTTCTTTTCACATTGGACTGAACTGACTACAGCAATTCCCTCCTGCAAGTAATGCACTGTGACACAATTTCATAAACTACCTTTCTTAGCAATGAATGTAAAAAGACTTATATTAAAAAGTTTCACATGGAATTTTCTTTGGAAGCCATTTATATTTCATACGGTAGGAAATAAGAGACTGTTAAAGAAAGGAGTCTACTGTTACGAAGCCTAACTCCAAAAGGTGGGACTAGATGATCTTAGAGGTCTTTTCCAGCCTAAATGATTCTAGAGATTCTGTGATTCTATGGCCTTTCAAATATTAACTTGCAGCAACAATAAAATGACTTAGTACCTTGACTATCAAGTGCAATACGCTTCACTTACTCATTTGCCCTGGGATCAGCTTTCTTTTAGTACGAAGAATCTGAAGATGATGCAGGTTGTCTTAATGATAACTCCCAGAAAACTAACACCTGATAAACTACAGATAGAAAACACTGCTTCTGCTTTGCTTGTGAACACAGTAACACTATAGGAAAGCTGAAAACACTATTTTCACAGAAACTCAGAGTGGTTGTGGCTGGCAGGGACCCCTGGAGGTCACCTGGTCCAAGCCCCTTGCTCAGGCTGGGCCACCCAGAGCAGGGTGCCCAGCACCATGTCCAGGGGGCTTTTGGAGATCCCCAGGGAGGAGACCCCACTGCCTCTGGGCAGCCTGTGCCACTGCGCGGTCACCCGCACAGCAAAGCAGTGTTCCTGGTGTTCAGAGGGTGTCCACCACTCCTCCCACCTTTGTGTCACCTGCAAGAGTGCTGAGGGTGCGCTCTGCCCCATCATCCAGCTCATTAATGAAGGTGTTCCCCTGGGGTACACCTCTAGTTACTGGCCTTCCATTTTCTTACTACCCCAATTCCAATTAAACATGTGAATAATGCTACCTGATACATGCTTTCTTCAGTGACAAATTTTGGGCAATTGTAAAAAAAGAACGCATGGAACAGCTAAACTCCATCTGTTTAAATCATGTCTATTATAAATTTGCAAGAGTAATAAAAGGTTCATACAGTTCACATAGTCCTAAACCGTGGGTTATCTAAGTATTTAAAATTGGATTGCCTGAACACTTTGTTAATGCACAAGGATGATAGCAAAGGTGAGCAATACTTTTTACACTGCTCATGTTGGACTAAAAAGCACACCTCATGTGAGCAAGCAAATATTGCATCCTGAGAGCACCAACAGAGCTGCTGGCACACATGGAGCCCACAACGTCCCTTTCTCAGAGGCTGGATAATCCACAGATGGAAAGCAAATAGCTGACTGGATGCCCTTGACTCTTTAGAGTCAATTGTCTTTAACCAATTTCAAATGACCTCTGTTTTATAAAAAAGATCATTGCATATATTACACCTCCACAGTCTGCAAGGATCCACCTTAGAATACTGAATTTTAAATTCTAATGAAATCTTAAAAGAATAGAATACTACTGCAAACTGAAGTGAGCAACAATCACCCTTCCTTTAATCTTAGAGGTTACTGACATAGTCTGCTAGCTAGCAAAAAGTAGATATTGCCAGAGATAGCAAAGATAAAAACTCCATTGAAGCATCTGTCATTTCTTGCATGTGCACACAGAAATATTCTGGTTATAGGAGACAGCTAAAATCATTTTTAAGCAATTTCCTTCAGCTCCCTGAACACCAAACACATACAAACAAGCAATATTACCTTCAGAGCTGATGAAAATTATTTTGTTTATATACTGAGTAGTCACTGCTCTGTACATAGGAATCATTTTTAATTAGCAAGCATGATTATATGCCTTTATGAATGTGAAATTTTTCCAGTCTTGACAACTTGTGGCATTACTTCAATGAGAACAGTACATCAAGGATCCTTACAGAAAAAGTACACAAGGCCATCCTAAAAACAATTACCCTCAATCAAACAATATTCCTATTCTGAAAACTGAGAATTTCCAACATCTTGCTGCAGGAAGAACTGAAAATACAGATAAGCTCAGTTCGATATACTAAAAGAAAAGATGCTTTTGCACACAGCCATACTAAAAATGAAGAGACAAGTCCTAAATAAGAAACGTCTATTTATATGTGCTATAAGTGCTATAACAACATCAATGTGAGTCTGAATATTAATTGTAAGTAATCAAAGAAGTGAGGTTAAAATCTTTACAGCAAGAGTAGAAGTCTTTTTCCAAGCAAAACTGCTATTGCTAAACTCCCTTCCTTGAAAATAAATATTAACATTGTTAAATACTGGTGAAAACAAAAACGATTATTCCTCAGTCCTAACAGGCTTGCAGATAGAAACAGAATCCACCAAGATGCAAGATTATATATGCTCTGGTACATGCCAATGATTTGGGGAATTTCCATTCTTTTATGTTTGGGTTTTTGTTTGTTTTTTTTTTGACCTTCTTTGGTACCTGAAAATTCACAGGTAAAGAGAACAAAGATATAGAGGCATAGAAAGAATCATGGGCAAAAGTAGAAGCCACAAGAGAAGTAAGCATTCTTCCAGATACACAACTCTCAACAGAACTTGAATAACAACAAATCAACCAATTAAAGTCATTTTAAAAAAAGACGTAACATCCTATGGAATAAAACTCTCCAATCAAACTTATCACATTGTAATTGAAAATTTCTGTATAAATTAGCTGCATAATAGTTAACAGAGCATTCAGTATGAAAGATGACTGACTAAAAGTCTGCATTGAAAAGACAACTACTACTGATTCTAGTCACAAGTGTTCTTTTAAGACAAGTAATTACTTAATTTATAGTGATTTTTACTACCTCTTTTTCTTCTTCTTCTTACTAATTCCTGCTGTGAGGGCTCAAAATGCTTGTTTGCCAGGGCATCTCAGCAAAAATATGTATTGTATGACAGAATGTGCAACAAATCAAGTGCCAAAGTTTGGCTTGCATAGCCTGCATGTGCATCCAGACACGCAAGAACATCCCACGAAATGGCAGGACATGATGTATTCCCAATCTTTTCTGCATTCCCATCACATGAGTGCACATCCTCCACATGCTGGAGGATGTTTGAATTTTGTTCACATGAGACACAGAGCCCTCAGGGACCTGTAAGGACCAGGCTCCAGCCCATTAAAGCAGTAACTGCCTTGCAAGCCTCTTCCCCCATGCTGGGGGACCAATAAAGAGAAGGGAAGCAAAGACATGCCTTGTAACTCATCCTCCTGAAGTGGATCCAGCTGACAAGCCTCAGGATGCTCTATCTCACATCCTTAATGTGAGATCCTAGCTTTGACACAGAATTCCCTTTCATAAACAACCCCAAGCTCCCGTGAAATACCAAGGATAAAACAGCAGCTCTGCCACAAAGAGGCTTTTCCTTCAACATCACTGTAAAGCCTGGACATTAATATATCAAATTTTTTCTTTACAGAAGAATAACGTTAAGAAACAATTTATCTTTCTTCATTTGACACATGGGACACAGAGACTACTTAAACCAAAACTCTCTTTGTCCAACAAGAAAAGAATGTAAACTCAACTTAACTGAGGTTCAGATCAAATGGCCACAGCACAGGGAAGAAAAAAAAAAAAAAAAAGAAACAGTGGCAAAAATATAATCAAAACATAATCAAAACACGGGAGATGTAAGATTAAATATGTGAAACGATTATTTTAAAGATCATTTCTCCTCAAAATTCATACAAATCCCTTGTAGAGAGGAGTTATCACTCTCCACAATCAACAGTAAGAACTTCATCAAGTAACAAGTGACAACAAGGTTAAAAAGTTAACCATCTCCATTCCAAAGTTTAGCAATAACACAGGTTATAAACTCAATTCTAAAACACTCAGGCAATCAGACTAAGATCTGAATTTTAATGTTTGAACAGAACTGAAAGCTGCTCAATTTCTTGTATCAGAATGTGTTAAAGGGCAGAGTACGAGCCTGTAACTTCCCATGGTATGAATGTATATTTATACTATCAGCAAGTGATTAAGACTTGCTCATCTTCAATGTCTGGCATGTTCTGTATGAATCTGTAGAGTTTTGAACAAAATCAGCATAGTATACCTCAAGCTGTATACAGTATATTTTATGCCTATCACCAAAACCCACTTTTAATAAAATTATCCCGATCTGTCTACAGTCACAACAGGAAGGGTATGTTTTTGTTACTAGTTCAGTTTTCTGGTATCTGCCCTTGAAAAGAGGTGATGAAATTGTCTTTTACATACTCTGTTCATTTGAAAGTGCTGTTAGCTGCAGACACGATAGAAAGTGATATGCATTTCATCCTGTACAAGATGTATTATGTTGTTTTAGGTTGAATCTGATTATCCTCATCATTGTTACACCACTGTCTGTCCTTTAACCAACTAGTAAGTTCTGAATTGTACAGTCCACTGTGACCAACGTTCCAGCTACTCATTTTCACAGGCAAACATCCCCATAAATACGTTCAAAGCTGAGCAAAGAGGATTTCACTACAAACCCTTCAGTGTAGCTATGTAATATCTTTATGCAGTGTAGCTATGTAATATCTTTATGCACTTCTTAAAACAAATTTTAATATAAAATACCCTAATTCACTATGTGCAGCACATACTGTCAGAACATAATCTCCAATATAATAACTGTTGACAAAAATGAAATTAACAGACCAATTAGACTATCAAACAACTGAAACAAAACTAGATGGCTACATAATGGTAAGCAATGCTTTCTCCTACATGCATAATTTCCATTGTATTCTACACAGTTACCTGTTATTCCAGTTAATGGCATACAACACGACCATGAAATGAGGTCTGCTCCAACTACTCTAAGTGCTACTGATATAATTAGACCATTACAGCATTACCACCAAGCAGAAATCAACTATCAGTTTGGGGTTTATAGGGGAATAAATAACAGGACTGGAGTGTCTGCCTAATATGACAGAATTATTTTATTAAGTAAATGACAATATGTAGTACATAAGCAGGAAGCATTATGATGATACTAGGGCAGCCTGCTAGGTAATTGGATTCCTCAGAAACAGCCCTTCATGTGTGAATGTGAAACATTTCTCATTATATGCAGAAATTTTAAGAGAGTGAAAATGCCACATATCAACATCTCCTGCAGTTGGCCATACCTTATAGCAAAAACTTTATGCTGTAGTTTACGTGGTATTTTATGGCAATATAACAGTTCAGTTAAGAGGGCATGCAAAAGTAAGTTGCAGTTCTGAAAGAGGAAAAAAACACTTATCTGTGATCAATGAGAAGAAACCAAAACCCAAGAAATAGCAATGAAATATGTTAAATCTGTTTATAAGATATTTAGCTGTGCCAATCTCTGAGTTCAGTGGCATTTATGATTTACTGTGAGTACATAATTCAGTATTTTCCTTAGTTGGTGCCCCAAAGGGTACCTACTTACTTGCTTCTAGGCACTCAGCATTCTTCTCATAGCCCATATTGATACTGAACATCATTAAAATAAAGTTTTGAAATTATGTTGGGAAATCTTCCACTTTACTCATTTATATCAAAATCTAGTTATAAGGAACATATATTATACTTAGATACAGTATTACATAGATCTAATGTTACAAACAATAATTTAGGCAATACTCTTGCATATAGTAACATAGAAGAAACTATTATGAATACTATTAAATTCTGTATGTTCTTATTTACATGTAAGGTTTAACAGAGCGGGAGAGTTTCCTTTGTTAAATAGTCTTGTTTAGTAGCAGTTTGTTTAAACAGTCCGCTTATATTTTGCAGATGAACATGAGGTAATCATACAGACAGTGTACTTCTGGCCATATCACTGAACACAGAGGAGCTCCATGACTCAATATTCATAACCGTTTTATAAGCTATAATTATACTATTGAAATGTTTTATGTCCACCTGCATTTATAAATTTGAGGATTCATACCATCAGTCTTCTGGCTACCTAAAGTCAACACATGCACACTTTCTTTATTGTCCATGTGCATCATCAACAAAACACACTTAAACACTGTTATTTAAAACTATGAATTTTAAATATTAAACGTATCTGTGGCAATTCTAGAACAGTTTTTGAAGGAATTAAGCAGCAATTTGACAAACTATTAAGAATATGTTCAGGCATGAAGTACGCTCTTTCCTTAAAATGGTGTACTTTCACTTTTCAACTAATTGATCATTTGTCTGTAATTTTTTCACCCACACCTCCTTTTTATTTTTTAATGTAACTAATTAACAGAAATTTCAAATAAACCTGAGTGTTTTTTTCTAACTGCCTGAAGAGTACCATTGCAAAATCCAGTTAAAACTTAATTTTTCCTGTTAAGTAAGCCAAATAAAAGTTGCTGCAATCATGTACTAGTTTTATAATAGTAACGTTAACATTGGTAGTAATGAAGTATGAATGGAAATGCATGTATGTGAAAGCAAAAATGCAAGAAGAAATCAAGAGTTAAAAGAATGGCATGCATTGACAGCTAAGGACACTGTAAGAAGCAATACAGAGGTAAACATGAAGATGTTGCCTCCACCAGAACCGCACTGCAGAAGATCTGATGAGACCATAATGCAGATGATTCATTAGTACAAAATCCACACTCAGATAAAATGAAGATGGCAAAAAAGGTTGTGACACATGATTTCCATTTAACAGGATGATGGACTATTGCTGTAATATTCTCAAAATGAGGAAAATACTAACAATGACCAGAAACCTTGCCTTTGATTTAAGGTGGATCAAATAACTAGAGTGTGCAGCCGATGACCCTGTCACAGTAACCACGTATTCTGAAAGGTCTCCTTATCCCCTAAATCACCACCTCAGAGGAAGCCAGAAATCACAGCAAGGTATTAATAGCCAGCACTCCCTGTCCCCTGTGCTGCATGAAATAATCCTACTCAGACTACCCGGACACTGCGGTTCGGTGTTGTGGCAACAAGGATACAGGACTACAAGTGGAGGTAGATGCAACATGCTTCAGAAACTAACCAAAAGGAAAACCATCTTCCCCCAGGAACTCTTCCACTCAGTAACTGGACTATGCTTACAAAACAATAAGCAATATCGTTGAAAGGGATTCCAAATTAGAAAGCAGTGAGAAACCACAAGAAATGGAACATACATGAAGAACTTTTTTCTTTTTTTTTTTTAAAGAAAAACAGGGGGCATTTTTTTTCTAAATGAAGATACATTAAAATAATAAACATTCTTAGTTAAAAGTCCTTCTAGGTAAAACAAAAAGTAATAGTGTGAAGAAATAGTAACAAAACTGAAAAGACAAGATGCAGAGAGAATTTCTTGCAACTATCAAAACACTGAATTTTTATGTTTAGTTGACTTGAGATTTCAAACAGATTGTCTATTTCTCTTGTCTACTTGTTAAATGGATGAAATTTTCATTTATTTTTGTACAGCCTTGAAGTAAAATAGAGAATCATCAAAGCCTAAAATACTTGAAAAGATAAAAATCAAACTCTAGTTTCAAATGTTGCAATAGAAGATGACTGTATAGTGGGACTTTGGTCTTATTTAATCAGACAGATGAGCTCTGAGCTGAAAGGAATTTTTAATGACCACCACTTAATTGCCCAGCAAAGACGTTTGATTGTTCTCCCTGTACTCTTGGTATCTATACAGCTGGAAACCATGCAGAAAGTAGAAGGAAGGCAGAGCCACATACGAATGTACAAGGCTAAGAAAAGGAGAATGGAGAAGAAGAGATGGGGTCTGCATGTGTACATGTGTGTGTTGCAAGAGAGCTGGATGGACAGTGTGAAGCTGGACAGACACAGAGAAAAGGAGGGCATGTGTGTGTGTGTGTGTGTGTTTGTGTTCTGGTTCACAGTGACATGCCCAACAAAAGTGAAGGTGGCAGAGGCAGAAGCAAGGCAGGTTGCAGAGGAGTGGAGACAAATAAAAACAAGCCAGAGGCTTAATTGATTGCAAGAGGAAAGGATAAAGTAAGAGAGAGGGGGAAATAAGAAAAAGAGATAGAGGTCAGATTTGCATGAAGAATATCTGCAGGGTAGACAAAAGATGAGCTTAACAACAGCTAGGTACTCAGCCAACTAGCTTATTTGACTGAAGTGTTTTTTCCAGTGAAAAAAAACAGGACTTGAATGGGGGAAAAAAAGCCAGTCACTATCACCGTTAAAAATCCGCACCTTATCTGCAATTCGGATTTCTCTAGAATTCAACCAACTATTTTTTCTGTTGTATTGATTTTTGACACACTGCAGAGTAAAGATTCGGGATGTGACTGCAAGATAGGACACAGATCTGAAATTTGCTGGCAAGAGGCTGCTACTGAGGATGCACAATATAGCCATGAGCCAGACAGTAAACATTTAAGAGGTCCCTACACAGAAGCAATTGGAAAAAAAAAAAAAGATAGAATGAACTCCATACAGATCTCACTGCTTCCAGAAACACAAAATGGACAAAAAATATACAAAGCAGAAAACACAGCATCTGAGTCACATAACATGGAAGTTAGCAGTATTTTCAGCCTCAATCAGCATTCCAGTCCTATGAATGTAATCAGCTGCACATCAGAGAGAGCTGGGCTAACCTTTAGCCTCAGGAAAGCTATAGTGTACATGTACTCCGGTTACTCTTAGATACAGTCAGGCCTCATTCATTCAAGATGATAGTTTATTTAGACAGTCCAGCTAGCAGAACAGCTGAGGTCATCGGAATATTATTCACCACATCAACAAATAAATTACATATACCTCAGTTTCAGTACTGAGGCTTTGGTTCCAAACTGGCCTGTTAGCTTCAGTGCAGCTAGCAACAGGAATGCCTGGAGTTGGCTGTGATTTGGTGCTATACCCTAAAATACCACTACACACAGAAAATATGAGAAATTCCTCAGAAGTCGTGTTAGTTTACTAGGTTGTATCAGCTTCACCTCAGCACCAGCTAGACTGAATTTGTAGGCATTTGTCCACTTTATGCCATATAGCCCTCATTTCCAACAAAGGCCTGCTAGGCCAGGCAGAACACTGGGTTTTATTTGCAAATGCCTCTGACCTAACAGGCCCCCTGGAAGTAAAAGTGCTGTTACATACAGAAAATAGCAATGCAGTCACCTTAATTTCAGGAGAGTAAACCAAGATGGACCACAGCCAACTGCAGACAGGACAGCATGAACAGGTAACCCCAAAGCTTGGGCTAGTAATGGCTTATCAGATCCTGTTACAGGCATTACAGAAATGGCTCTGCTCTTTCTGAACGTGCCTGGGAGCCAGCATCACTGAAATCATGCAGCGCTGCACCTGAGCTAATAAAACCTGTCACCTCAGAATTGTTTCTGCATCAATGGCATGCGTAATTTGCATCCCAAATGATTCAGTCCAGATCTGAACAGGTTACCTTACCCAGTTGCAAAGATGGATGTTAAGACCTTGATGAACTTCACCTTGAGAGCTAGTTATGTATGTCTAGATATAAGCTGAACAAACACAGTTGAAACCTGAAGTTAATGCCTAATTCAGACAAGCTTCTCATACTGTCAGACTACTGAATGATTTTATATCTCAACTTTTTTCTAGCTGCAAGTGTTAAGTGGATCTACTCCAATTCAAGTAAGCATGAGCCTAAATAAAACAAGGAACACAAGCTCTGTATACAATCAAGTTGTGGGGTTAGTTTTTCTGAACCATGTATCTGCTATCAGATAGTAATTCTTTGGATGCATCAGGAAAGCAAGCTAGTGTCCCAGAGAAATGTTTCCAATGCACTTAGTACTAGAGTGAAAAACATCCAGAAATGCCCTCTGGAGGAGGGGAAGCAGAGTAATCCCACAACACACTAAAAGCAGATCACTGATACAATAGATTAAACGAGGCCTACGGCTATAAGACAGATTTGGAGAATAGAAACAACTCCTGCAAAATTGTTCAGAACTCTGTGAGGTTAGGATCTGCTGCACAGAGGAAATTAAATAGTAATTAAAGTCTGTATCATAATATGTATGCAATGAGAAGATAAATTAACACTCAACAGACAAGCCAGATTCTTAAATTGTCTTTTTTTGAATGCCTGACTTTGGGGGGGAGGAAAAAAAAAAAAAAAAAAAAAAAAAAAGCTTTAAAATATATCTGGGGATGTAATTTTAACTTTGTCAATTATAAAAATATTTATATAGAAGCTTGAAACAGAATGCAAGCTATAAGCGGGTGATTAAACAGAACAACAGCTAAAAGGAAAAATGTGACTGCAAGTTTCCTTCTACCACCTTGAATCAACAGCTGGAACTTACAAAGATGTTTGCATCTGCTGTCAATTGAGTATATCCTTCCAGACAGAGATGGTGCAGGTGTGATGATGGTGCTTATCTTAACAGCCTGCACAGACCCTCTTTGCTGAACCTTTGAAGGTTCTGTGAGATAAACTCTTGAAATATTTGCATGAAGTGGTAACTGTACCACAAGATTATACAGCTATCTCCAAATCCCTCACTGTATAACACACAATTCACAAACATGCAAAGTTCCTACCTCTAAAATAAATTCTTCTCTTAGGGCAAACTAGAATACAAGCCAACTGAAATGAACATAAAGCAAGAGAAGAAAGAATTCTGTGTCCTGGTATTGTTTTTTGCATCTTACAGATTACATTTGATTTTGATTTGGTTTTTCCCTAAACATAGGAAGAGAAAAAACGCTCACAGTTTAAAGGGAGTCCTGCAATTCAATTTTGATTGCATGATATATCAAGAGCAAACAAAAACAGAGTTAAGTGACGCTGAGTGTTCTGGTGAATTGAAATCCCTTATTATCAATGCAAAAATACCGTAAGACCTATGATGAGCAAGAGGAAAGTTGGGACCAGGATAATAATACTAAAGAAAGGTAAAAGGGAAAGGTATTCTAGTTTCTTCTTTTCACGTATTTTCCCATGAAAAGATGCTGGGTTCACTTGGAAAGGAGGAAAGAAGAGGAAGCATATTTTTCAATCCCTTCATTATTTTCATTCATCATTTCCTTTATCGTTTTCATGGTAATCATTTTCACACCCCAGCAAAATTCTAGATTTCTTTGTCTCAGGTTGTATGTCTGGATTCCAGCCAGTTTACAGATAATACCAGCAGTACTCCAAGCAGTCTCTCTGATCATCATGTAAATTTGCTAAAAATGAGCTGTTATAAAAACTCCTTATGCCCTATGTGGCCTTTCACTGACTCTGGCAAATTGTTCTTTTCCTCTTCTGAATATCAAAGCAGCTCCTCATTATTACTACTCTTTCGGTAGTCTTAAGGTCAACAATGCAGGATAAAGAACACAACAAAAAAACAATAAAACCAAAACCACTGTGAAAACAGATGCAGAGAAAACAAAAAAGAATAAATTAACCTGTGAAATAGGACTAAAATGTTCAATTTTATAGATTGATGTGGCATCTCAGAGAATTTATGTGCTTTTTATATAGTAGCATAAACCACATTTTTACATAAAATTCCAGTGCTCCTCATATTGGAAACCATTTCTGATGAAGCCTTATCTACATTAGGAAATTCTTGCAATGAAGGCTACCGAGTGTATTTGTGGAGTCTCAAATATGGAGCAACTCTCCCTGAACAATTATAAGACCAGCATTCCACCTTTACAGCATTACTTTTCATTTAGATGAAGTCTTCAGTCAAATACATATGAAAGTACAAACTTGAGGCTCAATATTAACATCAAGTGTTTGGATATATGGGATTTCTTCTCCTGTAATTCATTAGCAACTCTCATTTTACTTCACCTTTTTTTTTTCTTAGGATAAACAAAGCACTTAAAATAAATCACAGAAGATTACTACAAAATTACTGTATTAAATTATTTAATACTTTAGTATTTGTATTTTTAGCTCAGAAAATATCAGAAAAAATCCAGCTTGGCATAAAACCCTATTAAGCTTACTTATCTGACATTTCATTATCCAGTTGTAAGAAAAAAAAGAAAAAAAAAAAAAAAAGAACATTGCAAAGAAAATATCTTTTAGCAATCTATATGACTTTCAGTTTCTTATATTACTAGGTTCTAAGAGTCCAGTAGTCACTCTAACCACAATTTTTTAAAGGTATGAAAACTCCGGTGGTATGCAGCAACTCGAGAGTTGTGCTCTCCTTTTTCTGGAGCCAATCTACTTCATTTCCATTCCTTCAATGCAGAATTTAAAATTCATTGCCTGATATTACAATTACCGTAAGATTTATTTCACTGTATTGTAAAATAATACATGACTTTTAGACATAGAGGTCTCATTAGCTATGTTCTAACACAGCATTTGAAATCTGTCCTTGGACAGTGGAGACTTAGAAGAAGAAACTTGCTTTCAAAATACTGTGTTTGTGTTTTTTTGGGGGTAACCTCAATTGAGTCAGAATCAGTAGGGTCAAACTTTGCTCACTGCATTGTCTCTAGGTAAAGTTTGATGTCTTAAATCAAGGCTCCTTATCTGCCTGCTGTTAAAAAACAGTCCCACGCTGCATGTATCCCATTCACTGTGCATGTGCTATGCAGATGATCAGCAAACTGTCAAGAAATTAGATTTGTGTGGCTTACTATGCAGAGACGCCTACAAAAATTCTGGATCCCATACCATGTGCTTCTCTGGGTGAAGACAACACACACCAAGGGACCTGGGATTAATTGAGTCTTTGTGTCTAGAAGCCAGCACATCTGCCTTAACGTGTAAGTGCAGAGGACTTGCTCGGCATGCACATGTGCATTGACCAAGCACATCCTAAAGCAAGAGCCCTAATGGAATGTGAGGAGCAGAAGCTAGCAATAGGAAATCAAAAAACATGAGCAAAGGTATGCACACAACAAAAGAAAAATGAAAATCTAGCTTCCATTAGGAACACAACATACCAGTGTGTGAGGATTGCTCTCCTCAAATTTTCTTTATAAGTCTTAATATGTTCAATCTGATAATTCAAAAGTCACAGAGAAAGAGTCAAAACCACCAAACAATGAGAAATCTCTAAGAGAAGATCTCCATTAATGTGATGTTGTAATGCAAACATCATGTCCTAATAAGAGTTTTCTCAGTTATCCACTAAAAAAATCACAGAAAAAAATACATTACTGTAAAATTTAGGTTAGTTTTTATTACATGATAGTCTAAAAGCCACATAGCAACTTCAGCATTGTGCTTTTAAATTGATTTGGACAGCTCTTTGTTTTTTTTTCAGTTAATATTTCAATGTCATTTAGGTAGAAAAGTATAAATTAATTATTTGCAATTGTGTTCTAAATGTTATTACAAATTATCCATCATACAATCACAAGTCAACATTTTAAAACCATCTGCTTTGCTAAATTGCTTTTTCACAGCAGCTACCTAGCATAATTTAGGCCTGTAAAGTAAGATTTTTCTACAGATCTCTGTACAAATATATAAAACGCTTATATGAAAAAATATAAAGGTCGCAGTGACTCAGTTTCAACAGCCCAAGTTTTTTTATCAATTAGAAGAACAGCTAGTAGAAAGCAATAATAAGTTTAAGTTATATAATAAATAAATACTTTTCTACACAAGCTAGAAGCACATACCTCCCAAATAATGCTCTTCAGAATACTGATCAGGGGTTTCTTGTCAGTAGGTAACCACCACAACCTACTGAGATTTTCGTCTGTGGTATGTGTGTCTAAAGGAGTAAGAAATCATTTACAGAATATCCTCTTTTGTTTTCAGGGAAACTGTTATGATTCTTTACTTCTAGATTGGTGCCAGAATACTGGAAAGCACAACTCTTAAAAATATTCCAATATTTTTCACCTATATTAAAATGCATGTTGCTCAATATAGGTTGTTTAAAGTGCACTAAGGAATCTTGTGATGGTCAGGGTGAGTATTTTATTAACATACATGTTTTACAATTGTCTAAAATATTTGTTATGTTCTCTGACTCTTCAGAAAATATATGTCTTTCATCAGATAGCTGGACTTTATCAATTTCACAGAATCATAGACTCATTAATGTTGGAAAAGCCCTCCAGGATCACCTGGTCCAACCATCCCCCTACTACCAATGTCACCCACTAAACCCTGTCCCTAAGCACCACGTTCAACCTTCCCTTGAACACCCCAGGGATGGTGACTCCACCATCTCCCTGGGGAACCCCTTCCAATGCCTGACTGCTCTTTCTGAGAAGGGATGCATGGTTTTTAATTCAGTTTACATTTTTAATAGAGTAACATCTTTTTACATAAGTTTCAAAATAATTTTTTAATACTTGAATAAATTAAGATACTTAATTGAAATCTGAATGAAACCAGAATTAGCTGCTACTGAGCAGCTACCAAGCCACACCACAGTAGTCTCAAAAGACACAGTAAGAATACAGCACATATGTATTTGGGATATAGAAAAAGGGGAAACGTTAAACAGAATACAAGAAAATTAACACAGAGGAGATTCCCTGCTTAATGGAGCTGTTTCTAATGTTTCTCCTCAGGGAGAAAAATCGTCTGACATTTATGAATTACCAGACTTCTCAGCCAGACATTTACAGAATACAATTCTAACCTAAAACATGCCACTTTTAATTATTAAAAAGAATGCCAGAAAAACAGCTTAAACACCTTAAAGCATGTTTAAGACAAAATGCAGACAAAGTAGATACCGAGAGAGGTGGGTGTTAAGCACAATTTAACAAGCCTACCAGCGTTCTGTCCTTCAAAGCTTTACATATCAAGTCAAAGCACTGACAATAATTCTTATTTTTTGTTACCCCAAACTTGCCATTAGAAAACAGAAAATTAACATCAGAATATCTTTTCTAAACTAATTTATTCTTTTTTTTTTTTTTTTTTTTTTTTGTCTTTCTTCTGCCAGCTTCTTCAGAGTTGGCATCCATATCTCTTCGAGATTATTCAGTCACTCTGATGGTATGGTAGCCAAGTTTTAGTCCTCAAAAGAATATGGGAAAGTGTGATGACTTGAAGACAGTGCAGCATTTCTGAGGGCAGGCAGGTGTGGAAGCTAGCCAGAGGGCTTACAGACCAGCAGAACAGGATGGAAATTAAGAATTTTCTTGCAGTTTCAAAGCCAGGAGACAGAAGAATTTCTGCATAGACTTGGACTGCAAACTAGGCATGGGAATCAGAGACTCTAATTCCTTCTCTAATGGTATTAGTATGTTTCAACAACTTGTCCTAGACTCTTGAAAACCCTGAAACAAAATGATGATGGTGTTAAAAGATGAGGATTTATATTTATCAGCAGAGATGTCTGGAGAAGCTGATTACCAAAGTACATCTTAAAACCCAGAACACTGTTATTTGCCTCCATTTGAATAATGTTAATCATGTGTACAAATAAAATGATCTAATATAATCTCAAATACAATAAATTGAATAAAGGTATAAAAATCCAATAGGTCAAAGACTGAATTCATGTTCTTGTACTAAATCCAGAGCTCAAGTTATAAACAATCTAAGTGTATATGAAGGAAATGGTTCTTAAAACACCCTACAATATACTTTTGAAGACAAATTCAGTGATACATAAAACACAGTGTTGCATATAAAGCAGTACTAGAGGCCACCACATTTTCCAGCAGAACGAATCAACAGAGAGGTATAATTGCCCAAAAGCCAACTTTTCAACCCAACAATTTGAGATTCTCTTCAGTCGTTGGTGAATAACTTGAACAAAACATCCCAAAAATAAATCAAGACCAATCCATAAACTGAACAATTACATTGCAAAGAAAAACCTCTTATATTAACAAATCTCTTATATCATCCAAATCTGAGTTATTAAATTGAACTTTACCAAGTCATGAAGTTCCTTCAAATGCAAGTATCGTAACATTCACTGTATAACCTTACTGTTAAAGGAAGTACTATGTTATATCTTGTCAAAAGAAAAATGAAGATATGCATGAGATATCTGGTAGCAAATTCTGTTGCCTTGAGTGGCTACAGAAAAACTCACAACAGATTTATGGAGCTCGTTCTACTCCTAAGCAAGCAAATGCTAGAAGCAAATCTCCAAAGATTTATAAGGCAAGTGACTTTTTAGGCCAGTCATAAGAATGCAAATAAAGACAGAAAAAACAATGTATTTTACATTATAGAATTCATTTACATATGAACATAGGCTGTGAAAAAAGGAAAAATAAAATTACCTGGAACAAGTTCCATAACAATATAAATAGGTTGTCGTTGTGTGCAAACTCCTATAAGTTTTACAATATTAGGATGATCATACTGTTTGAGTATTCTGCAAAACATACAGTAAGTTTACTATATTAATAAACTTTATTGTACAAACCAATTAAATAAGAAAATATCTTATACCCTTAATGTTATTTTAATGGAACATGGCATTACTGTTATCATTAAAAAAAAATTGATGTCACAAATCCATCATCCTTCTGTCTGAGGGCATTATTTCTTACTAAAAGATCGAGATTGAACTAAATTATTCTTACTGTAGATTTACCATTTGTTTAAGGCACATTTGTCTACATAACTGAAAAATAGCCTGACAGGTTTGTAGGTTCTCAAGAACCCTTGTAATTAAATAACATTTCAGTGGTGGACCAGAAAAAGAGGTACATCAAAAAAGGATGCACAGTACATCTCTAATCTTCCATGCTGCACTTCTCAAATGCACACTCATTTCAATTTTACTCCAAGAGGTTAATAGATACAATAAGTTTTAAAATAATATATAGACAATAATTTTAATTTTGGGAATTAAATAACAACATTTGCATTTTCTTACGTGATACTTTAATAAGAACATTTGCAGCCTAAAACAGCATGTTATGATTTATATGTGAAACGAAGGGCTAGGAATAATTCTAGAGAGACTTTACAATTTTAAAGTGATTATTCTATGATTTAATAACTTAAAACACCCCCTCTCTTTTCTGTTTTTCCTAGGAACAAGAGTGATGTACTAACCTACCTGGTACAAACAAATTTAGTGAAAAAATAATATGTATTTTTTTTCCCCAGTATAACACTAGCAGTGGTAGGCTGCTCTATAAATGAAAAATCTCAGAGTTTTGCTCTGCCAAGTTATGAGAGGTTCAAAAACATGCTACGGATATAGTAATAGATATATATTGATCTTACTAGCTCAGGGGTAGAAGTGGCTTCATAGCCACAACAGAGCAAATTAATTTAAACAATTATGAAATTATCACAACATGCCCCTCTACCCTGAGGTGTTAGAAACTCTCTGTGCATGTAGCCATCTAATCAGCCTACATTCAGAATACTTAGATTGCCATTTCAAAAATAAATATACAGTTATATGCTGTAACTGTAAAATATCTCTACTGGGGTGAATTCTTACAAAGAGGACGTTACTAAATGAGGTCTATACTGTTACCCGGTCACATGTGACAATCTGTATCAGTCATGTACCCTTAGTCTGCGTATACCATCATACATTATACTGGTATAATCACTTTTAAATTAATAGTATCTTCCAGTCTTCTTATTCAAACTCTCATGGCATGTATCAGAAAAAGTTCTAAATGGAGGCACTTACAATACCAAAAATCTGGTTTATAGGCATAGCTTGCATAGGTGGTTTCAGCAAGTGCGGATGCTTGCTGCATACACACATTAATAAAATGCCTGTGCTTAGTTACCAGGGCAACAGTTGTGGAAAGTACTGAGGGAGGGAAAAAAAAGGAAAAAGTTTATCTGTAGTTCCTTTGAATTTTTGTGAAGGTCATATTTTGTAAACCTCTATAGTAAAAAATAACTTTAAATGAAAAAAAAAAAAAATCCCACAGTATAAGTATATATTTCAACTACATTTAGAGAACCCACCTGGCTTCTGAAAGAAATTTTATTTTCAGTTCCTGAGGAAGATCTTCTTTACACGTTTTTACAGCAACAGGAGTTTTATCCTTTAACGTTCCCTTATATACCTCACCAAAATTACCCTGAAATCAGAAAATAAAATAATTCTAAGTAATAGAATCTTTACGAACCTCCAGAAAAATAAAGCAGACAGCTAATGTAACTGGTTCAGGACTTTGAAATACGTTTATGGAATTTTCTTCTAGTATATGCCCTTAGCACAATTCAGTTCACATAGACAGAGTTCATCTATTTTATGGATATGATATATGAGTTCTATTTGACCTTACTAGAAAAAGAAAAAAACACATTAATTGTGTAATTACAATTTTCTTGTAAAAACTCCTGGTGATATCTTAAGTCTATAGACACTGATATCAGTAATCTTATTCTTATTCTTACTCCTGTCCTCTTTCATTTTCAAACTATTGCATTTTTCAATATTTTTCAACTTGCAGTCTGTAAAAGACCAAAAGACAATCTGTGAAACTACAGAAAAACACTTCAAAACACATACATTCTCAAGGAACTAAATAAGCAAAGTAAGAAAAATAAAAACACAGAGTATAAATTTTGATTGCAAATTAAAACCATTGAAAAAAAAGCGTCACACCCCTCCAAAAACTGTTACACTATCTACATTTTTTCAAAACCTAAGCTCAAGACTGCTATACTTAAGACCCCATATTTGGACATGACTTTTGAAATCAGCTTCTTTTATAATCAGATTTTTTAGGTCGTCAACAACTTGTTCTCAGTGTAAGTTATTTTTATTTTATCTTTCATAGACAAAAATCCATTACATGTGTTTTTTTACTTAATCAAAAACAAAATGAAAATTAATGAGGACAAAAATTAAAGGAAGGAAGATATTGTGGTGTCATAGAAATCTGGTGTCAATGAAAAGAACCAGGATGGACTGGGGACCCACAAAGACCTCATACTTTTAGTTAAGCTTTCCATTTTCCAAAGAATAAATAAAACCCCATTTTAAATCTGCATCTCATAAATTTCCCCTCCTGTGTCCTGGTGCACAGAGCTACATACGACTTCAGCAAACTGCAAAAATCTGCTGGAATCTGCTTTCTTTCCTCAGTGACAAAGACATATTTATACCATGCATTTGAATCCTGTATTGCCAAAGAAAGTAGAGAAAAAAAAAGGGGAGGGGAGGGGGGAGATGCAGAAACTCATAGATGAAAAATGCTAATGCATTACTATTGACAAGGGAAGAAATTCAGGTGCCTAAACACTGGCTTCAGGTATTATTTTATTTAATAATAAGTAAGAAACACCTGGCAAGCATGGCATAGGACCTATGACCCTTCTAAAGGACAGAACACTACCTCTGATGTCTAGAAAATGCTTTTCATCTGGCATTGTTTAGAAGAATTTGATTTTTAATATAATATGTTACTTTCATTTTGTGTATATTAT
Source organism: Aythya marila (assembly GCF_965140915.1). Taxonomy (NCBI): domain Eukaryota; kingdom Metazoa; phylum Chordata; class Aves; order Anseriformes; family Anatidae; genus Aythya; species Aythya marila. The sequence goes on along the minus strand of NC_139080.1, from coordinate 60,904,572 downwards.
AGAATTAATATTGTGTAAATAAAAGGACTATTCACTGCTGAGGTGAAGCAAATCTTCTTTCTACCTTGCCAGTTTGCATCCTTGCTTGCATTAAGCTTTCATCATTTTCCTTGTCTTGTTCTCCAGGACAATCAAGATTTTGGAATTTCACAGATTTCTGACTTTCAGGGTCAATGGCTGCAGTTTATTTAGTATTTTCTTATACAGAAGCTAATGATCCTGTCATTCTTGCCTTTCCTAGTCTGACTCTGTATTTTCAGAAAAGGATGAATTACACATTTATATAGTGTCCCAAGAAAGTTCTCATTCTGTATTTATTTATTAAATAATATAACTTATTATAATGACTTTTAAGACTGAGTTGTCTTTATTGAGTGTTAAAATGCTTTGTCAAAAATATGCAATAAATGTAAATTCAGTTTATGAATCAATTTGCAGATTGTTTCGGCTGTCTTTACTCATCAAAACTAATTCAAATTTTTTTTTTTTTCAAACAAAGTTATGTTAATAGATTAAAAACATCCTTTTATTATTATTATTATTATTATGCCTTTGGTATGTTTCTGCTTAAGAATGTGAAACTGTCATGGTACCTGTATGGCATTTTAAGCAACACAGCTCTGTCTACAGGCAGCTAATAATCCTTGTCATCTTAAGCTATCAAAAAGACTTTTTTCCCAAGAAGCAGAATTTACTTATTTTTATTTTATTTCCACATTTCTTGAAAAGTTTATCAGTTCTTTTAGTGTGTAAGAAACTTATAGGACAACTGTTGCTTACATTTATCTGATTCTCATTCAAGCTTATTTTTCAGTTTTGGGGAAATCTTTTGGAACATGGTATTCAAAAGTGTCACTTGCAATTTTCTTGATAGGTGCAAAAGTGCTGAAAAATTATGTAAGATACTAGACTTATTTGAGTATTTCAAAGACTTGAAGCTCCTAAGCAGAACGTGTGATACACCCCATAAGAATTAATTTATACATATACTATTGTGAAGCTACTTAAAAGTCAAAAAAACATACAGGTGCATAAAGAACATATGTTTTAACAAGTATTGACTACATCATCATCTTATATCAAATATTTTATTTATACGCCTTTCATATTTGTACATTTTTTTCATAAGACTTCACAATTTAAACTAACTTTACACACATATAGTAAGCTTAAAAGCCTTCCAACTAAGAAAAATATGTATGCTAAACTTTTCAACAGACACAATGTAACACTTAGCAGTACACCTGATTTAAATTTATTTAAAGCACAATACTGTCTTGTGTAGTAAAGCAAAAAAAAAAAAAATTGGTATAAAGACTGAGTATTGCAGTAATTTAAAGGATAAGGCAATCAGGAAATATATAGGTTTAATGACTAATATATACTTTAAAAAATGTTATTTAGCTCACTTGATTACTTACTTTGCCCAGTAATTCTCCCAGTGTGACATCTTCATGATTGAGAACCCATTTCTTATCCTGTGGCAAGAAAAGGAAAGAATTTTCAGTCGTTACAAATGTATACTTTCTATAAGATGCATTTCAACAAGTAGAAATTGATCTAATGACTGATCAATCAAAAACACACCAGGCAGTTAAAAATTTATGAGTTTCTAAAACAGGTTTTAGAAAACTTGCTATTCAACAAAGTATTGAATTACACTGCAGAGTAACCACATCAAAGTATGTGAGCTGATAGAACCCTAAGCACTTTCTCATGAAAGCTCTGGAAACAGTATCTAGTGCTGTGTTTTTACCTCTGTCAAGATCAAATGTGAAGCTTCATTTTAGAATACGAAGTAACTTACTGCAGAATCAAAGAAAAATTTTCTTTCCTCAGTGCAAGTAAAAAAACAACTGATTCTTCTACTTATTAACAAGATACATATTTGCATCTCTTAAGTGTTAGGTCTTAATTCTTCTTTGGTAGTTTGATACATAACAGCCCAATATCTGAAAAGACAACAATTGCTAGTCATAGTATCTACTCAGTGTTGATGACCAGCAATTTTATTTCTGTTAGTATCTCATCTACTTACCACCTCACAAACACTATTACCACTTCTCTTATTACTGATATGATCCTAAGCAGTCTTTATTAGTAATAAGAAGGCATATATCTGAACAGGCATATGCCAACTGTGTAAATAAATTCTCATTAAAGCTCATAGAAAACCAATGCAACCATGCTGGCTTTACAGTATACCTGATATATGACATTATCAGGTTTTCTGGACTATGGAATATTTGTTGTGATCCTGCCCAGAAGACCACTGCATGTCACAGGATTAGGGATCATCACTGATGTTAACCTCAGTGTGCCCTGCCTGTGCTGCTTGTACTGAATGGCCTTCAGGCCTGTGTTGTGCTGCATACATCCCTTTGTCATAGGATAAACTTGGCCAACTCAACCAGCATATTATAACAGTTCCCACCAGGTACTGGCTATTGGTACTGGTGGTGTATACTGGCTATACACCACCTGCACAGCCCTGCCTTTATCCAACAGTGCACCAAGAAGTTCTCATGGGGACATATTTTCTGTTTGACAACAGAAATGATGAACAGAGTTATTTACTCGTAAAAAAAAGTAATAATCCCATAATAGCTCCAGTGACTGAAACAGGAGAAAGCCTTCTGTGAAGAGGGCCTGTCCAGCATGCTGCCCGTGGGTTGGAAGCCCAACTAAATACTACAAGACCTGGAGTTCTCCCAGTCTAACAGGATGTAAGTTTATGCTATTTCCCTACAGTGCTAGCTCTAATCGACAGTATTTTAAATGATACCTTGAAGAGTCTGAGTGACTTTCTTACTGGGATCCTAACACCTCCTGGTGCAAAACAGGTAGTTATCAGTGTGAAAATATCTGATGGCAGGGAAGAAAGAAGAGGGAGCAAGACCCTTCTCTGCGGTTCCTGCTAACAGGAGAAGTAGCAATGGTCACAAATTAGGAAACAGGAAATTCATTCGGAACATGAGAAAATGTGTTTTTACTGTAAGGGTGGTGAAATACTAGAACAGATCGCCCAGAGAAATTTTGGAGTCTTCACCTGAAGAGACATTCAACACCAAACTGGGCATGGTGCCAGGAAACCAAATTATAGCTGATGCAGCCCTAGTTGTGGGGTTGAACTCAGTATCTCAGGTTTCTTCTAACCTCAGGTTTCTTCCCTGTGTGGTGGTTTTACTCAGGTGGGCAGCTGCGCTCTGCCACAACTGCTCATTCACTCCCCCTCCTCAAAGGGAAAGGGGGAGAAGATACAATGAAAAGGGCTCGAAGTCTGGGATAAGGACAGGGAGATTACTCAGCAATTATCGTCACGGTAAAAAAAGACTCAGCACAGATTAATTAATGAGATTTATTACTAACAAGCTAGAGCAGTGAGAAACAACCCCCTTTTCCCCCCCCAAAAATAAAAACACCTTCCTTCATCTATGCTATTCTACCTCCTTCCCCTGAACACCACAGGCAAAAGGAAGCTGTGGTCAGTCCCTGACACTTCGTCTCCACCGCTCCCTCACGGTCCCTCCCTGCCCCTGCTTCCCATGGGGTCCCTCCCAGGGATGCCGTCCTTCCCCAACTGAGCCTGCGGGGGCTGCCCACAGGCAGCAGCTCTTCAAGCACTGCTCCCACACGGCTCCGTCCCACAGGGTCCGTCCATCCATCCCCCAGGAGCAAGCTGCTCCAGCACGGGTCCCCCACGGGTGGGTGGCAGCTCCCCCCAGACCCCCTGCTCCTGCGGGGGTTCCTCTCCACGTGCTGCAGCTCCGGCCTGGGGCCTGCTCCTGCGGGGGCTCTCCATGGGCCGCAGCCTCCTCCAGGCCACATCCACCTGCTCCACCGGGGGCTCCTCCACCCATGGGGGGGCTGCAGCGTGGAGATCTGCTCCATGTGGGACCCATGGGCTGCAGGGGGACAGCCTGCTCCACCAGGGGCCTCTCCCTGCACAGCCTGCAGGGGAACTGCTGCTGCCTGCCTGCAGCACCTCCTGCCCTCCTGCTGCACTCACATGGGGTCTGCAGGGATGTTTTACTCCTTGCTCTCCCAGCTGCTGTTCCATAGCATTTTTTCCCCTTTCTTACCTCTGCTCTCCCAGAGGCCCACCCAGCATCATTCCCTGGCTCAGCTCTGGCCAGCAGCAGGTCCCTTCTGGAGCAGCTGGAGCTGGCTCTGATCTGACATGTGCTGGGCTCTGCCCACAGAAGCCACCCCTGCAGCCCCCTGCTACCAAAGCCTTGCCACCTATACCCCATACAGCCTGTGATTCAAAAACATTGAAAGCCCTACTGTATGTAATTAGACTTTAATGCATGGAATTCACTCTTCTTATGGAAGCAACTTGTTTGTAATTAATATGCTAGGTTAAACCATATTACCAAGCTGGAACCAGATATTACATAAATTTTGTTTTTCTCCCAAAGACTATCCTAACAGCAGGCATTGCAACAGTCATCACTACCTTTATCACATTTTCAAATTTAAAATGAAACATTGAATGTGGTTTATTATTGTTATTTATCAGTGAGACACAAAACCATAACAAAATTCTAATATCCTAGGAAAAAAAAGACACAAAAGAAAACATATAAACTTATCTCCTACCATGGCTGAATCCTAAGTAGCTAGTACAGAACTTTGAGCGTAACCTGCATACAGAGCATTATGAATGACCTTTTTGGAGCAAATAGCTTAAGTTAATCTTAAACGAAGATGAAGGATTTTGTGTGTTTTGTTTTTGTTGTTGTTTGGTTGGTTTTTTTTTGGTTGTTGTTGTTATTTAAACTCTAAAAATTCTTCTCCCCTTTCAGATCGAAGGCTAAATCTTTTACAACACTTTCTCCACAGGCATCACAGTGAATAAGCACTACTTCCTTTGACCTATGCAGCCAATAAAATCTGACGTCAACTCATAATGAATCTGAAGTCTTATTTCTTGCTCTTTTTGCAAGGAAACTGTTCAGCAGGTAGTCCAGAAATGTTCCAGGTAACTGATAGAATGGAAGGAGCAAAGAAGGATTATGCTGCACAATGCACTCATTAACTTTCTCCACACTTTTTCTCCACTGTCATGAACTCAGCAGGAGGAGAAAAAAAAAAAAAAAGGAAGGGGGTAAAGTATTATTATGATTTCTATGATAGTTATATCACAGAATTATGCTGATCATTGCTCATGTAAGCCATGTTCACTGCACTCTCTAGGATCTCTCTAAATGTCTCTAGTCAGCCCAACTTCCTGCATACTACTCCCATCAGCCCTGAAGGCATGAAGCCCTGTACCATAACACCATGAATACATGGTGGGATCCATGCGCTGCCATTCCCTTTTCCACGGAGGGGCATTGGGAGACTTGAAAGAAAATTCTCCAACAATGATCACTTGATTTTTCTCCTGCAGACAACATTCTTGATTAAAACTATTGCCTCACTGACCAGACACCAGTAATGACTTTTTCCTTCATCTCCATTTGATTTTGCTAAAAATAGAAATGTTCTATTCACTGAAGCCCGTTAAATATTCTAGATTATTTATTTTTTGCTGATGGGATGCTTCTTTCAGTAGCTGTTATACTATAAATGTAGGAAGGGCCATCAAATTACACGCTGTCCTTCACAAGAAATGCTCAAATTTAAGAAAACAATTTGAAAATAAAGTTCTAAAGAAAAAAAAAAAAGTATATATACATATATATATATAAACTACTACTTAGAAGTATTAACATAAGGGTTTTTAACATTGAAATAAGTACTGTTAAGGCCAAAAAGTTATGAAAATAAATAATAATAGAATTTTTAACCTCTTAATTTCTAAGATTCTATGTAGTGAATGGCTTTTTGAATATTGACATGACACTTCAGATGGCTGTTTATGAAGAAAAAATCTGATACATAATCCTTCAGAGAAATAATTAAACAATATGGTACCATAAACTGTAATCAGATGATCCGTCAAAGGAATTGTTATAATTATAGCAGTACATTAATTGCTATCTGTATCTCTCTTTTTATGAAAACCTTAAGTTTTTGTCATACCAGTATAAAGTATTAATTACATTGAGTATCTTAGTTCTGTCAAATTTTTCACAATTCAAGGATCACACTAAGTTTGATCAGCTTCACTACTAAGGCTCCTGATTTTGGATTAGAAAAAAATAAACATATCCATGAGCATAAGCCAATTGTGCTGCCTTGCTAGTCTCAGTTTCACAAGGTATTGACAAGTGAATATTCACCTCGACCATAGATAGATTTGTAAGTTTCCTTCTTATTAAAGCATTATATGAACAAAAATCTTGAATTGCTTTTGTAGATAAACAAACTGTCTTAGATTATAGAGACTTGGTATGTATGCCATTCCTGTGACTAGTTGGCTGAGCCATCAGACTGAAAAGGCAGCAGGTACAGCTCCAGGAGACACTCACTCCTTTCTGCTTCTAGTTGAAATCTCTTCAAAACTGCTCTTTTAATACTCATTAGGCACCATCTGCACCAACCTCAAAAGCAGATAGCTAAAGAAAATGATGCTGTCCTTGGCATATCACACTCCCTCTGACTGCGATCATCATTCATTTAGTCTTTTAACTTCTGTATAAATATAATGGATTCTGACACCAGTAACACTTTCCAGATGATCCAGGAGAGATTAGCAGAAGACACATACTGTAACACAATTAATAGGACAGTAACTGTAACCCAGAGCTCGTATCTAAGTCAACTCCCCTCAGTCAAAAGCTTTTCTGTTGGTCCTCCCTCCTGGTTTCTCTCTCTCAGGTTCAGTGAAAGCCTTAAAGACTACAAAAACACCTCAAAGACTGTGAAAACAATAATTATTTTCTTGAGGAAATACCAAAATATAACTCTCCTCTGCTTTGCCTGTCCTTTTATATAGCCTATATAGCCTTCACCTTGTGTGAATCTTAGAACTGGGCTTCTAGATAAAAAGATGACAACCACACTACTAAATTGTACTCCTCTACTTAAAAAGCAAACTCATTAACCTGAGAGTATTTCTTGAAAGGCTAGAAGAAATTCAGGTGCTCCAGGATGCACTTAGCCCTGTAAAACCTATGCAGAGATATGTCCAAGCCCTAGCAATGTTTGTAATTTCCTCCTAAATTTGAAATTTACTGCTAAGGTATGCACCTCATACCTTGAGAAGGCAGGCTAGAAACTTAATGTAGGACTGGTCCTTAAGTCCATCTGTGAATTCAAATCTTAAACCATAGAGGGTCCCTCTGTCACACAGCACTAGTCAAGTTGAAGAAAACATTTAATGTAGCCATATTAAACTAAACAAGTCTGAAACTTCACATGCATTATAGTTTCATCTAGCACCTTACAGCACTTGCAGAGTGATTTAACCTCTGTTTATTCTACTGACCAGCACCAAGGCAGTTTCTTCAGCAGATAGCTGAAAAGAAACTAAGAGATGCTATCTAGTGTATAAATCTGGCATTAGAAGAAAAAAGATATCTAATTAGCAGTATGTTAAAGAGCCATTCAAACACTGTTTTGAAACTGTGCGACTCAGATAATCATCTTTAATAACCTACAGCACTGCAAGGTGGACAGCAACAAGGACAAAACTGTATTTCTACTGCAAGTACGTAGTCTCACTAACTCTGTTCAACCTGTGCTGAGCTGAATATGACATATCCAATATTTTTGGGAAGCTACCAACAATTAAATACATCAATGAAGCACACAAAGCAATTGATCAGCATAACATAAACAAAAGTTAGCAAATAAGGCTGTCTTTTTTTCCTATCTGATCATAAAATTCATGATTTTGGGCAAGTGCCTATTTCTGGTTATGATAGACAGTATTTCTCCAGTTGTTAATACTCTCAGATTACTCACAGAAGACACTGAGAGATACAAAAGAAATGGACAGCAAAACGTGAAATAAAACACAACCTTTAACGTAGGTATGGATAAACAGACACTAATGCCCGTCAGTCTGAGTCATAAAAATTCTCATTTTAACAGAGTTGTTTCTAAATTAAATAGAGCAAATTCAATAGATTTTCATATCTAGTCATAAGCTAATCAATGAAAGAGAAGGTCAGAGCTCTTGAGATTGTTAATGCCATTACAATTCTCTGCTGTCCTGGTTTTGGCTGGAATATCATTGATTTTCCTCCTAGTAGATGATATGGTGCTGTGTTTTGGAGTTTGGATGAAAATAAAGTTGATAACACAACAATATTTTAGTTGTTGCAGAGTAGTGCTTACACCAATTAAGGACATCTCAGCTTCTGGTGCTGCCCCACCAGCAAGGAGGCTGGGGGTGCACCAGGAGCTGGGAGGGACACAGGCAGGACAGCTGGCCCAGACTAGCCCATCCCATGTGGTGTCATGCTGAATAATTAATATGGGCTGAGTTGGCTGGGAGGGGTGCTGTTGCCTGGGGGACTGGCTGGGCATCATTCAGTGGGTGGTGAGCAATTGCATTGTGCATCACCTTCGTGTAATGTTTTCTTCTACTTCTTTTTTTTTCCCTTTTTAATTTTTAATTTTTTTTTCTTTTTCCTGTTCTCCCCTCCCTTTCTTTCCTATTAAACTGTCATTACTTTATTTACCCCTAATCCTATTCCCCATCACACTGTGCTGGGAATGAGCACATGGCTGTACAGTGCTGAGCTGCCTGCTGGGCTAAACCACAACACCTGCAAAAGGAATCTGTTTATGATGTAACCCTCCTCTTGCAATGCAACTATAAATCACTCTTTACCTAGTGCTCGTTCAGGCTCTTTTATTACTAATTTTGGACCACAGAATTTGAAAGCAATTCAGACAAATCTATTACAGAAATTAGTGCTTGGACATACCTGCTTATTATATGAATGATATACCTTATTTCCAAATGGGGTTATTTAAGAACCCCAGACACTTTATCCTATTACATTTTATTTATGTCCCCTGGTGTCCAAAACTACCATTATCATTTCAAGATAAATATGAAAGGAGCAGAAACTAAATTACAGGAATGTCATACTTCATGACCAAGGATTTTAACTGACTTGGCTTGGCTCAGATAAATACTTCATTGCCTTTTTGGAGATAAGCCTTTATGACATATAAGGAGCTACTTGGCAAAAGCAGGATTTTGAGATATCATTTGGAAGAATACTGGGGAAATGCCAAGACACCTAATGGATAGGAAGGAACCACCTCCAGGTGGAAACTTCTTGAGTGTAAAATGAAAGATGAGCAAGGATGATACAGAGACTGCTCTGGTTAGTACATTCTTTTACAGAATCACAGAACTGCTGAGGTTGAAAGGGACCTCTGGAGATCGTCTAGTCCAGCCCCCCTGCCAAGCAGGATCACCTAGAGCACAAGTGCACAATGCTGGCTCATAGTTAACCTGCTGTTCACCACAACTCCCAGGTCCTTCTCTAGTCCTCTCCAGCAGATAAGCCCCCAGCCTGTACTGGCGCTTGGGGTTATTCCTCCCAAGGTGCAGGACCCTGCACTTACTTTTGTTGAACTTCATGGGGTTCCTTTTTGCCCAGCCCTCCAGCCTGCCCAGGTCCCTCTGAAGGGAAGCACAGAGGTGTACCAGACAGTCCTCCCCGGTTTGTGTCATCCACAGGCTTGCTGAGGGCATGCTCTATTCCATCATCCAGGTCATTGATGAATAAGTTGAACAAGGCCTCCAACTAGATTTTGCACCACTGAGCACAACCCTCTGAGCTCTGCCATCCAGCCAGTTCTCTGTCCACCTCACTGTCCACTCATCTATCCCATACTTACTGAGCTTGACAATAAGGATGTTATGGGAGACAGCATCAAAAATCTTGCTAAAGTCAAGGTGGACAACATCCACAGACAGTCATCACATCATAGAAGGCTACCAGATCGGTTAAGCATGATTTCCCCTTGGTGAGTCCTTGCTGACTACTCCTGATCACCTTCTTAGCCTCCATGTGCTTGGAGATGACCTCCAGGATGAGCTGTTCCATCACCTTTCCAGGGTTTTTCCAGTTGAGGCTGACTGGCCTGTAGTTTCCTCAGTCCTCCTTCTTGCTCTTTTTGAAGACTGGTGTGACACTGGCTTTTCTCCAGACCTTAGGCGTCTCTCCTGCTTTTCACGACCTTTCAAAGATGATGGAGGGTGGCCTAGCAATAACATCCACCAGCTCCCTCAGCACTCGTGGGTGCATACCACCTAGGCCCATGGATTTGTGGGTATCAAGATGCCTAAATGAACTCTAACCCAATCCTCATCAACCACAGGAAAATTCTCCTTTCTCCAGACCTCCTTTCTTGTCTCTATGATCTGAGATTCCTGAGGGCTGGTTTTAGCAGTGAAGATAAAGTATGGAAGGCATTCAGTAACTCTGCCTTCTCTGAATCCTTTGTTACCAGGACACCTGACCCATTCAGCAGTGGGCCCACATTTTCCCTAATCTTCCTTTTGCTACTTATACATTTGAAGAAGCCCTTCTTGTTGTCCTTGGCATCTCACCAGATTTAATTCCAAATGGGGCTTGGCCTTCCTCATCACATCCCTGCATACTCAGACAATGTTCCTCTATTCCTCCCAAATGGCTGGTCCCTTTTTCCACAGCTGTATACCAGTTCTTCTGTTTGAGTTTTGCCAGGAGCTCCTTGGTCATCCATGCAGGTCTCCTGCCCCCTTTGCTTGCCTTCTTACTCATGAAGACACCTTGATCTTGAGCTTGGAGGAAGTGATGCTTGAATATTGACCAGCTCTCCTGGACCCCCTTTCTTCCAGGACCATAACCCACGGGATTCCTGCACGTAGGTCCCTGAAGATGCCGAAGTTTGCCCTCCTGAAGACCAGGGTTGTGATCCTATTTATTTCCCTGCTTCCTTCTTGAAGACACATGGTTGTTTCCAATCAGGCAAAGCGGTTCTTTGTTCCTTGGCCCACATAAGTAGGATCAGGCTGATCGGGTCAGCCAAGTCTGTGGTGATACAGCAGGTCCAAGGTCAAGCTGGGAAGTCAGCCTGTGGGTCAGTCTGGTTATGCTGCCTGGCCGTCATCCTGGGTCAGACAGCCCCAGGAGCACTGGGCAGGCTCACCATGACAAGGCAGCGCCAGAGTCAGTCCCAGCCTTGCCCTGCGGGTCAGGGCCCTGTCACAGATAACGGGGTGTGTGGCCAGGCACGGGCACGGCTGTGAGGGGTCTGAGCAGTCAGGCCTCACTGCAAGCGGCTCCCACGGATGGGGTCCAGCCCTGGCTGAGGCCTCCCCACAGCCCTGCCCGGGAGCCTCACCCCAAGGTCACCAGAGGGAAAGGCAGCCCTCAGCTGAACCACCATCAAGGCGTGGTGCTGTGGGCCAGGAAAGGGCTCCTCTCAATGCTCCTACTGAGCTAGCTGTCAAACAAGTTGTCTTGTTTGACAGCTTGTTTTGTCCCCACAAAAAGACAGTAAAAACAGTAATTTCAGAAATACATTCTTCAACTACAAAAACAAATGAACAAACAAAAACCTTTGAAATTAACTATAAATTCTTCTTTGCATTTGAAGAAGAAAGTATTCCACTAAGAATGTTGGTAAGTTTCATGGTTCCATTTATGATGGTAAGTTTCATCCCTTGAATAATCATCAAGGAATCAATTAGACATCATTCCTTTCTTCAGGAGAGATGCAGGTGTTGGAGCTGTGTGCTAGGTCACTGAGGCCACAGTAAGAACAGCTGATGGTCTCTGTACAAGATGAAATCTCGTATTTCCTATTCTGAACTATGCAGCTGAACTGTTATTAGTATTACCCTAATTTCTGACAAATAAGTAAGCTCAAGTCTGAGATGAGGTTTTCCTTCTACCTATCTTCATTTATTGACAAAAAACAGATCAAAGAAAACATGAATTAATATGTCAGGAAGAAGTTAGTAACAAATTAGTTATATCAAATTATAACAGCTTTCAATAAAATGTAAAACAAAATTCCCCTAACATTTTTCTACAAATTGTTGGTAACAATTTCAAACACGAAGAAGTGTAACATGGTGCTTTTTCAAATTTACAACTAGCAGAGAGGCAATTAAGTACTCAACATTTTAGAAACAGACATTTTGCAAACTAGATATAAATTTAAAAGCAACAGCTTATACACTTGTATACACTTAGCATTTCAACAAGAGACAGGAAAGGGGGGAAAGAAAATGCCACCTATTTTTGTATTCTATTTCAGAGCACCATCAGAGAAAAGCAAGAGTCTTACCTAGCAGACTACAAAGCAAGATTTGTAAGAGGAAAGAGTCAGTGAATTCTGATCAGGTTCTCTCACAGGATGAACACTTTCAAAGAATTCTGTTTTATCATCAATGTTATTTACTCATCTCATGTACTTTGTATCAATATTTCCCCTTGCTAGTTCAGATCATATTGAAACTATAAACCTAGGTACTGTCATACTAATAAATACGATCTACCACAAACTTTGCTCCTGCTTTTCATCTTAACAGTAGGTGCATCAAAAACAAAAAAAGGTTGAAAAATATCTAGAAATTGGAAACTGTAGTTGATTTAGGGGAAATAAATGGCACCAACTAAAATTATTTTTTCAGAACATTGAGAAGACTCAACCAAAAACAAAATATTGTTTTATGAGAACTGAGAGCAGGAGACTTCCCAACTTAGGAATGTATCTTAACTGAGCGTGGGGCATTTATCAAAAGCCTCAACCTCCTTTCCCCCACCTCCACTAATTCTTCAGTAACACTCTTCTAGAAAAACATAAAATAGAGGAATATTGCTCAGGAGCACAGTGCATATACATGCATTATGCCTGTTTGTTCATATTGCAAGCATAAAATATGGGTTCAGAAAAATATTTTGAAAAGTAGTATTTCCACTCCTTCCTCCAACTGGGACAGAAAATATCAGTAGTAAGAATTACTGCAGCTATGAGCAATTTTTCCACAACAATAAAAATGGAAAGTCAATCTTTCACCTTTAGTAGTAATGTTAATTAGAGTAAAGTTCTTAACAGCTAAGAAAGTCATCATCACAGATCATTTTTCATGACACAGGCATTCAAATATCACTTCTCAAAACTCGCTGAAGCAGATACAAAAAAGAAAGCCAGTAACAGTTGTGTACGGGTGAATCGGACCTACCAATGTGGAAATGAGAAATGATCTTAGAATTACGATTTGCTGCACCACCAATGGCAGTAGATCTGATGTGCATACCAATTTCATGATTCACAAACTATGTATTTCAAGTCCTTCAGATTGAGTACAGAAATACAGGTAGCTAGCGGAAAAGATTTTTCATTAAGAGCAAGTGAATTTTACAAGAGGGGTTCTGAAAACCCCACTGACAACTGCTTTAAAACTGTTTCAGAATAAAGATTCATGACCTGTAAAAATTGTTACAGAAGCTGTTTAGCATTATCTATGCAAAATATGAACTTTTTTCCACAGAGCTAAACCTATTTCATCTGACTTGATAGCACCATTAAAACCGTCACTATGAAGTTCAACCTTTTTACTAAACCAAATCCTGAACAGCCATAAACCGACAAGATAGAACTAAGATTTGTAAAAGCTACTATGCAGCATACAAAACATAGAAGTGACCTCAAATTAACTCCACAGTTTTTCCTTGAGCCTTCTTTCTTGAAGATCAATAGACAAAATGACTGCAGAAATCAATATGAAAAAAAAAATACTTTTTTTGGAAGAATATACAGTATTTCCCAAAGATTATGCTCTATTCTTTATCAAATGACTAGAAAGATGCTGAGAGTATTTCAGAAAAAGTACAGGAAATAAAGAAAAATAAAGAGAAAAAAAGCTGAGAAGGAAGAAGTAATAAACAGAATGTGAAATCCAAAAGTGTAGGGAAAAAAAAAAAAAAAGTAAATTTTATTTAAAAATCATTGTATTTAAAATACACTAAGGAAACTTAGAGCACTTAACTCAATATAGTAGCTTCGGCTCCTAAACTGAAGAATTCAAAATCACATATTTACCAAATGCAGGCAGATTTTATCTGCCCTTTATGGAGTAGCCTTCCAAAACAGGACCATTCCTCAGTAGACTCAAAGGAAAAGAAACTGTGATTGCAGTTTCTCATTTAAACATTTTGTATGATTGAAAAGAGAGGAATGTAAAAACTGAGTCTTTTTATGCATAAAAGCAAAAATACATTCCAATTGTTAAACTAGGCTAAAATATTTCCACAAACACACACATACTTTTATTTCTTTGCCTCATCCCTCAACCCCTATGAAAACTGCATGACCTTTTCATAGTTCATGCACTTTTTTCATGGGATTGGTAGACTACGGATGTGTCTAAAAATGTCCAAGTATATGTAAAATGTCCATTATATGTAAAATACTTAGATATATTTGGCTTCATCCTCACTTCAAACTTCAGCTGTTTCCAGTTAGATAGTTTCTTTTCCACAAGAGACAAAACGTTTCACTTATTTTGGCAACATCCACACACTAAGGTATACTCCCTGCTAGACTGAACCTTTAAACACCCAACAATCCTTCCAGAATAATTTCTAAATTGTAGTGGTTAGTATGCACTTCGGTATACCTACGAAAGAGCTTCAGGTCCCCAATTAGAGCTTCTGCCAAATTCCTATTTTGTTCAGACAAAAGCTTAACATTCTCCAACCTATCCCTTCCTAGCCACATATGCTCCTCTTTCACTGGCGTTCATAATCTTCAGGTAACACATTAAAATTATTAAAATGCAAAAGAGTTGACCTGGTAAAATTTCAAACAAACAGGTATATTAGTTTAATTTGCAATTGGGAAAGAGCAGGAAAAAGGCAAAGCCACAAAGAAAGGAAAAGGGAGCAAGATCACCTTCTTATCACACACACATAGACACCTTTTTGGCAGCAGCAAGTTGTTCACTTTACACAGCTGCAACATGAAACTGCAGCCTTAATTTGTATGACTTTGCCGGTGTGAATATTAGTAAATTCTGCCTGCATTCCAAGACAGATACATGATAGCTTTGAACCCAAAGTCAAACAACATTACAGAAATGTCCATAGTTTAACTAAAGCATGTTGCATTTTTATCAGGTAGGTATTGTTCTCTAAGAAGATACTACTATTCTCACATACCATTAATGCTAGCATATACATACCATACTCAGTATAGTTGTGATAACAATAAATTTTTGTGCTTCCAGAGCTTTTGGTGTATGATTCCTTAAGTATTTTACGTAAATATGCTTCAATATAATGTAGGTAGGAATCCAGCTCAAGGAACTCTTCTACCAGAAATCACCTGCCCAATGCCACATGGCACTAGAGAAGGGTCTTTAACTCACTCTCTTGAACTTTAACTTCTGTTCTTTAACTACAAAGTCTTTCAATTCATATTATCTGATTGTCGTTTCTTAATAAAATAAATAAGACAAATACACACCTACAACTAACATATAAAGGAATCAATCTGTTCTTTGAAGCTTTGTTTGAAAATGAAGCCCTTAACTAGATGGATCGTTAAAAATGAATACAAAATTACAGCTGTGACAGGTCAATACAGAATCAATGGTTTTTATGATCATTTTTGTAGTTACACAAGCCTGTTTTATGTTTGGAATGCTAAAAGACAGAAGCCACTGCTCCTCTTTGACACTCAGCATTAGCTTGACCTACTTGCACTCAACATTTTTAACATAAAATTAGGCTGCCTTTATAGAAAAAAATGACTTTTAATATAGACTTGTATGGTACACACAGACAAAACATCTTTTCCAATCTTCTCATACACTGCTAAATATATCTTGATTGCCACAATGCTTATTTTATTAGTAAGCATTGTACGTATTTATTTCTGGTGGCTTGCACATGATGTAATTTACTAGTTATCTATTTTAAGCATAGTGAAAAACCTAAGTGTTAAGGCTACTGCACTTCTACACACAGTCACACACACACAGAAGTGTAAACTACATATTCATGAATTTTCCTTTCATATAAGTGAATAAAGATGACAGTCTGCATGTCATATACAAAGGTATATATATTTACACCTCTTTAAATATGAAGGTATATATTTGCCAGCAACACCATGGAAGGTGTAGGTGCAGTAAAGCTTGCAGCTACAGAAAGAACAGCCACCTATTCTTTAATAATCTCTGCCCAGAAAACCCACAAGAAAAGAAAGTGTGCTGTGATGTCATTGTTTCCATGCAAGTTCCTTGTAAAGGACTTTGATGGGTATCCATGAACCACATGCACCATTCCTACCATTCCATATGAACATGTGTTGGCTTCAAAGCACTGCAGGACTTTTCCTGTTAGAATGGTTTTCCTGAGAGGAAGCATACTTGCTTTATCACAATTTGTTTGCAATAAATATACTGCAACTGCTGGTCAAACTTACATTACCATTTTAGTTTGCAAGCCAAGACAATATCATTATCTTATTTTTCCAATATATGCAGGTGCAAATGTTAGGTGCTTTTGAGATAATCTGTGAAGATTCATGTATGTAAACCACTACAAATTCCAGAGGAGATACGTACTGTAACAGACACATGATTTGCTGAAATCACATGAAGCTTCACACAAATCTATAAACTCATGTAGGCAGGTTGTAAGCATTTTAAGATCAAAATTATTCAATTTTAATGTCAGTCTAAGCACTCACTTACCATAAAAAAAAAAAATTAACAGCTCTTATGAAAAGAAAAGCAACTGTTCAGCACTCTTTGTCTGACCAAACAGAAAAATAACATGGAAGCTTGCTTAAGAACCTGGCAGATTTTGGTGTTGCACACATGGTAGCTATCCAAGCATTTTTACTTACTGATAAAATCCTGTAACAAATTACATTCCCAATTTGCAATAACAAACCCTAACTCACAAAACTACATCTAAAATTTGTAGCTAAACTACTTTTTTTCTTTATTAAATACCTACACAATGTCTAATACCAAGATGACATCATCTCTTCCAGAAAAAGAGGAGATCAGAAAAACAAATGACAAATGACAAAATAGCCTGTAAAAAATGGAATCAGAAGCCACATTATATTCCTTTGTACAGCCTTTGCCAACAATCCTGTATGCCTCCTGGTATATTCTGGTCATGTTATAAAAGGAAAGCAAAATCAAAATTCTAGTTTGCATAATATGCACATCTTCAACTGATTGATGGAAAGAAGTTGCCCTTATTAATGAATTTTTCATTATCAGAATGCAAAAAAATTCTTGGCCATCCTTTTGATCTTCCAAATTAAAAGCTGTTTTGGAACTCTAAGGAATAATGTCCATTCTTTCTCCCACAATGTGGTCAAAGTAGACCTTATGCTGCAAGTCAGCAATGCTAAAATATGTATAAAGGCAACACACCAACTACCTTTCTGTGGAGAGAGGGAAAATGCTGTATGGATTTCTGCTGTAGTATCATTGTAAAAATGCGACAGTCAATCCCATGATTATTTTAATCTACAACAGATTTGGCTTTTAAGTCACTGATAAACAATACTGTCCCTGGTTTCTCTCCACATCATTTCACTCCCTTTTAACATCTTGTTTCACTTAAACTGGTGGAGGCAATCACAAGCTTCTTCACAGTAACTCACTGTACAGAACTTTAATACTACAAATCCTATTTAAGAGCACACACTCATACTCCTGTTCTTAATCCATGCTGGTTTTTGAGCCTTTCATAGCCTACAAAAGTATTGTAAACTCAAAAAACTACTTGTATTAAAATCATACTGATGGCACTAGCAAAACCAACATGAAGAATACAATTAGAGGCTTACTGTAAGCTTGCAACTCACGAAAATAGTTAATACAATACTTAAGTTACAAATCCATGGAAACAGTCAGAACCCATAAAAAAATCACAGTATTACTTAAGCATAAAAAGCAGTTTCATTATTGCAATCCTACCAAATTCTAATCGAATTTTAGTATAGTGCTCTATCAATGACTGATTATAAAGCTTCTGATGAAGACTTTCAAAAGTCACAGTTTAAAGCCCCTGTTTTTGAAAGTGTTCCACTTACACCCAGAATACCATGGAATGCAGTCAGTACTCTGATTTTCACATGCATATAGAAAATGTAGAAATAGAAACCGGTAAATCCAAATAACCTTCATTGAACGATGCGTTCATTTAAGTAGCTTATCCTCCTAGTTTTCATTTTTCATCAAAAAAAAAAAAAAAAAAGCACTACTCAAAAATCTTCCATGGCATACGTTTTTCCCTCCTTTTTTTTTTTTTTTTTTTTCTTATGTAGTGGTGTAGTAGGTTTACATGGCAAGGTTTTGGTAGCAGGGGCCTGCAGGGGTGGCTTCCGTGAGAAGAGCCCAGAAGCTGCCTCATGTTGGCTAAGGGCCAGTTTCAGCTGCTCCAAAGGGACCTGCTGCTGGCCAGAGCCAAGCCAGTGAGCAATGCTGGGTGCGCCTCTGGGAGAGCAAATTTAAGGGTGGAAAATAACCAACAAGCAAAACACCACAACTGCTGCACAATAGTAGCTTAGAGAGAGGAGTGAGAAAATGAGAAAGAGCCCTGCAGACCGCAGGTGAGTGCAGCAGGAGGTGCTGCAGGCAGGCAGCAGCAGTTCCCCTGCGGGCTGTGCAGGGAGAGGCCCCTGGTGGAGCAGGCTGTCCCCCTGCAGCCCATGGGTCCCACATGGAGCAGATCTCCACGCTGCAGCCCCCCCATGGGTGGAGGAGCCCCCGGTGGAGCAGGTGGATGTGGCCTGGAGGAGGCTGCGGCCCATGGAGAGCCCCCGCAGGAGCAGGCCCCGGGCCGGAGCTGCAGCCCGTGGAGAGGAGCCCACGCAGGAGCAGGGGGTCTGGGGGGAGCTGCCGCCCACCCGTGGGGGACCCGTGCTGGAGCAGTTTGCTCCTGGGGGATGGATGGATGGACGGACCCTGTGGGACGGAGCCGTGTGGGAGCAGTGCTTGAAGAGCTGCTGCCTGTGGGCAGCCCCCGCAGGCTCAGTTGGGGAAGGACGGCATCCCTGGGAGGGACCCCGTGGGAGGCAGGGGCAGAGAGTGAATGAGAAGGAGCGGTGGAGACGAAGCGTCAGGGACTGACCACAGCCCTCATTCCCTGTTCCCCTGCGCTGCTTTGGGGGAGGAGGTGGAAGAGGGTGGATGGGGGAAGGTGTTTTTGGTTTGTTGTTTTTTTTGGGGGGTGGTTGTTTCTCACTGCTCTAACTTGTTAATAATAGGTAATAAATTTAATTAATCTCTCTATGTTGAGTCTTTTTTTCATGTGACAATACCTGTTCAGTGATCTCTCTCTGTCCTTATCTCAGTCCTTGAGCCCTTTCCATATCTTCTCCCCCTTTCCTTTTGAGCAGTTGTGGTGAAGCTTGGCTGCCCATCTGAGTAAAATCATTATAGTAAGAATGTCTTATTTCCATCTCCTTCATAACTTTTAGTTCTTTTACTACTTTCAGAATGTTTTATTTTCTGTTTTCAGTTGTGTTTCAGTACTGCTTTTGTTCAATTTGCAGCCCACACAGCACTACAGCACTCTTTTTTTATGTGAACATACAAAACTAGTAGTGCACATGCAGCCAGGGTGCCCATTTAATATTGCTAGGAAAGATTTTTTTTCTTAAAGAGATTGTTCAAAAATGACATTTTGTTTGCTACAATAGAAGTCATATACTTGATAAAAACACACTTTTTGTTCCAGATTTGAACATGAATGCTTACACCCTTTAATAATGTTATTGTCCACTTTCGTTCTAAAACTTATAATGGAAAGGTTTACCATGAAGATAAGGTGGAACCAGAAATGCCACCAACATGCAGAAAAGCTACATAAGTCTTTTGTCACAAAATATCTGAATATAAAACAATCTTTCTTACTCTTTGTTTAAGCAGTCTAATGTGCCTCCGCTATTACAACATTTTAAAAAGATTATTGTAAATAAAAAGTTCCTCCAACTTTTTAAAGTTTTCAAGGTACCTGAAATTATATTTAAATGTGGTTTACCAGCTTGTTTGCACAAAGAGAAAATCACTCCCCTTTTTCCCATTCTCGTTAGGATGCAATACTTTCAGAAGTACAAGCCACCATTATGGAAGATGGGTTCCTTTTATTACCTGTCAGAACTGCTGCAGTCCTTGTTAAAACCTTTAAAATGAAATCTTGTAACACCTCTAAATTCTAAGGAAATAGGAACATAATTCAAAAGCATCTCTAATACTAATATATTGAATTTATCAAATATCAATAGCTGCAGACTATTCTTCAGATTCCAGGATTAAACTAAAGTACCTGCTAATAATCTGCCTAAATTCTCCTATTACACTAAAAAAAAAAAAAAAAAAAAAAAATCCTGTCATATGAATCACAAACCTTCTGCATGATCATATAATAGTGAAGAACTGGCAAAAAAATCATTTCATGCTTATGCAACAAATACAACATTTTTCTATGACATTACGTACAATAAATCCCCACTTTTCACTGTGTATTTAATTTCCTTAAGAAAATAAAAGATACATTTTAACATTTAAAAGTGCATATATCAGACATTAGTTATATTCATGAGAATTACATCTCTGGGCCAAAACTCAGCCCACAAAGACCATAACCACATGGTCCTTCTTGGCATGTCTACAAGCCTGGCCAGGTGTGTGGGTAACATCCAGATAATTCACACTGATCCTCTTTGGAGCTACAAACCTACACTACACAAAATTGTGATAGCTGAACTGTATGCTTCTCTGGCCTGCTTCTTTCAGCTGAAAGTTCTGCTCCTAGAGAGGTGTCCTCAGGTCAAGCAAATACAAGATGATCTTCCCAATAAGCAACGCCAATTATTGCAATTGTTTTCCTCCTCACCAACTTAATTTTTTCATGTCACAAGATCAGAATTCCTAATTGAGTGTCAGCACTACTTTGGGATAAACCTAGAAATCTCTTTATTGAGTCTCTTTGCTTCTCCTCTGCCTTCCTCAGCAGGCCTAAGAAGACTGGCCTGAAAATGAGACTAGTCAGCAAACTTCTTGAATTCTTCCAGCTCAGCCTTGCTGGCCTGAGAAACACGAGCTACCAGCAACATGAGCATGCCTGTTGTCTGCAACAATGAACATGCTTTTGAAAATAAAGCAAAACCAATGAACAACTAGGGAAGCCAAAAATCAGGAAAATAGCTTATGGTCAGCTTTGTATGAGCTTTACATGTATGTCAACTATGCTAAAGGAGTCAATATTCTGAAAGTACTAAGAGCTGAAATATGGAACAAGTAACTTGTTTATACTTTTAGTCTTTGAAAGCTGAGCTCAAAGACCTTTAAATATGAATACAGATTAATACAGCTTAAATTGGTTCAGTGACTGAACAATTAGGGTCATGTCAGATTTTTATGAGTGCATTTCCATGAAAAGAATCTCACTACCTTTGTCTTCTCACTCAAATTTGTATTTCTTCATAATTTCTTTTCACAGGTCTAACAATCACATATTGCAACTGGTATCAAATCCACACAAAATGCTTGCGTCACTTGAAAACTTGAACTACTATTTGAACTACAATGTTTTGTTTTGGTTTTTAACTTTATTTATTTATTTTACTCAATTTACTCATTTCACTTAGTGGGTTCATCATTTTCCAACATTAAAAAAATGTAACACAGGCTTGTTTGTCAGATCAGAATAGATCCTGACTGAAAGTTGCTGGCAAAGAATGCACAGTCCAACTCATCTGACAAAGTAGCTTATTTTTTTCATGAGCTCAGAATTTGAATTCACTGCAGAAGGTCCAAAGACTACGACTATATTGGCACTAGTGAAATAGCAGCAGATTTGAAACAGTTGGTGCAGAGTACCTTAAACATACATACAGGAGGGCAAAGGAGTATTTCTGACTAGATCTCCTCTGACTATGAAGACTGAATTTCAATCAGCAGTTTTGCATCTTCCTATTTTGTTTCTGTTTAACGCTTGAATCCTCAGGGATTGCTCACTGATGGAAGCAGAGCATCCGAAGTGGCAATGGGCGGATTCACTTCAGAAGTGCATTTCTGATCCAAGTTAAAACGTTAATGCAGTTATATCCACATAAAACCAGTACTTCTTATTTCCTTGATGACTTTATTTTCTGTTAGTCAAACTGAGCACATCCGCAATTTAATACAGATTTCTTAAGCATACAGAATGTATTTCAGGAAATTTAAATACCTCAAAAACGTGAGGTCAAAGATGGTAGAAAGTTAAAAAACACATTGTGTATGCTTAAAATAGCTTTTCTACTAATAAAGTCCTTAGGCATGCATTGAGGTTACTCTGAGGCTTTTCATAACAGTCATTTCATCAATAATAAATTGAATAATACAATGTGCATTTTTTCTAAAAAGGTTATAAATAAATATAAAGGAGACTCTTCCATTAAAAAAAAAAAAAAAATCACTTGCGGATATCTTTTTAATGACCTTAGTTTTTCTAATTTAAATTCTATTATTATGTATCATTAGAATTCCAAGCAGGCAGATTTGGTCTACATGAAGGGTGGATGTGGGACAGGCCTTTTGTGGCACAATTAACAGTGTTCCTTTCAAGGACAACGTCACAGAAGGTGAACACTAATTTTGCTAATATGGTAAAGGAGGATAAATGACTGGGAAGGAAGGAAAGGAAAAATAAACTACATAGCATAATTGTTTTTCTGTGAAGTTCTCTGTCATATTTAACTTTCACTTTCTAAATAGGTTATTATAGGAACAGCAATTTGCCCAGAAAGATTAAAGATTGCATGAAACGTCAAAGGCTACTTTGCAGCTGTAAGAAAGAAAACAGGAAAAACAGTCTCTGCAGATGTCAAACAAATTTTAAGGAAAAGATCAAAGATACTCTGATATTAGCACATGATGCAGAAAATACCCCCAACCCTAGATGTCAGAGCACATATGCCATTTCTGAAAATAACAAAATGTCCCCACTTCTCCATACAAATGCCAGAGCTCTATGCCAATTAACAAGGAAAGCTCTTAACACTCTTTTCCTTAATTCTGAAGTACTGTTCTACAACAAATAACATTGATGAGATGAGAACTATAATCATCATAAAATCATAGCTAAGACAAAAAGGTACAGCAAAACACAACAGTTCAAGTTGTCTAGCTAACACCTCTGTCAAAACTTTCTTACTTGGTTCAAATTGTTGGCTGTGAAGCACAAAGTGCATCCTTTATACAGTTCTCAGTTACCGTATTAGTAGCTATCAGATCATATTTCATATATTTTTGAAAGCCTATATAAAATATGTGATACATAAATACATAAACATATACTTACATATATGTATGTGTGTATATATATACACAATAAAGTTTCCAGTCACCAAATACTCTTTTTAGCACTGTTAGTATGACCATGACAATGTTTTCCATTACTGCTCATAACCTATCAGTATGAAAGCTGAAGAAATTATGAACCCTATAGGAAATATACGCACATACTGAAGACTGACATACAGTAGCACAAAGTATGTAATTTCACCAAAAAAATGCAGCCAGAGTGATATGATTTTATGAACAGAGGCTGATTATTTACAGCACTTTGGAAACCTGAGTTAGTAAAAAGTACTTTTTCACTCCAAGTCCTATCACCCACAAACTGCTCATAAAACGAGCATTCTCCTAGAAGAAATTCTTGTATTTTCTCTGGTTTTATTTAATACTAAAACTAACTCAGATGAACAAGTCTGGAGGGTCTACTTCATTTTTCCCCTGAAAACAGACAAAAGAAAAACTGACTTTGCAGCCAGTGACAGTATTAGAGACAGAGAGAAAATAATAATAGTAATAATAATAATAAAAGTAATAATAATAGTAATAGTAATAGTAATAATAATAATAATAATAATAATAATAATAATAATAATAATGCCTTAGAAAATGTCCTCCATCAGTTTGTATGGAGGTTATGCTGTGTCTGACTGCAGTTGTGGTGTTAAAGATTCAAGCCGAAAAGACTCACCACACAGTCATATGTGTCTGCATGGTTATCATCAAATGATTTTTAGACACCCCCTATGTGCATTTACACCTAAAAGCATACAGGGTAAACTAAACTAATGAAGAAAAGATCTGGAAACTTATTTCTGAGAGTGTTTCTTTAATTGTTTAAGTACTAGAAAAAATCTTTGACTATACATTCTCACTGAAAACAATGCATAAATAAAAACCTAACTCTATCCAAAAAATGTTATCATAATGAAAGAGAAATGTCAGGAACATAGAAGCTCCTTGCCTTCAACGTAAATAACAGACAATGAAGAGACGGTATTTTCCAGGCCTGTTTAACCTCAACAGAGAAAAACTAAGAATAACTTCTGTTATCATTTAGTGCATAGTAACATGCTGTATTATCATTTTACGTTTCCTAAAATAGCAATGCTTTGACAGTACGTATATTATACAAATTCAGGGGAAAATAGCTAGAAATCAGAAAGAACATTGAATATCTAAACCAGATAGAGAATAAAAGAATTTTACCAGATAAAAGAATTTTACAAATAACCATAGAAAGATTTCAATGCAGGGTTGACAACCATTTACTTTTAGCTTAAACAATTTATATCAAAATAAAAACTATATGCACATCAAAAATAGTCATAAGCTTTCTTATATATTCAAAGAATTTAAGCAATATTTTATATTGAATAAAGTCTCAACTCTGTAATTACAATGACATTAACCAAAAATGTGTATTTAAAAAGTCATTCTTTAAATTTTGAAAGTATATGTAATAGGTAAGCACAGATAAGTATAAAAAGCCTTAATTTTGAGAAAGGGATTATGTTTTAGTTTCTTAGCATTATTACCGGTAAAGAACAAGGAGCTTGAATTAGGAAACTAACCGTATTTTTTGCTATGCTTTTGAAAATTTTGTAGAACAAAGAATGTGCTTTACATATGCTTGAAACTGGTATGGTTATTTATTTATTTATGTTTTTCAAGAACAGATGTCTTACTCTTAGTTGAAATAGACTTAGTTGAAAGGAGTTGACTTATGAATGAAGTACCAACTGCAAAACTGTTGGAAGAAGGCAAGGACTCTTTAAGCTTTCTAAACAGTTGTATGTTTTAATATTTCCATCCTTTTTCATTCCTGTCCTGATAGCCATTCTACTATGACTTACTGATGAAAAAGTGCAATTTTATTCCAAATTTGGAATAACTCTGGCAGATACAGACACTGTTTCCATGTCTGTATCAATACCTTGTATCTGAGATATAAAATAGTGGCAAAAGTGTGAGTTACCATAACTCTTCCAAATTCTGTGAGAATTTTACCACTTAAAGAACAACAGTTGATTCAAGAAAAATTCTTCATTACAACTTCATGGGCAATGAAATACTTGTCTCAGTTACTTGTTCGGTAGTAAAATCCAAATGGAAAACCAAAAGCAGAGAAAGGAAAACTGCAAGGATGTTTTGGGAGACTGAATGCCATTACTCAGGACAGTAAAGATTTATTTTAAGAATCAGGACAAAGTGTTACTTTTAAGGAACGTGTTATGCAGAGCAGAGGATGAAAAAGCGCAAAAGAAAAGAACAATGATGAAGAATGAAAAATCTTTCAAGTTGCGTAGGAATATGTTTTATATAATAGTACAACCTCCTCAAGTACTTTCAGTTACATAGAGTTCTTGGAATGTATGCATTTACCTTAACAACAGGATTCAGCAGAACAACACCTGATTTCTTTGTAATAACTTGCTTTGTTGTATAATGATGTTCTATGAGTTGAGGAATAGTTGGAAACCCAGTTCCTTCAAAACGATATTGGTTCTGTATGGAGGTAAAAGGAAATAATTGTTTCTCTACAAGCAAAATTTCAAACAACAAACTGCAAAAGAGCATTATAAAGCTTCCTTCATTAGTAACAGAGCAAAAGTGTTTGATTTTACAAAATAAGATTTCTGTCCTAATCTATTTCAACAGTAATTCTACCAAATTAAATGGAATGACAGTAAGAAACATAAATTAATAAATGCAAAATTAGTGTATCACGCACTTACAGCAACATAATAAAAGAATTACTTGTTTAAAATCTTAATTTGAAGGAAAAAAGAAGCTTTTGCACTTCAAAAGATGGGGCTGTTTGCGATACTCAAACTGTGACAGTAACATAAAAATAATATAAACTTCAAAAAATATAATTAAATTTCTAAAGCCCTAAAGCTCTAAAATTACAGGAAAAAAAAAAAATAAAACAAGCATCAGACAATAAACTAAACAGGGGATAAGAAATACTGTTTTACTCAGATCTTACTGCACTTACAACGTTGTGTAAAACTAATACATCCTAGCACAGTGCATGACCAGCATTATCATTTACTAAGAAGCGTGTGCCAGAGGAGACTAGAGCTGTACTGGTGCTAAAAGCAGAGGCAGGTAACGCATATAATCCACAGAGAAAATTCTACCAAGACAAAATTCCACCCCTCCTCCTCAGCCCTCCATCCTTGTCAATTGATTTCATTTTAGCTACATAATTCAACACAATTAAAATAATTAAATATCTTAATATTTTACTAGAAGAATAGAAGATGATCTTAGGAAATAATACTATGACATAGCATTCTTCAGCTATCGGGTGGGTGGGGAAAAAACAGACTATATTCATTGCTTTTCCTTGCCCTCATTCTTGATGGGAAGAAACAGTAAGAGCTTATTTCCAAGTGGAGGAATGGCTCTATGTCCACGCTGTAACAACTGGTACACCTCAGGGGTCTGTCTTGGGACTGGTGTTATTTATTAACTTTATCAGTGACACACAGTGGGATTGAGTGCACCCTCAGCAAGTTTGCAGGTGACACCAAGCTGAGTGGTGCAGTTGATACAGCATAAGGAAGGGATGCCATCCAGAGGGACCTGGACAGGCTGGAGTAGTGGGCCAACAAGATTCAACATGGCCAAGTGCAAGGCGCTGCACCTGGGTCAGGGCAATCTCAGACATGAGAACAAACTGGGAAAAGAGCTCACTGAGAGCAGCCCTGCAGAGAAGGACTTGGGGGTTCAGGTGGATGAAAAGCTCAACAGGAGCTAGCAGTGAGTGCTTGCAGCCCAGCAGGCCATCTGCATCTGGGCTACATCAACAGAGGAGTGGCCAGCAGGTCCAGGGTAGTTATTGTTCTCCTCAGCTCTGCCCTTGTGAGCCCCTGCCTGGAGTGCTGCGTCCAGGGCTGGGGCCCCCAGCACAAGGAGGATGTGGGGCTGTTAGAGCGGGTCCAGAGGAGGGCCATGAAGGTAATCAGAGGGCTGGAGCACCTCTCCTATGAAGATGGGCTGAGAGAGCTGGGGATGTTCAGCCTGGGTAAGAGGACACTCTGGGGAGACCGCATTGCAGACTTTCAGTAATTAAGGAGGGCTTATAAAGGAGATGGAGAGTGACTTTTGCTTAAGCAGATAATGACGGGATAAGGGGGCATGGTTTTAAACTAAATGAGGGGAGATTTAGGTGAAATGTTAGGTTCACTCAGAGGGTGGTGAGGCACTGGCACGGGTTGCCCAGAGAAGCTGTGGGTGCCACATCCCTGGAGGTGCTCAAGGCCAGGCTGGATGGGGCTTTGGGCAGCCTGGGTTTGTGGGAGGTGACCCTGCCCATGGCAGGGGGGGGTGGGACTTGGTTATTTTAGAGTCCCTTCCATCCAAAGCTATTCTGTGACTCTAAGATATATCTGAGATATAAAATAGTGGCAAAAGTGTGAGTTACCATAACTCTTCCAAATTCTGTGAGAATTTTACCACTTAAAGAACAACAGTTGATTCAAGAAAAATTCTTCATTACATCCTCCTCCATGTTTTAAAATGCACATTGCAGCTAGGTGACTGGGATACAGGGTTAAAACCTGTGCCTCATTATCGAGAGTTAGAGAACTCTCTGCAGAAGACAGGAACTGCCAGAAGCCATTCTGAAGACTGGCAAGAGCAAACAAATACTGCATAATTCAAAAACAACAGCAACACAACCCTAAAGCACAGGCAGTGATTCAAGTTCATTTACACAACTGGGCAATGAAACCTGTACCACTGACACACAGTTTTTTTCTTTCTAGCTACAGGGTTAACTTCTTTACAAAGCGCACTGTAAGGTCCTCTTTCTTCAGGTTAAAATTCAACTTTCTGAAACGTGTTATTACTCCTAGTAAAGACAGCTTGGTCATGTCACCTATTTTTAAAATTCCTGGTTCTCTATCATAAAACTGCTTTCATGGTTTCAACACTTTCTGTTGTTTATTCCTTTAACTTCATTCAGTTACTAGATACTGGCTCAGCTTTTATTGACCAGTAACTTTAGTTTCCATTCCTTTCAAATAACCTCTCTTACATTTTTGTTCTGATGATCCAAAAAACCCTACGTCCTAAGACTAGGGCCTAGCAAATTAACCAGCACTCATCTCATACCCAGCTGTGCACCCAACTTCTGCCACTGATCTAAGATCTTCAGGATGAAGAGCATTCCTTTATTCAGTGTACTTACACATGATTATGACCATTATTAAGATCACCAACAAACAGCAATGTAAAAATAGCATAGCCTCCAATAAAAACCATGAAAAACAACAGCAGCCTTGAATGCCTAATGGATTTTGGTAATGATTTTTGATACTTAAAGCTGAACAGTGAGCTCATTTATCTCATACATACTTTTATTAGGATTTGTATTTAAAATATTGGTAACACTTATGCAGTTAAAGGACAACTGATAAACAAGTATACATCCTGCTCCACCCTGCAGTCTCTGAATCAGAAGAAAAATTGTCAACGGACACCAAAGCTGACAGTGATCCGACAGTGAGATCTGACCAGTCAGAAACCTGATTTCACACTGTTAATACCAATGTAAATAAAATAAATTTTAAAAACATGGACTAAACTCTCATCAAACTCACCAAATGTTAATGAATTAATTCCCTCTTGTCATATGACCGTAACAGCCCCACTATTTACCTCCTTTTTAATGCTAAAAGGCCTTTTCTCTTTTTAAAACATAAGCCTTTTTTTTTTTTTTTTTTACAATAAATGCAGAAAATTCATCCCACAGGAGTGCATAAAGAGTTCTACATTTCTTTAATATAAGTTTTAGTTTTCATGATTGTCAACAAAATCATCCCCAAATACATCCCAAAAGCAGATTAATACTTTTATTACTAAATTAATACTTTTATTACCCTATTACTAAATGTACAAGCAGGCAGAGCTAATGACATCAGGATGCTTGGACTGTTCCATCATGATGTATGCAACACCAAACAATGACATTTCAAATATAATTTCTAAGAGAAAGTAATGAAATTATGAGAATAAAGGTAGCTTTGTTATTTTTTTAATGGAAAAATTGATACAAAAAATTCATCTTCCGGATAAGGGTGGCCTCAAATTAACAGTCATTAAAACAGCCCATCTAATTGACTTCAAAGGCCAATATTTTTTTTCACAGGTCCACTTGCCACATACCACAATTTACACAAAACGATTTCAGCCACATCAAGTATATAATGTGCATTATAATTCAGCTAAGAATCGGAGAGCTCCAAGCATCTTTTAAGATACTGTGTGTCTAGGTATATGTAGTTTTATTGCTCTTATTTTTCTGTCTAGCACACTGATACACGAAAATACTTCAGGGCTATAAAAATCAAAATAAACACTGACTTTGTGTCAAGGTTCACTTTTATGAACAGAACAACACCCACAGGGCTAAAAAGAAACTCAAGCATCTCCAGAGCAGCAGGGGCTTCAACTGTTAACTGTATAGAAACTAGCAGATTATTTTTTCCTCAATGAACATTTTCATTTTTTTCAGTAAGATTCAATTAGAGGTATTAAAAGTAGCCTAATTAGTACCAAGTATGAAAATGGGTTTAAAAATAAATAAATGTACGTGCATAAACTAGTAATAACAAGCTCTGGATTTCATAACGTTTACAGAAATTGGTCTTCTCATTATAGGATTAAAGAGGTAGAATAACCTCATACTTCATATTTTTCTTTTATTTCCTAAAATAACCTTCTCCCCCTGATTTGAGCACTCATGGCAATATTACCAACAGCTTTCATATTTTCATATAAAGGCTAAAACCACATGACATAATAAATTATGTAGATCCTAAATCATTTAGATGGAATAATAAACTTCCTAAAATTGAATATTTAGTACTATAGCAGAGACGTACATCAGCATATTGTATGATAAAGTGTCTCCGTTGTCCATCTGAAAACACAGAAAGGACATATTCACCAGGTTTCCCGTTGCTCTCTCGCACCAAGAAGTCTCCTTGCTGCTTTAACAGCTCCTGGGCTTCTATTCTTGGAATTGCACCATGATACCAGTCTTGCTCTGCCAAT
Organism: Aythya marila; assembly: GCF_965140915.1. NCBI lineage: Eukaryota > Metazoa > Chordata > Aves > Anseriformes > Anatidae > Aythya > Aythya marila. Next base: position 60,874,271 of record NC_139080.1, on the reverse strand, counting down.
GGTTTCTCAGTGGTTGATATTACATCAAAGAACTTGGGAAAAATATTGAAGAAAAACGTTACTATAACAGTACATTTTTAGAGTTTACTTTTACATGAAAAGCATGACAGACAACATTAATCTCTATTTCTGTATCTAAATTATGTATTTCTATTCACAAACAAAATCAAGGCTCTTACATTTACACAAAAGGGATACTAATCACATTTTTTTCTGTTACCTAAAAAAATAAATCTGCATATACAAAACGCACAACTTAATGGAAATATCCATTAAAACATATATTAATTTTCACTTGGCCCTGCTGTTTTTCCTAATCCATACTGTCCAACAATGAGCAGTGACTCTTCCTCACTCTTTCTTAAATGTTCTGAAATACTATAAACAATAATTCAAAATTAAGCATTTCTTTATATAGAAACTTCTGAGACAAAACCATAAGAAACTCAATTTTAAAAAAGCATTTGAATTGGATAACTTGTTTTCATACAGTTTAAAAACCTCATACTAAATCAATCAATAATTCTAAGAAACATATTTCCCAGCATTTACATGACAGCAGGGGATAGACACCTGGGCATACTGTGCTTATGAAGTTGCACTGAGTTTCTGCAAGTATAATGATCATAAGATACTGCTTTCACCAGCTGTAAGCAGAAGGTAATGAGTTTTAATTTACAGTTTCCCATAAAAATCTGAAAAAAAATCAGTAAAAATCTGAATAAAATAATACACTACGTATTGCATCAGGAGTTGAAATATATATGAGTGTGTTCCATGCAAACCTGCTGAAACACATTTTAGGTAACAGAAAGAAGATGCACACCTCAGTTAAGGCCCAGGTAGCAGATACAAACTATTTTGACTGATACTCTACTACTGCTCTACCCTGATGAAACAGGTTGGTTTCTTTTTCTACTCTAAGCAAGGATATGATATGATATTTTCTTCTTGGGGAAAGAGAACAGAAACACTTCGCTAGTACATGAAAGAAAAAAATGACACTATAAATCTGGGCATGGTAGAGGGCATCTGCAAATTTATTGTCTTCTTGAAGAGATACTCAGGTCAAGATGACCCAGCTAATCAAAGACAAAACACTACAAGTCCTCAGAGAGGAAATAAATAGACCTAAAAATGGAGTCTACTGAGAACTTGTTTCCAAATATATCAGCATATCCAAATATGTGAGCATTTGTGAGCATTTCCAAATTTATGAGCATTGAGCCAAGCCCAATTTTTGAGCATTTAATGAAGTCCCTGGTATAAAACATGCCTTTGTCTTTAGGTTTATGGCTATCTTTCCAAGTCATATCTCGAGAGATATAGTTTATCTAGTCCAGAAACCTCATAGCATACAGGAGAGCGTATTTAAGAGTCTGACTGGGCCTCATTATTCTCAGACTTCAAAACTGGTTATCCAAAGCCCTGGGGTACCTCTTGTATCAGGGATTGTTTCAGACATGAGATTTGAGGCTAAAACAGTTACCAGCAAACCCATCACTAGAAAGAGTGAGCAAGATTGATTACAAATTCACAGCTAAGAAGGACCATGTAAGAAAAAAATAACAGCTTGAACAGAAAGATAACAGTTTGTAAGATCAAAAGGTGTACTCCAAGGTACTGTATTTATTTGCATAATGAACTACTAAAAACCCAGAATATTGTTTGGCCAAGAAAGCAGTCATTTCAATTCCATCAACAGTTAAATACTTCTTAGATTAGAGCCGTATCCCACTGTTAAATAACACTAAGCTATTCTCTTTCACAAATTCCTAACACAAAAAATAAGTTTTCAGAGTATTATAAAAGGTTATTTACTTGAATTTTTATTTTATTTTATTTTATTTTATTTTTTTTAAGATGCTGAGTTTGACTCAACAGGAAAAAAAAATTCTAACCTTTGCTAAACTATCAAGAAATTTTAGGGGGCTCAAGGTAGCAAAGCCTTTGCCACATAAACACATTTCTACCTCAAAGGAAATGTTTCTAAGGATAAAAGGACAGTTCAGGGTCAATAAAATAGTTTGTAGTCCTCACAAAGGAAGGTTAAAAAAAAGACGTAATTCATTTCATAGTTTACAGAAGAGGCAGACACCAGATAATAACACCTGCTTATGTTCAAACTGGGTCAAGTGAGTCACTGTTCAGACAAGTATGATTATACCTCAGAATAAAACACAGAAAAAGCTTATGGAAAAACAAGGGAGCATTTCAGACATTGCTAACTACAGTGCTGTTTATGACACTAGGATCAACCTTCCCCTTTTTAAAATTTGTTTGAACTAATATTTCTTTCTTTAGAAGGAAACAATGAAAATCCCAAAATGTAGCCTGTGATGATTGTCTTCTACCTTCCCTTGTCTTTATTTTTTATCTTATGCCAAGGGTCAATCATAACCAAGCTAAAAAAAAACTGTATTTTCTCCGATGAAACAACTGGTAATTATTAATGTTTTGAATGTTATTTTAATCCTTTTATTTTTATGAACAAGTCTCCCTGCTCCAACATATATTCACCTTGACTGGCTTTGAAAGAAAACATGGCTGAAAGCCCGGAAAAAACAGAACAAGCGTAAGATACCTAATCATTTTAATATTGATTTCAGCTCAATTTACCACTTAGCTCTAATGTTTATACTGCACTTTGTAGTTAGAATTAAATGGTTTAAACATAAGAAAAGTTAGTCTTTAAAAATGATAGAGTGGGAAAAAAAGCTACCTTCTCAAAAATAGTTTACGATTCCCATCTCTTTTCTTAGTAAGTTTAAAGATCAGGAAGCTACTGAATTTGATTAACTAGATACATAGTATCTAGCTGAGAACAAATACGAACTCTAAGCCCCAGCGTTTTACAATTTCACTTTGGGGACGAGATGTTTTGCACATTTATTTATACACAGAAGCACTGTCAAAGGAGTGTTTCAGCGGCATAAATTGAAGGTTTTTTGTTGTTGTTTGATTGTTTGTTGTTTGTTTTGTTAGCTTCAATAGAAGTTAACAATAAGCAATTAACAAAATCACACGGAAGGAAAGGAAACCACACTGAAACATTTTTACTTTCCCTCCCAGCCTCCTGTTTTTCTTGTTTTCTTTTTCCTTCAACATTTTAATTTATTTCCATAGTTTGCTCATTGGTTACTTTGGCAAAGGGATGGCCTCATATATTCCATCATACTTTTCTTTCCAAGAGGAGGGAAATACTCTCGTATCAATCACGCTTGTTCTATTACTGTCCTCCTTTCTTATTCTGAACCTCCTTCTCTCCCACTAATTAACAATCCATTGAAACAGCAGTTTTTCTCCTGGAGGAAAAATCAAGCGGTCCCTAGCTGTTGTCCTTATTCAAAAGAAAAATGGAGCAAAGACTGCTGTATTATTGCTAACTTCAGAAAAAGGGAGACTATTCTTGTACTTACTCTATCAATGAAAATAAATCAATAATGGGATTAATATTTTATTAAAATAGTAGCTTACTTAAAATTGTACTTTCACATATATTCTAAGCTTAGCCTTTGTGCACTTGCTTATTTTCCATCTTTATACAAGAAAAACATTTTCCCAAAAGATTTTTTTCTCTCCAGTTTTAAAAGAGGCACAGAGAGAATAGAAAGTAAAGCAATACATTTAGCATGATAGTTTGAGACATTTCCCTGTAGAATATTCTGCCAATACTGAATCTAGCTCATTTGCATGTGCTAATATATCATACGAAACCAGCACTTACTCCATCAAGGAAATGAAAATTTTCAAGTATTTCATCCTAAAACAATCCTACAACAGTAAAAATGCACACACCTGAAAATTATAAGATAAAATTAATTATACAAAAAAAAAAAAGAAACAAAAAAACACAACTTTCATTTTGTACTGAGTGATGTTTTTTCTAGGATCACCATTATTAGATGTGAAAAAATAAAAAAATATTTTCAGTAAGGCAAACAACATGTGCAGTTACCTAAGTGGTAAAACAAAACAAAACAACCCTACTCATTTTATCTGAAGGGTAGAAGCTATGATACTATTCATTCATGTTCTGTATTCTGTTCATACATAACACAGCATTAGTGGTACAGAAAACAGTTGACCTCCTTCTTGTGTTTTCTCTCCTCATCTGATTAAACTTATGTCTCTTGCTGTTAGAGAGAAGTGGCTTACATTTTGTTCAACAGAAGCCACCTAGCCACCTGAATTCCTAACCTTGCTGTATTCTCTTCAAAACCATATTTTTTACTGTATTATTCTCAGAACTTTCTCATTCTCAGAGCCTGTAAATTATTTAAGTGCCAACACATAAATAACAGTTACACTTCTGGCTGCTTGAGGAAGAACTGGGTTTCTCTACAACTAACTTCAGAAGATATGAAAAAAAACACCTTAGTTCTCTTTAATTACACACAAAATGAACTTCTCATAACCAACTATGGGTCTTTAGCATACCACCACATTTTAACCAAAATATGGTTTCAATTCTAAAGTTTCAATGCACTTAAAATACACACTATGAACACAGAGTTAACATGCCTTTTTCTATTTTAAAAACATAATTTTTTTATACATATTATTAATTTTATAATACACATTTTCAATAAATAGTTCGTACACTTTGATGATAGATACTAGGTTGTATATACCATTGTATACATTTAACAACAAGTAACGTTACATAATTTTCAGTGTGAAAAAGGAGAAAAGCTAAACACATTAAGTGATAAAAATTAATTTGTGACATCTATTTTGTCTGTATGTCAAGGGTTAGCTTTTCCTAACACACAACGAATTGCTAAAAACACAAAAAGCTGAAAACAGATTGGTTTGTACATAGGCTGATTTTGAAATCATTTAAGTAATAGATATTCAAGACTACTTGTTACTCAGATTTGACTATCTGCTTCAGATCTATGCTGAATAAGTATATATAAAATAAAATATACTTGGATCATATTTTGGAGAAATAAGATCAGAATTGATCTTATTTCAGATCTATTCTTATTCAGAATATTATTCTTATTCTTATTCAGAATATTCTATTCTGAATTCTTATTCAGAATAGATCTGAAATAAGATCAATTCTGATCTTATTTCTCCAAAATATACTCCAAAGCTTTAGTAATCTTCTACCTACCATATACCACCCATACCCACGCTTTCACATAGGGAAACTGAGGCCACAACAAGGAGACTCAAATGTCAAATGGGACTTTTTGTCCCCTGGGAAGATGCTGATGGGATGAGGAACACAAGAAGTGCTCTCCTCAGTGCTCCGCTCAGTGCTCCCAGTTGGAGACTGGAGACAAGGAGGAGGCGGTGTATGGATCAGGTGAGTGACTGGCTGTGTGGCTGGTGCCACGCTCAGGGTTTCAGGTTCTCAGCTCTCAGGAGTGCTTCCAAGAGACCCTGCATGCTGACAGGGGATGGGGCGCACCTGACCAAGTGGTGCAAGAGTGTTTTGGGCAGCAAGCTGGCCAGACTCATTACCAGGGCTTTAAGTAGATTCAGAGGGGGAAGCAGAAGTATCTGTAAGTGACACAAAAAAAACACTGACTACCAGTACTTTGGAAAACAGAGGGGAAGCACCTGTGATTCATATCATGGAAATTTGGAAGGACTCCTCTAGAAAGGTGATGTGGCCCATAGCCCAGCTGAAGTGCATCTGCACCAACGCTCGCAGCATGGGAAACAGGCAGGAGGAGTTGGAAGCCACAGAGCAGTTAGAAAACCGTGATCTAATTACTATCACAGAAACGTGGTGGGACAAATAACACAGCTGGAACACTGGAATGGACAACAAGCTTTACAGGAGACACGCAGGGAAGGAGGGGTGGGGTTGTTGACCTCTATGTTAAGAAATGGACAGATTGTGAAGAGTTGTCTCTGAGAAACAGTCAAGAGCAGTTTGAGAGCCTGAAGATACAAATGAAGTACCAGACCAACAAGGAACATCTTGTGGCTGGGGTCTGCTAGAGGCCATCTGATCAAGGGGAGCCTGTGGATGAAGCCTTTTTGCTCCAACTACAGGAAGCATCGCGCTCACAGTCTCTCATCCTCCTGGGGGATTACAACCACCTGGATGTCTGCTGGGAAAGCCACGTGGCAGGCAGTAAGCAATCCAGGAGACTCCTGGAACCCATGAGGACGACTTCCTTGTCCAGGCAGTGGAAAAACTAACCAGAGGAGAGGAGTTACTGGGCCTGGTGCTCACCAATGGGGAAGAGATCATTGAAGAAGTTAAGACTGGAGGAAGCCAGGGTTGCAGTGACCACGTCTGTGATCGAGGGATATGGGCCTGGCAAAGAGCAAAGCCAGGACCCTGAACTTCACAAGAGTGAAATTCCAGCTGTTCAAAGACCTAGTGGATGAGATCCGATGGGACACTGTCCTTAGGGACAGATCTGAACAGAGCTGGAAACTCTCTAAGGTTATGTTTCTTAGAGTGTAGGAGTTCTCTATTCCCCCATGTAATAAATCTCTCCCCTATGAGACTCCGCAGGTAGATTGCTCAGAAAAAATGCGCCAAAGAGAGCTTATGGCCTCTGACAAATGAAGATTGAGAACTGGTAACAACAGACTTGGAGAAGGCTGAGGCACTTAATAACTTCTTTGCCTCAGTCTTCACTGGTGGTCAGGCTTCCCACCTCCCACAGCCCTTATCACCCTAGTTGGTGCCTTCCTGAAAAAGCGGTGTGCCACTCTGATTTCCTCTCCATCAGCATGTTACTGTTTGAGCCATTTAGCAGCAAGAAGTTGGGAGCAATGCTCAATCTGTGATTCTGTGATTTGACATGGTCCCACATGACATCCTAATTTCTAAATTGGAAGGTTTTGATTTGAAGGGTGGACCATCCAGTGGGTAAGGAATTAGCTTGAAGGTCGCGCCCAGAGGGCAATGGTCAATGGCTCTACATCCAGCTGGAGGCCAGTGATGAGCGGTGTCCCTCAGGGGTCTGTCTTGGGACCAGTGATGTTTAGTATCTTTATCAATGACATAGACAGTGGAACCAGATGCACCTTCAGCGTGTGTGCAGATGACACCAAGCTGAACGGTGTGATAGATTCAGCAGAAGAAAGGGATGTCATCTGAAGGGACCTGGACAGGCTGGAGAAGTGGGCCAACAAGGTTCAACAAGTCCAAGTGCAAGGTGCTGCACCTGAGTCGGGGCAATCCCAGATGTCAGAATAGACTGGGAGAAGAACTCACTGAGAGCAGCCCTGCAGAGAAGGACTTGGGGGTTCTGGTGGATGAAAAGCTCGGCAAGAGCCAGTAGTACATACTTGCAACTCAGAAGGCCAACTGCATCGTAGGCTTTATTAACAGAGCGGTGGCCAGCAGGTGGAGGGAGGTAATTGTCCCCCTTTACTCTGCAGAGTGGGTAGTGGGAGGCCCCACCTGGCCCCATCCAGGTCTGGGGCCCCCAGCACAAGAAGGATGTGAGGCTGTTAGAATGACTCCAGAAGAGGGCTATGAAGTTGACCAAAGGGCTGGAGCACCTCTTCTATGAAAAAAGGATGAGAGCTCTGTGGTTGTTCAGCCTGGAGAAGAGAAGGCTCTGGGGAGGCCTCATTGCAGCATTTCAAAACTTTGAGAAAGTCTTATAAAAAGGATGGAAAAGGACTCTTGGGAAGATAATGATAGTACAAGGGGAGATGATCTTAAACTAAAAGTGGATAGATTTAGATTAGACATTAGGAAGAGATTCTTCAGTGTAAGGGTGGTGAGGCACTGGCACAGGTTGCCCAGAGAAGCTGTGGATGCCCCATCCCTGGAAGCGTTAAAGGCCAGGTTGGATGGCCTTGAGCAGACTGGTCCAGTGGAAGGTATCCCTGCCCACATGGTAATAGGGTTGGAACTAGATGATGTTTAAGGTCCCTTCCAACCTAAGCTATTCTATGATGCTGTGATATAATTATTACCATGTTTACATCAACTTCAAAGGAATTTATATTCATTTGGAATAAAAATAAGAATATATGTACTTTATTTAAAATATTTTAATGAAAGCTAGTGAAAATTTGACATTGACTTTCCCTGCTTTCATCTTAAATGTTATCTTGATGATCCTCTTCAAACTTTCTCTCCATTTTTTTTTCATCTGAAGCAGTGAATTGCTGTTTTGTTTTGCTTTAAATTGTAAAAGAATCTGAACACATCCAAACAGACAAAGTTGTAAGCTGTCTCACCTACACAAAGAACAGAGGTCACAGCAACATACATTCTGAAATAATGTTATTATGGAGGAACGTTGCATTTCTACATTAATTAGAAGTTTGATAAACCAAAAACCATGATAATTTGAGATTTTGTTTCTCTCCAGGGATGTGTTAATATTAGCTGTTTTTCTATAGAATTTCAAATTTTGAAGCAACTTCCACATTTTTCATAGGAAAAGTGCTTCTGCCCTAATTTTATCTCATTACCATATTTATTTTAGGGTGGGCCTGTGCAAACCTCATGAAGTTCAACAAGGCCGAGTGCAAGGACCTGCATCTGGGCCAGTGCAATCCCAAGCACAGACACAGGCTGGGTGGATTGAGAGCAGGCCTCAGGAGAAGGACCTGGGGGTGTTGGCTGATGAGAAGCTCAACGTGAGCCATATGCTTCCAGACCAGAAAGCCAACTGTATCCTGGGCTGCATCCAAAGAAGTGTGGCCAGCAGGGCCACTTCTTATACATTGCTGCATAACAGTATGTCATACTGTTATATGTTATGCATGGTATGCATAACTGTACTGTTATACCATCCATAACAGTATGTCATACTAGCTTGCATATTTTAGGTATTATTGCATGCTTGTACATGGGAAAAAAAAAAAAAAAAAAAAAACACAACACAAAACAGAAGGAATACAAAAGCAGCTGTTCTTTGTCTCACTTGGCTTTGTGTACTTTTTTTCGTTTTGATACCTGGACAACCAGAAAATTTCTCCATCCGTTGGTGTACACGAACAGAAGCCAATTATAAGAGATATTAAATGACCATTTTTAGTGGGGATTGAAGCAAGATTTATAATACCTAAATACATAAATAGTACCTAAAGCTATTGAAGAAGTAAATATATAAATATGTATTTATGTATATATAACATATGTAAATATATAAATATGTATCCTTTGGGGAATATAATTATTGCCAAAATGGTTAAAACATGCTTAACAATTGATCTACTACAGAGTATTAGTATTGGTAGGATATATTCCACAGCATTTCTAGTGAATCTGACTCACAGGAAAGAGAACTCTTCAAACTACAGCACCAGTCTGGACGCTGCAAAAAATGTTTTTCTTCTGAGCTACAACAAATTTGTTATTTTAACACTCTATATTATTACTCTAATATTATTGTGTCCACTGATCAATCAGAATACTGTTTTTAAAAACATTATTTTAATCTACTTTTTGTTTATGTAGATGGAAATGTGTGATGTTTCAGGAAAAAAAAAAAAAACACAAAAAACTTTTACTTAAGTTGTAAAAATAAGAGAATGTAGTACAACATTAAACTATGGATGCTACTTACTGATGATGAGCCCAGCATGGATTTTGGAGACCTTATAATTCCAGCTATGGAATGACGTATAGTGTCAAATCTTGAGACTTTGTCTTTCTTGTCCTAGGAGAAAAAGCAGTATCCTTGGTGAAACCAAGAAAATCACTAACAGTTTACCTCTGAGCATTGATACCTGAATTATTGGAGAACATGAAATGCAGACTTACAGATTTTGTTTAAGAGAGTGGCTGAGCCTCTATTAATACTAACCAGCAAGATTGTGTCAGCATCAGTTGCATTAAACTAAAATATACCAGTTTAAGAGCGGTCAAATTCCTTAAATATTTTGTGCAATTTTAAATATCACTATTTTTAACTATAAAGAGAACTGACATTCTTTTGTACTCTAAAACAGAGGACGTAATTCTCAGTTCTTCTGAAATTAATGTTTTCTCAAAAAAGCATTGGTTTGAAACTACAAAATAAAAATAAATAAAAAAATAAAAAAATAAACACTTGTATTACCCTTGGTTAATGCATGTGTGGGTTTTTTTGTTTGTTTGTTTTTTATTTTATTAATGTGTTGTTCTCTAACACATAGGTCCCAAAGGCAGAGGTGGGTGCCACGGGTGCAAGTGTGCCTGGCTGGATGAACTTTTTGAGCAGGTGGCTCTGTTACAAGAGGAACTCACCAGGCAACATAACATCCAGGAATCTGAGTGGGAGATTGATAAATGGTATCATTGGCACTGACATGAACTGAGAAATAGCCTGCCTGAAGTCCTGGCAACGGGAAGGTAAGCGGGGTTCTTGTCTGTCCTCCCTGTTGATGACCATTTCCCAAGAAGAAGGAGGTGAACAAAATCAAGAACTGGCTGCCACACTCAGGGGGTTGGGGTCTGTGACCTCAGATGCATTTTTGGGAGTCCAGCATGGTGAGGCAAGATGGGGAGCACCTGACCAAGTGGGGCAGGAGTGTTCTGGGCAGCAAGCTGGCTGGGCTTGTTAACAGGGCTTTAAACTAGGTGCAGTGGATGAAGGGGTTGTACCTTGGAGTGATGGAAGTGAACCTGGGACCACTGTCACTTTAGGAAACAACAGGAAGATACTTGTGAACTGTGCGAAAGCGGTTAGGAAGGACTCCTCTGAAAAAGTGACGTGACCGATAGCCTAGCTGAAGAGCCCGTACATCAATGCATGCAGCATGGTAAACAAGCAGGAGGAGTGGTGCAATTAGGAAACTATGACCTGAGTGCTGTCACAGAAACGTGGTGGGACAGATCACACAGCTGGAACACCGGAATAGAGGATTGCAAGACATTCAGAAGAGATGGGCCTGGAAGGAGGGTTGGGGGTGTTGCCCTCAGTGTCAGGAGATTGATTGATTGCAAAGAGGTGCCTCTGAGAAACAGTCATGGACAGATTCAAAGCTTGTGGATAAAAGTTAAGGACCAGACCAATAAAGGAAACCTTAGAGTCTGCTACAGGCTGCCTGATCAAGGGGAGCCTGTGGACGAGGCCTTCTTGCTTCAGCTACAGGAAGCGTCGTGCTGAAACGCTCTCATCCTGATGGGGGACTTCAGATGCCCGGATGTCTGCTGGTAAAGTCGTACGGCCTGCTGGAAGCAAGGGACAGCGGGCAATGGCTCTGCATCCAGGTGGAGGCCAGTGATGAGTGGTGACCCTCAGAGGTCTGTCTTGGGACCAGTGATGTTTAATATCTTTATCAGTGACACAGACAGTGGGATCAAGTGCACCCTTAGCAAGTTTGCCCATTACACCACGCCGAGCGGTGCAGTTGATACAGGAGAAGGAAGGGATGCCATCCAGAGGGACCTGGAAAGGCTGGAGAAGCTGGCCCATGTGAACTGAATGAGATTCAAAAGTCAAAGTGCAGGGTGCTGCAGCTGGGTCTGGACAGCCTCACACACGAGTACAGACCAAGAAGAACTCACTGAGAGCAGCCCTGCAGAGAAGGACTTGTGGGTTCTGGTGGATGAAAGGCTCTACAAGAGCCAGCAGTGTGTGCTTACAGCCCAGCAGGCCAACTGTGTCCTGGGCTTCATCACCAGAGGGGTGGGCAGCAGGTGCAGGGAGGGGACTGTCCCCCTCGGCTCTGCCCTTGTGAGGCCCCGCCTGGAGTGCTGCGTCCCAGCACAAGAGCGTTGTGGACCTGCAGGTCCCGAGGAGGGCAATGAGGATGGTCAGAGTGCTGGAGCATCTCGCCTATGAAGAAAGGCTGAGAGAGCTGGGGTGTTCAGCCTGAGGAAGTGAAGGCTCAGGAGGAAACTCATTGCAGCTTTTCAATACATAAAAAAGACAGTGAGCAACTTTTTGCTCAGACACTGACTGGACAAGGGGTAATGGCTTTAGACTAAAAGAGAGTAGATTTAGATGAGACATTAGACGGAAATTTTGCAGAGGGTGGTGAGGCACTGAAACTGCCCAGAGAAGCTGTGGGTGCCCCATCCGTAGAGGTGTGCAAGGCCAGGCTGGCCAAGGTCCTGGGCAACCTGATTGAGTGGGTGGCATCCTGCCTATGGCAGAGGGATTGAAACTAGGCGATTTTCAAGGTCCAAACCAACCCAAGACATCCTCTGGTTCTATGATTAGCACACTGATTTCAGTGCAAGTTACGGGATCCATTTGTTTTCTGGCACTGATGCGAACCATAGGTACAGCCACCAGTGTCTACAACCCACTGTCTTCGAATTGTGCTAGAACAGAGTTACTCACTACAATTAGGAGACTGAATCAGCCTGCAACCATCTCCAATTCAGTTTTAGTCAACGCAAATACCCCAAAGTAACATGATTACTCTGAACATTGTACATTTCTCCATCTGTTTTATCATCAGCTCTAAATATCACAGAATCTTTCAAAAAGAATTTTTACATTGACAAATTAGGTTTATTTCTTATAATTTCATCCTCAGAAACAGTCAAGATTCTTTAATGAACATATGCAGATTCAGTAAACTTTAAGCACAGAGACCACACATCAGCAGCCTCATTCTAATTAGCTATACGTTAACTAAACTATGAGAAACTGACAGTGGGGACAGACTACATCTGTTTGGTAATATTACAAAGAAAGATGGGTTCAAAGTTTTGAACATACACCCTTGACTGAAGAGACTGAAAATCTGTTCATGTAATAAACAGTTTCATTTTATTCCAGGAGTTCTGAATAAGCAACAGAATCTGTTAAGTCTATATAAAAAAATGTTTGACAATGACTACCAAGTGCAATTTAGTTTACAGGATACAGGTCTGGATAAAATAAATTAATACAAACTGTATAAATACAGGAATTAAATTGGCTACATAAAGAAAAATCTTATTAACAACAGGGGGACACAGGGTCTAATTTTATTTGCGTGCCTGCCAGGTATGGAACGATCAACTCGTTTCACACATCTCTTCAGAAGTGAGCCATCAGATTGAATTGTAATTATCTCTCTAACTCCTGATGACAGAAAAATGTAAGTTACCAAATATGGATGAATTCCATTACATTGCCCCTAAACAAACTCCTAAGTTTTCATTCTGTTTTACACACACAGCATCCTTATCTATTGACATGAAACTACAAGTAAGGGTCTATATTCCATACTTTCTCCTTACCAAAAAGGGTTTTTAATATATATATATATATATATATATATATATATATATATATATATTTTTTTTTTTATCTGATTCAAAGTACCCATGACTCATGGACTGGGCCCCACTAGAGGACTTCGATAAGCATCACCCAAAAGATACATAGAGCATAACAGTCACATCAAACAGCATGAGCACTAAAAACACAGATTGAAGGCATAAAATCTGCCTCTGTTCACACTGCAGCATTATAAACAGTTTTTAATACTTCCATAGCACATTCCCTCTGAAATACTAAAACTATTCTGTATCTTAAAGGAATGAAGATTTAATTTGTTAGCATAGCAGACATTATCAAACACATGGCAAACACAACTATATCCTCTACTGAGTTTATTTAATCCTTTTAAGTATTTTTAAGGCAACCTGAATAGAACTGTAGAACAGCAACAGCTCTCTCTCTCTTTCTCTCTCTCTGTCATTGCCCAGCTGCAGAGCAGTGTAGAAGGGCCCATTAGATCTTGCAGGAAATCAGTTTTCACTGAGAACAGTATATTCACCAGTGCTGCCAAACCAACCCCTTAACTTTTTTTTTTTTTAAATGTATACTGCCTTACTGGTTGAGACGGGGTGTTAAACTCTGCTTTCCAAACAAAAAGTTAACTCGCACCAAAGTTGATCTTCCCTTGGTTATCTTCACCCTATCCACAATAAATTTTGAATCTCTTGGCCAAGGCTCTCAGAATTTAGTAAAGGATTTTGCAAATGAAAGGATTATTTCAGGACATTAGGTTATCTAAAATTTCTGAGGAAAGCCAACAGAGAGCAGGGACTCTCTGTGTCCCCAGAAAGAAAAGTTTGTTTTATTTCCACACAGTGCGCACTCCAATGAACACCAGACATCCAACCAACCGGAACAACCATGATGGCACATATGCTTCAGATACAGTTACAGTACACATTACTGCTATTTGACAAACAGACATGAGAAGGACAGTGGGAAGAAATTAGGAATTTGGCACCAGAAGTGCTGTAAAAAGCAATATGGAGTATATTACACTTGCTAGTATACACAGTACAGCTAATATAATGTATTAACTGATTCAGTTTCATTTTAGCTTGAATGAATTACTCTCTGAGATAATAGGAAAATGGTAGCATGATTTGTCACTGCCTTTATTTTTGCACCAGACTAATTCCATTAAATAGAAAACTAATCCCTGGGCCATAATATTTTATGCAAAGCCTGAATTACTGCAGAATAAATTATAGTTTACCATGAAAAAGTCAGGTAAGTATGAAAATAAATACTGTCATTACAGAGCATTTTTAACATATTTCTTTGGCTGTGTTGAAATGTACCTGTGCCCCAAGAGCATATCGCGAAAGGAATTATGAAAAATGCATCTCCCTTTTTGGAATAGCCTCATTTCTAATAACCCTCCAGAATGAATCAGTGTAAGTCACTACCAGACTTGGGACTGTCACTTGGAGCATGTCATAAATCTTGTACTCACCGGACAGGTACACATTGAAACTCCTTCTACTTACCCTAGAATGATACAAGTCTGGTGAACTATATGGAATATAAGTAGTACGTAACTTCTTGTCATCATCTTCTTTGGCAAATAACGCAAGACATTACTACTTTTTATTTCCGAATGGCAGAGAAAGGATTTACTAAGATAAATTACTCATTTATTGAGCATACTATTGACAGCAACTACTTGTAACCATCCGATCAGAGTGCTCTGTCCTATTTTAAAAGCAATCAGTTTTGGAAGCAGCAGTGTTGTAACTCTACTGCCACAAAATAAGGAATGCCAAAACCCTATTCCCAGTTGCATATAGCTCAGCCAGCCTTGTCACTGCAGTTATCTTTTTCATTTCTAATGGTCTGAAGTATTACCTCGGCTCTTTTACAGAGACTTCACAGTAGAAGACAACCACTTTGGCACTCTTACTTCCTATTTTTCTTTTCTGACAAGGCACGGACAGAAAAAATGAGGAACCCTCATAGAAGCACAGGATTCAGAGCAGCTGAAAAACCCAAGTAAAGCATTCTCTGTTTTGCTTGAGGATTTCCTCAAGTGCATTTTTATGTGTGAAAAGCAGAAAAATGTGCTTCTGTGTGTTGCTTGTTCACTTTAGAAGACTATGTGCAACATGAATTCCTGTTCATTTTAATTGTTTTTCCACTAGACCTTCTGTGGCCATGCACTACAACTGTCCAACCATCCTATGAGCAAAAATCTCCTGTTTGGAAAGCATGAAGTTCTTTCACTGGGCAAAAGCACCACCTATCTTAGAGCACAGAAAAATAAGAGAATATTAGCAGAAGTGTGACACAATCCAAACAACAAGGCCATAAGAATCATATGCACAGCAGTACTTTGAATCACTATGAGCAAGACAAAGGAACAGGGCAAAAGATTTTGCTTAAATTGAACTGCGTAACGTTAAAGCCCAAAAGAGCTTTTTAGCTGTATGAATCCAGAGAAATGGATGCATCACAGAAGTTATTATAAAAGAAAAATAATATATACTCTTTTTTGAAAAGCAAGGAAGTAAGAAGCTCTAAAGAAATATAAGATGAAGACAAAACAGTATTAAAGCTTCTGAGGGACAGACAAATACTATTATCTCTACTGATCAAAAGGCAGAAGATTAGCAATAAGAGGGACAACTTACAATGCAGCATATATTGAATATTGCTAAAAAGTTTTGCCAGACACACATATATTGGTGATACAAGTAAGACAATATTTTAATTCAAAGAAAGACCTGCCTAATGTGTCAGATACGAACCATCAGCATGAATACTGAAGTTGAATGTAGACTTAAAATGAAAGTAGAGAACCTTCAGAGGAAAATTTAAAAGAAATACAATACGGACTCTACAACTAAAAGAAAAGACACTCCCAGAAGAAAAGGAGATTACAACTGGAAGAACACAATCATTGATATCTAAAAGATGAGCATGATAATCCTGGTTCTGAGGTTTGGCTACAGAACTGATCCTCAGAGATTCTGATAAAAAATATTTCAGTAAAGTGCAACAGCTCGAAGATATAAAAAAAAAAAATGGAATGGAGGAATTCCTGGTAGTTATTGCAAATGGTATGTTCAACGAACTTACAGATAAAAGCAACACACTAGACAGTATCTGCCAGAGCAATTAAGATGCTCCCCTTTGAGTGAAGTGAATGCTAGCTTCATTTCTGGTTTGAAAATATGATTTCCCTGATGAAAACAGTGACAGAACAACATTCATTTTAAGGCTTGAAATTTAGATAATGTGGAGAATGATGAAGATTTTTGCTCTGAGAAGGCTATAGATGGCTGGCATGAGAATGGAGTTTCGTGATTTATAAGCAAGAGTTCTTCAAAGAATCTTCAGACAGAGTCATTTTCTGAAAATGATCCTCTGCATTAGTCACTTCAGCAGTGGAGAAAAAAAAAAGTTATTTAGGAGGCCTCAAAAACATGCAATAAACTTAGAATATGACAGTAACTCTGGCCTGCCTACTCATGACTGGATATACTAACCACAAAATCTTTATCTTGAATGCCTTCTTTATAGGTATTGGCACATACTAATTTGCAATACCATTAAAGGACTGGCAAAAATGAACAAACACCTGAACATACAGTAGAACACACCTGAAGTCCCTGAAGCCTGTCCTGTGATTGGATTTCAGACATCAGACCAATCTCTCACCTCAAAAGGCTTCACCCCACCCCATCTCCCTCTCCCTCCCCCATCCATGACAGAACTGGGAATCTAAGAAAGACCAAATGTACAAAAACGGAAGAGGAATCATGCTATGTTTAGCAAACAAAAACGGGTATTTTAAACTATTGGCATGTCATCCACACACAGAGCCAGCTGCTGACTGAATATGAACTGATTGTTTGAGTTGAGCAGATCATCTATCTTTGGAGCGCCTTCCCAGGAATAATAATTTGCATTTTTTTTTACCTTGCTATTGTAGGTATCTAGAATTTAGGGCAGCACTGTGCAGAGCCATGAAGGTGTAACATGAAGTCATTAAAAATAAGAACATTCAAAGCTAATTAAAAATATCTCAAGTACACAGTGAAACCAATTATGTTCAAAAATCATTTCTGGATAAGCTAATATTTTCTGTTTTAAATACAAGTAACACCTTCCAAAGCAGCAGAAATGATGCATAATTGATGTACACATATTGTAAAACCCCGCACTAGATGTAAATTAATGTTCCACCTTCTGAATCACAGGGTTTAAAAAGCACAGGCTTACCCAAGTGAAATTTAAGAAGAGCTTTACATTCTCAGACCAAAGATACATCTCCTGCCACGCTAATGTCCTGATGGCCTATAAGAAAAGGACTGTGATAATTCCTCAAAGCGTTTCTGCATCTTCTGAAAACTTGTACTGCAAAATCAGCCTGCATCAAAATCAAAGTTTTTTCATGTAAGAGTTATGGAAGGATTTTCCTTCCATAATTTTTTTCAAGCTGCTTTCTGAATCTTTATAAAATATTACTATTCCCTGCTGTGACAAACAGTAGCACAACTTAATTACATATTTTTGAAGAACACGTTTCCTTGCTGGTTTTGATACTTTTGCCTGCTGTGTTCATTTGGTGGCCCTATTCGCTGCTTCAGAATAGACAGTGAACAACCATTATTCCATATGTGCTTTCTCCATTTATTCCATGTGTATCACATCTTCATCACATTCCCCGTCAGTCAGCTTTTTCAAGTCTGAAAAGCTCCATCTATTTATTCACTAATTCTAGAGAAGCTTTTCCACACATCTGAGCACCCTACATGAATTCTATAACTAAAGGATCTGAAAATATAAGTGGTCACATAGAGGCAGACTTTTCTAGGTACACAGCAAAAGGACAACCTGCAACAATCAGCAACAATTCCAGTCACAGTCTGGAAAAAAAAGATCACAATGAGGCAGGTGATTAAATGTGGACAATTCCCAGAGAGATTTACATTGTTGGAACTGCTTAAAACTCAAATGCAACAAGACCCTCTGCAGTGTGATACAACGTCAAATCTCACCCTACTTTCATCAAGGCACTGACTGGACAGCACCCCCGAGTTCCCCTCAAATTTCAATTATTCTGCAGTTCTGCAATATTCAGGAAGCAGATGCACATCAGTTTACACAAAGGCTATGTTATTTTCAGTTCCTTTGCTGGTAATTTCCAGCATATCTGGGGGGGTTAATCACTAAGTAGATGGTGTCCTGATATTTTCAGGCACGCTTAGGCCTTGTTTTGAATGGCAACTCAGAGTTCATTACTGGTATATGTGAAACAAAGCACTGTCGCTACAGTCTGGTCTGCAGGAGTGGAATTAGACAATATAATGCTACTATTAAGAAAGACGTATCAATAATTCATGTAACTCGTAACAAGTCAAGGAATTTTCTCAGCTTACTCTCAAAAAAATACATGCATTAATTCCAAATAAGCTTTTCTGCATTTGTGGTTACTTAAATGCATGTACATTTAGAGACTCCAGTGAAAGCAGGATAAAATGGGGAAAAAGTGGGAAGAGTAGACATTTATGCAAATATTAAAGTATTAATCATAACGCTCGTGCAATGCAAGTGCTTCACAGTTACCAGAATCTTAAAAGTGCAACAGTCTAGAAAGTCGGGGAGGTTTGGTTTTTGTTTTGTTTGTTTTTTGTCCAGAGAAACAGCAATGAAAAGGAGATTAAACAGGAGACAGGCAAGCTATTTGGAAATGAAAACCTGAAACCTTCAGCTGATTTTACTTAAAGTCTCAGGTTTCAGCAAACAATCTGCCTAAAAAATTAAGCTGTAAAAAAGGAATATGAATACTCTGATTTGATACTCTGATTCTGTTTTGAATGACTAACAAAACAGAATGTAGAGTTAAATTATATAGTCTGCACTATATTTTCTGTTTTAATTAGAGTATCAAAGGACCGATTTTTCAAGCTATGTATGAAATGTCAGCAAAATGTCACCTTCATCTTCGAAATGATTAGTAAATCTTCCAAGCACACAAATACGTATTAGAGGTCTTTACAGAAGCGGAGTACCTCTTCATGGTGGCTAGCAATAACATTTTTAGAGACATGGCACATTTTAATTATTATATACAAAACAGTTTTATTAAAAAAAAAATCGTTTTGATTTCACTTAATTATCGTCAAGAATGTCAACTGTGCTCTAGGGATTATGATGTGTTAATGCACCTTTCCCAAGCTGAGGTACTGCAATCATGTCCAGCAGCTATCTTTGCGGAAAACAAAAAGTAGCCACACAAAAGCTTTTGCAAGGCAGGTAAAGAGGCACACAAAGTTCACTAAGCAATTCCTGTTTTGCTTAATAAAATATATCTATACCACCAATTCCTAATACTTCTCCATCCCTTGAGTGCATAATGCTGCAAAATAAAGAACTGATTATAGTAAATCTCCGCCTGGAGCTCAGCATTCAGCTCTGGAGTCCCCAGAACAAGAAGGGCATGCAATTATTGGAACGAGTCAAGAGGAAAGTCACAAAGACAATCCAGGAGCTCTCCTATAAAGACAGGCCGAGGGCGTTGGGGTTGTTCACCCTGGAGAAGAGAAGGCTCCAGGGAGATCTCTTAGTGGCCTTCCAGTACTTAAAGTGCACCTACAGGAGAGATGGGGAGGGACTCTGTTAGGGAGTGTAGTGATAGGACATGGGAAAATGGTTTTAATCTAAAAATGATTTTAAAGTCTTTAAGGTCCCTTCCAACCCAAACTATTCTATGATTCTATGATAACAACAATTTAACAAACCAAGATTTATGAATTCTTAAAGCCAAATCTAGAAGAGATACATATTTTTGAAAAACTAATTCCATTACTTCATTGCATTGGGTTTACATGGCAAGGGTTTGGTAGCATGGGGGCTGCAGGGGTGGCCTCTGTGAGCAGAGCCCAGCAGCTGCCCCATGTCAGAGCAGAGCCAGCTCCAGCTGCTCCAAAAGGGACCTGCTGCTGGCCAGAGCTGAGCAAGGGAACGATGCTGGGTGGGCCTCTGGGAGAGCAGATTGAAGGGTGGGAAAAAAAATGCTGTGAAAAAGCAGCTGGGAGAGCAAGGAGTAAAACTTCCCTGCAGACCCCAAGGCAGGTGCAGGAGGGAGGGCAGGAGGTGCTGCAGGCAGGCAGCAGCAGAGCCCCCGCAGGAGCAGGCCCCGGGCCGGAGCTGCAGCCCGTGGAGAGGAGCCCACGCAGGAGCAGGGGGTCTGGGGGGAGCTGCCGCCCACCCGTGGGGGACCCGTGCTGGAGCAGTTTGCTCCTGGGGGATGGATGGATGGATGGACCCCGTGGGACGGAGCCGTGTGGGAGCAGTGCTTGAAGAGCTGCAGCCTGTGGGCAGCCCCCGCAGGCTCAGTTCGGGAAGGACGGCATCCCTGGGAGGGACCCCACGGGGAGCAGGGGCAGGGAGGGACTGCGAGGAAGCGGCTGAGACAAAGTGTCAGGGACTGACCACAGCCCCCATTCCCTGTTCCCCTGCCCTGAAAGAAAAACGTTTATCTTTTCACATACCCTTGCAGCTCACCACCCAAAACTACTAAGCTGATGAACTAGCTGCTGGTCACAGTCACCACCTGCCAGGACAACATCTTGCTCAGCGCTCTGGCTGTGCTGCTGCTCAAGAAATCCAAGAATCAGCAGCCAAAGAGCAGTGAATGAACTACTCCTGTTGTTCCAGGCAAGGAGTGACCAAAAACATCTGAACCACAGTCAAGAATGTATGTGACGTAGAAGTGTACAAGCATACAAATGCAGTTGGAAGGTATTACACTTTTTCAAATACTCTCCCTGTTTCCAAACATTCTCATCTTTCTAAGCCAAACATAATTTTTAGCCTAGAAACCAGAGTTTATGGTTTGGCCTGTACATACACACCCTCCTTTCTACTGTGAGACTTCATGAATGTGAGTTGAAGTTTCAAGAATATAATCAAATTTTAAAATAGCATACAGCTCAAGGTATATTAGAGAAAAAATGTTAAGAGAACTTAAACATGCAAAGCAAGCCAACGGTGTGGACGTTTTATGTTTCCATCCTCTAAACATTACAGTTTGTCAGACTGCTATGAAGAGCACATGCTTTAACAGCTAAAAGTACATCTGCATCCACAAACCATTTGAAGTTGACCAGCAGTTCCTTAGGAGTTTCTCTGATGCAAAGAGGCTTATTTTATTTTGCACTTTGTTACCATATACATCCAGCTGACAGATTCAGACATGTGACCTAAACTCTACAGGAGAACAGACAGAGGGGGTGACACTAATGTTACTGCACTAGAGTCCTAATCAAGCTCAGCACTGGAGCTGTCACTTGAGGTGATGAAGTCTTCAATGTGAAATATGCTTTAAATTTGATTATATACATACATGTATGAACACACCCACACTGAGAGATCTTGCTATCTCCCTTTCAATTTAAGCAGCAAAACCCAAAAGCTAAGCTATTAAGAAAATTCCTGATAAGATAATGGAAGAAACAGATTTCTTTTAAATACACACAGATGTTACACTGCATTACTAATACCTGGAAACTTTTCCAAGTCACAGTTTTCCAAAATAAGCATGGCACATACACGATAAGCAGGTGGTCAGACCGAGTCAGCTTGGGTTTATGAAAGGCAGGCCCTGCCTGACTAACCTGATCTCCTTCTATGACACTTAATGGATGGAGGAAAGGCTGTGGATGTTGCTTACTTGGACTTTAGCACATCATTTGACACTGTTTTCCACAAGCTTCTCCTGGAGAAACCAGATGCTCATGGCTTGGACAGATGTACTGCCCTCTGGGTAGATGGGCTGGATGGCCAGACCCAAAGGGTCACTGTGAATGGAGGTAAAGCCAGTCGGCTCCCAGTTATAAGTGGTATTCCCCAGGACTTGTAACAGGGCTAATCTCAACATTTTGATCAACAATCTTGATGAGACCGTCAAGTGCACTATCAGTAAGCTTGATAATGACACCAAGTTGGGCAGGGGTCTGAATAGGCTGGACCAATGGGCTGAGCATGGCCAAAGGCCAGGTGCCACATGTGGGGCATAACAAAACCCACACAACAGTACAGGCTCAGGCAAGAGCGTCTGGAAAGCTGCCCAGCAGAAAAGGACCTGGGGGTGCTGGCCGACAGCCAGCTGAACACGAGCCAGCTGTGTGTCCAGGTGGCCAAGAAGGCCAATGGCATCCTGGCCTACATCACAAATTGTGTGGCCAGTGGGACTAAGGAAGGGTTTAGTCCCCTGTATACAGCGCTGCTGAGACTGCACCTCAAGTGCTGTGTTCAGTTTTGGGCCCCTCACTACAAGAAGCACGTCGAGGTGCTGGAGGGCGTGTAGAGGAGACCTACAAAGCTGGTGAAGGGACTAGAGAACAAGATGCATGAGGAACAGCTGAGGGAACCGGGGTTGCTTAGTCTGGAGAAGAGGAGGCTGAGGGGAGGTGACCCCGTTGCTCTCTACAGCTGCCTGAAAGGAGGTTGCAGCAAGTAGGATGTGTTGGTCTCTTTTCTCAAGTGACAAGTGATGGGACATGCGGAAATGGACTCAAGTTGCACTAGGGTAGGTTTAGATTAGATATCAGGAAGAATTTCTTCATGAAGAGGGTGGTTAGGCATTGGAACAGGTCGCCGAGTGCAGTCACCATCCTCGGAGGCATCCTCAGATGTGTGCATGTTGTGCTTAGGAACCTGTCTTAGTGGTGGACGTGCTACTGTTAGGCGTTGATTGGACTTGACAATCTGAAGGGTCTGAAATTATTCTATTTTACTAAATTCTGATAAAACATCAGCTGATCAATTTTGCTCTGCCAGAGATGGACATCAGTGTAGAAAAGTTTTCATACACTAAATTTCCCACAAAAAGCAGACAGACAGACTGTGGTTTTGACTCTTATCGGCAAATCACAATATTCCACAATTAGCACTTCCTCAATTGAATTCTAAAATTTTAGTTGGCCAGTAGATAGCTAAACTTTTAAAAACAGTTGCCATACAACTCAAACTAACAAATTTACTTAAGGACTAATGGAACTTCATTACAAACACTGAAGTAATGAACACAGATAAAGTCATCTCCTGCTGATGCATGTTCAAGACAGCCATCAAAATTAGACAAAAAAATGGTGAAAGACAGCTATATGAGCTAATAATATGAAGCCACAGAAACTCCAGGCTCTATTTAGCACAAACAATTGTACAATGTAGGTGGCTGAAGGACCAAACCACACACACAGTGCCCCAAACAACGAACTCAGCAGATTAAGTAGGTACAAGCACAACTTCCTGGCATTTCCATTTGAGGACCAGGAATGTTGAACTATAATTCCTAGCAGTCTCTGCCACGGGTAGTAGCTGAAGTAAGGAAATGGTGCAGATCATTCACAGCTGTCATAGGCACATTGTCAAATCCCTGAAGAGCAGTGTACATGCCAAAAAATGCCACCTGGAGCTTGAAATGATCTTCACTAACCACAGGCTTAAAATAACAGTAGTAGGCTTGTCAAAAATCTATGCATACACACATATCCTGCAGACTGAGAAACAAAAGCAGCTCTCCTTTTTTCACAAACAGTAAAAAAAAAAAAAAAGTAAAAAAAAAAGTTATGGTTGTGTTAAACCTCCAAAAATTAAGATAGGAAGCCAAGCCACACTTCAACAAGGCACAACATTAACTGTTTCAATCCTTTTTTCCTAACATGCACAGGCAAAGCTCCTTCGGTCTGTCTGATGACAACAGCATCAATATCCTGACAGCATGCGATCTCATGCAGAAAATCTAGTAATTTGGAGGGTGGGAATTAGAAGGCAAAGAGAAAAATTACAGCATACAGCCACCAACAAGTAATTATTGCTGCCATGGAAGCTACTCTTAAGATGTTCCACAAACATACAGGGAAGAGTGAGAAAAAGTAAGGGGTCAATGAAAAGAAAGTTTGAGAAATTAAAAACAAAGTTTCACCTGTCCTCAACTCAAAGGTTCCCTCCAAAATGAGATTTTCTATGAAGGGCTGTATATTTTTAGAGTTTTGCATTTCCTATCTAAAAGTGAAGAGACAGACTGACAACTGAAGCAACTATCTGGATGCTGTCATCAGCATAAAGTGAAAACAAGCTAGGTGAACAAGAGGTCTCTGGTGCCTTGGTCAGCCAGGTGCAGGCAAAGAGGTGCCCTGGTCAGCCACCAAGGCAGGCTTGGTCTTTGCACAACTCATTATTTTATATTCAAAGAGCCAGTTTGAATTTGGTTGGTTTATAGTCTCAAATACACACTGTAATGTCTGCTAAAGAAATGTGTCTGACAAATCTAGTGGTCAAACTCAGATTTTAGGCATTTAAACCCAGGGAAGTCTGGTCTCTGGAAAAGGACTAGAGGCATCCAAGCAGCTATAGCCTGAAGTACCAACAGCTGTTAGCAGCCAGAAGTCAACACCTAAGGAACAGAGACCAAGACCCTGTAATTCACAGATAACTGCATGTCCTTACAGGGTTCACAGGACAGCAGGAACCCAACACTCAATCACTGCATGACCCCCAGGCCCTAAGCAGGGACTTGTGACCCAACTTCAGCCAACCCACAGAAGACAGGACTCCGTCAGGGGCCGGTGGGGAGCGCTGGCAGGAGGACCCAGGTTTTCCCCTGGACTCAGAGGAGGTTCCTGGAGGCCCACGAAGAATCCGGTCTCCCATCACCCACTGTGTGAGCTCATGAGAGTTGCAATGTTGGCAAGTTTATTAACATACTGACTGGTTTAAGGAAACATTTATTGGATTCTGCACTCTCCACACCACCACCCAAAAACTGGCACCTACCAATGAACATCTCCCTCATGGCTGGCATGACTGACTCTAAAAAAGCCATCCTGGCAAACGCTGTGCCAAGAGACTTGAAATAGCATTATACAAATTATGTGGTCTGACAGGATTTTAAAACATTTTTCTTCCCCCAATAACTAGTGTTATTAAATATGAATTGGCAATTCTGTTCTGTTTTGACCGTCGCATTGTGAGAGAATACATCCACTTTATTACAGTAAGATGGAGCTTCATGGAACTAGCCCTGAACAACTCCAGAGAGACAGGACACAACAGGCTCAGCATCACCATTCACATTAGCTGAATAAAAGAAAAAAACTGACACTTTCACAAACAGGAAGATTTTGTAGCATGCTCAGATTAGAATTTCATCAGGTATTTCTATCTGACAGCTAGCACAGCTAGAATTTGATGTTTGTTTTTGTTTTTCACAGATCCCTGCACTGCTTCATTAATAAAATCAACCTGCATATTGAGAGATAAAATGATGCAAAAACTTCATGACAGCTGCAACAGACAACTTCTGCAGAGCATCTGAGGTAGGCTTAAACGAGAAATGCTTGTAGGACACCAATTTAAAATTAAGCTTTTTTGTCCATAAATAATACATACTGGCGTAACTACTAGTAATTTGTTCAAAACAGATGCATATAATGCACAAATAGCCAGTATTTTTTTCAAATGAAGGAAGAAGCAAACTAGCATAGTGTCAGAAGTTTCTACACATTACATAAACATTTCTGCAAACATTTGCCTATTTAAACAACAGATGAACAAAAACGCAAGCCCCATAAATAGACAATGTTCAAATCCTGCTCCAAATATAGCCTACACTTGGTTGTACTCATGTCATATCTAATATCACAGCTGTATAAATCACAAACACAAAGGAGACTGTTCTGAAAATACCGACATCAAAGAGGAAAGATTCAGCCTGTAAGTCTCAGTTATGGTACCAGAAACAGCTTTCAGTCCTATCCAAAGTAAAGTGCGCATACGGCATCTAGCACAAGGAGCCCAATTAGGTAACACTTATCCTGTAGAATTCCAGAACAGCTTTGGGTCGTTACGCTCAGTGGTCAAGAGAAGAAATCTTTCACTTGTCTTAGTCATTACTCGCTAGAAGGTGAATTATCCAGCCCAGGGATCTCTTCTGAAAATTCATCAGTGATTCCCATACAGCATCCTCAAACTGCATGTCAAATCAAAAGCAGGTTGGTCTTCTTTGTGACAGAAGAGGCTTCTTTTGCTTCTCCTTCGCCCCCACCCCCCAAAAAAAGAAACAATACTTACTCCGGATTATGAGTACAGCTTTATGACTTAATGTTTCAACTTCGTAACTATGCTGAAGGAAATAACTAAAATGATACTTCAGTCATCTTGATTGAAAATCCTCATCTTCTCATAAGTTTTCAGCACATATTGGAAAGCTACATCTCATTACTACACTATCCCTGAGATACTACAATGCAGCGATCAAATTCCAGACTCAATGATCCATAAAAACAATGCTAACTTGCATTAATTAATTAATTAACACACAGACTCAACATATCTACCAAACAAAAGCTGCAAATGTTTAACGTGCACCAAGACTCACTAACAGAGGGCCACGGATTTGGGTACAACTACACTGGCTCAAAGCAGGGCTTGTGTAACATTAGTGATCAAAAAGAGGATGTTTCACCAGCAAGAACAGCCTCAGAAGAAAACAGTCACATTTTTAAGAAAAATCTACTTAATCACACAATACAAAAACTATCTGAAGATTAAACATCTTTTTATTAATGGTATGTATGTAGCTGTCACAGAATCAGAGAATACTTTGGGGTGGAAGGGATCTTCAAGACCATCCAGTTCCAACCCCCTGCCATGGGCAGGGACACCTCCCACCAGGCCAGGTTGCCCAAAGCCCCATCCAGCCTGGCCTTGAACACCTCCAGGGATGGGGCATCCACAGCTTCTCTGGGCAGCCTGTGCCTGGGCCTCACCACCCTCTGAAGAATTTCCTCCTTATATCTACTCCAAACCTACCCTCTTTTAGTTTAAAGCCATTGCCCCTTGTCCTATTACTACATGCCTTTTCATGTATTAGCATAGCCTGGACCTTGCAACAACAATCATTAAATAAGTACTATTATACTGTAACAAGATTCTACTACAAAACACCTACAATTCCCACCCGTAGCTCCGTCTTTATGTCCACACCAAGATGACATAGTAACAGCTAATTTTTACATCAAGCTAGGTAATATAAGCAAGCTACATTCGTACCAGCTGTTCTGAACCTCCATTTTCCTTGAGGAGAGCTGTTCATGTTTCAAACTAATGAAAAGCCATACACCTAAAAGATATGTATTTAAACAAAAGTTACTTTTACTTTTCATTTATTTATTTTAAAAACTCTCCAAGCAACTCTTCCCTCACTTAAAAAAAATGCAAAATTCACGTTCTGTTGTAGCACAATGTTATTGCACACCTGGGTGTAATGACTGCTCAGTCACATGAGATCATTTTACATCAGCTTTGCTTCTCTTGAATTGTGACAGTCTTTGCTCACTCAGAATGAATTCAGCATAACAATTAACAGGTTCTCTGTTCTAGAAAGCTGCTAGCAGATAAGATTAAAATTCCAGGTCACCATGATACAGAAACTGTCAAGACTGTCAAGCATCTCTTTTAAGTCCCCCTCCCAACATACTGAAGTTTCCATTTCTGTCTCCTACCTACAGTTGTTTTCCTTTTTATCACAGTCAGTAACTAAATGCTAAATACAGGTTTCCAGACTAAGATAATTGCAGTCACATTAGCCACTGTGAAAGTTTGCATTTTTGCAAAGTTTTGGCAAAACTAGGTAAATTTGATTTAAAGGGAGAATTACAACAGTTCATATTACATGTAAACCCAAACACTGAGCAATTTTGTTTTCTTGTAGTACCTCAGTCCAAGATTTAGAAATCAAACAAGTAATCCTGAGGCACACCAAAACCAAAACTTTGCAGATATAGTCCAGGCTGTATCACATGCATCCTGTATTTTTCCTTAACATACTATTTATGCTTTTATATAACACTGGATGAATCACTGTGGCAACACATACTGAAAAAGGCAAAGTCCAAGTTTCAAGGAAACATTCTCTCTATAGGAATTCTGTGAACACTGACAACATGTAAAATATTACATGCATGTTCAAATTTGCAAGTTTGTTCTTTGTGCGTGGGCCAACGAGCCTGATTTCAGCCCAGCCCTGGGTGCTGCACCCTTGCCTGAGCAAGTTACCTGTCTCCAGCTCCATCTCTGGCTCTGCCTCCTGGACGGATCCCTCTCTTGTATGTTGTAGCTTTCTCCAGTCCTGTGTTTGGCTCTGACCCCTGGCCCTGGAGGGGCTTTGGACCCATGCCATAGCCCTGTCTTAAGCCTTGTTTGACTGCCCCTTCCTTTTTGTCTTCTCTGGATTCTTGGATGAACCCTGAACCCAGTTCATTACTCAGTTTTTTCTGAAGCCACTCACAGTCCCTCATAAAAGCACCTGTTTCTGACCCCTGTGCTCAAACCCTGGAGCACAGTGCTGTATTGACGAGGGCATTGCCCCTCTGGGGTCACTTTCTTCCCCAGGATCACCCATACATTTCAAATAGCTGACCCACACTGCAACCTAACAACTATTTAGGACCCGTGTCCCATCGTATCTCTTGATATTGCATGTAAGAAGTTTTAAAGTGAAATCAAACCTCAATGAATAACACCGAGAAGATGACTTCTCATTAATTTGATTCCCATGTATCAGAAGTTACTCTGATACACTAACCAAGTAAGCATCTATAATTGCATTTCCCTCAAAATGTCATGTTTGTAAATCTTAGTAAAGTTGCCAAAGGTTAATGAGAAGTCAAATTAAATACATGTACCAACTGCTTTTAGTAACTCCCTAGAAGGGTTTATAGAAAAGAAACTATGTTACTACGAACTCTAGTTGCTCATGTAAATCCTGATTAAGAATAACGGGGCCTGTTACAAGCACATGGTATAGGGATTACCTAATTTCATCATCTATTAGATGTAAAACGTGTTCCCAAGAACAATGTCCTCTGTTTTTTATTTGGCTGAGAGAATCATAACGATTTCTGAGAGAGGACACATCTTTTTTTTTTTTTTTCCAGCAAAGGTCTTTTCTTTAAATGTACTGAGTGACTAAAGGAAAGTTCAAGGCAAACAAATCTTTCTTAGCTACTCTATCTTTAAGTTATGGGGATTTTTTGTTTTAATTGGGTTGTTTGCTTGTCTTTTTTGTGTGTGTGTGTTTTTTTTTTTTTTTTTTTTTTTTTTAAGAGTTGTACGGATTTCTGTCCTTCTAACTTCCAGACAATGAACCCTTGTTTCCTGCAATTAAAGGCTGACAAAAAGAGAAAAATTTAAAAAATATTTTGCTTGCAGAAAAAGTTCGCATTAACTTTTAGAAAACAAGCCTGCTTTTGGCCCATGCGATCTTACAGAATAGGAATATATATATATATATATATATATATATATATATATTAAAGTAACTGACAGTTCCAACAGTGCAAACAATCATTTTTCAAAAATGACTCTTTTCCATGCATCTTGAATACTGCAAGGTGTTTTTTTTTTCTTCTTAGCACGATGACCTTAGTTCCTTAAACTCCTGGATATCTACCGTTATCTTGACATAAATGTCATTGCCTCTCTCACGCTACCAAATACAACAGTCAATTAAAAATGTTTTCTGTGACCTGTTTCTGTATCTTCATAAAAAGAAGCTGAGACAAGTAATCCTGGGATTTTTTGACTGGATTACCATGACTAACACATCTCACGTGGTATTTTTCCTCTCCTACCATTCAAGGCGTTTTTGATTCAAGAACTGAAAAGTGCCTGTAGGAAAGTAGGCTTCATCTCTGTTTATTAGTCTCTTCATGGCTTAGAGAATCCAAGACATCTACATGGGGCTGACATACTCAGTCACAGCCCGAGGTCAGACAGTAAACTTTAAGCAATCTAAAACCGTCAATTAATGTTGATGTACAACCACCTGGATCCCATGTTGACCTGAAATGTTTCACATCTACCTTACTGCAGCATAACACACAGAAAAAAAAAAGCAACATCTGAAACATGGATTTATCATTTACCCCACAATTAAATTAAAGATCACCAACAATGAAAAATACAAATTAGAACAAAAAGTGATCTGGCCTGTATCATAAGGGTACTGCTTTGAAAATTTGATTAGACTACTGTTCTGATTCCTCATTTTGTTGCAGGGAAGAGCTTCCCCACATGGCAGAAAAGAGGAGTAACAGCAAAACAACCCATAAAATTGTACTCTTCAAATGTGACAAACTACCAGCAGCACTCAATTAAAACCATAAATTCTAATTCAAATAAAGTATCATATACCGGACTTGAAGACTTTCAAGAGGATTATCATTGCCTTTAAGAACGAGGGCATTTTCAACCAGGCATGGAAAAAAGGAGGAAAGGGAAAGAAAATGGAAAAAAAGGAAAGAGATTATACATACCTAGCAAATGCTACCACATTATTTCTTTGTTACCTAAGGGCCTGTGTGTTACCTCTGAGAAGTTAACAATCACGATTAATCAGTCAAATCACTATGAAAAACAAATAAGGAGACAATGATGACAATTTCAGCAGAGAATTACTATTTTCTTCCCAACGCACACAGAATTATCCCAATACATACTGAAACATACGCTGGTTAACAGTATGTGTCTTCTTTTCAAAGTGAAACTTCTGAGTAAAGCTTTCCTAATTCCCAGGGAAGATTTTGAATGAAATAACAAATGCCCCAGGGGTATACATTGCTGCAACATTAGCATGATGATCGCTTCTTCCTTAAGGAATATTGAAAGCTCTTGAACTATATTTGGCAGTTCAAGAGAAGTGTATGTACTTCAGAGAAGTACATACATTCTCCTTCATCCAGAGAGGGTACACTAATTCTGCATTTCAAATATTCTGAGAGTTTTGTTTACTCTGAACAAGTTACCCCTCTCGATTGCTCCCAAAGTTCATTCACACTTCTAATTTTGCGTCTTTATGTATGAGAGACTAGATTATTGTTCAACCCTTTTTTTTCCAGGTAATTTCGTTAAGAAATGTATAATTTCAGTCCTGGTCTATCAAAAGATTACTGTCAGATTAATTTTTTAGTTCAAACATTTCCAGGCATGTTTACTGCAAAGAGGCTCAGAAGCTTCTTTAGCTCTTATCTCAAATTCTGGACCAGTGAGTGTTACTACACCCACTCAGGAAAAAACACAGCTGAGTTTACCTGTTTCTTGTGTTAGCATCTCTTTGTGGATTGTTCTTCCTCTGATGTATGTCTACCAGGCAGGTAGGACTTACAGAGAAACAGAAGCTAGAACGTACTCTTACAGCAAGAACAACAGAGTTCATTCCCCACACACTTGCTATGAGCATCTGACATTTGGTGCATTTTTGCTCCATGTTAAGTTCTGTCTGTGAACCAGAAACACAAGTCCCAGCCAGCGAGCTCTGGAAAGCAGCCCAAAGCAAAGATCACTTAGTTGAACTCCATCTGTCCAGGAATCCAACAAATACAACTGTTTATTTCCAAGTCTTATAAATTAATAGGCACAATTTCTACAACATGACTGTACTGGCAGTGTTTCATTTGCTGAGACAAAAGTAAGAAAAAGGATAGGGATACCAGTGCTGCATAAACTTTGGCCCTGTTTCTATTGACAAGGAACTTCACAACCTTCAGATAACACAGAAGCCTACAAGGTATAGAACTGCATAGATCAAGTAACTGTGAAGGACTCCCCTACCAGTTCATAATAAACACTGTCACATATAATCTTAGTTTTATATAAATGTCATGAGACACATATTAGACAAGGGAGCTGTTGGTGTTGCAGTACAAAGCAGAGAAATGCCTTAATTCTTCTAAGTCACTAAAAAAAAAAATTCCAACTCTACCATCAAGCTTTCTGCTGTTGCTGCAATGGTCTGTCACAGAAGCTAACTGCTTCCCTGCATCTGTTTGAAAATCAAGATTCTATATAGCCTTGGACAATATGGGAAAATGAGACTCCCTAGAGCACAGCTACTCCGTGATACATTTAAGGGTCCTATGATACATCAAATAAAACTCGTTTGATGAAGCATGTTTAATCGCAGTCAACTCTTCTAAATGCTGTTTAGTATCTATGTAACCATCTTAAAAAAGTTCAAGAGTTGCAAATTGATTAAATTTGTAAATTACAATTTTAACGAGAATCCTAAAAAATAAGTGCCTTAAATCCAAGCCTGCAGAGGAATGTAAGACAAAAAACAATTCTAGGACAATTGGTTTGTTGATCACACTATGAGAAGGAACACTGATGGTATCTGCAAAGCAGAGATGGGAATACAATGCACTAACACTAGCAAATTAGGAAAATAAGTACTTTATCACTGTTTTGTGCATCTGTTTTTTTCTTCCATAACTACTGTAAAGAATTTTTATTTTTATTTTTTTTTAATATTTACCACAAACAATTTTCACCGGAAGCTGACATATCTTACTTTTAAAGCAACCACCAAGACTAGGATCTCTGAAGCCTTTTAAAAAGGAATAACAAATAGTAAAAACACTCAGAAATGACGTGAAATTTTATATCCTATTCCTTTTGCATACTTCTGCTACAACAGCTATAACAGGAGTTCAGAAATGTAAAATCTCATGCTGGTAGCTATGTTCTGTTATCCCACTGCATACAGCGTAAAGTATGGCATTCCCCTGCAATGATGCATTGGCAGTTAACACATCCTACCAGCTGTATGATGATGCTTCAGCTTCCTTCTGTCCCATTTACCTACCCTGAGTTCATGTTAACAGAGACTTCACAGTCTCTTTCCTTCTTGTCTGTATTCCAGATGCCTTCCATCCTGACAACCACACTGGACTGAAAGTCCTTTAAAGAGCATACAGAGAAAGTGCAGTAACTTTGCGCTGTTGCTCCATAAGCAGGAGAACTGTGCAGGTCCTTTGGTTTGCTTACATGCTGCTGAAGATCATGCATTAGGGACTTTCTACACCACTGTTGTATTTTACCATTAAAAAAAAAAGCACCTCTTCAGATTATTTAGGGTATTAGAAACATGAGAACATGCATTTCTTTCCCACCACATTTCTGTGTCTCATCTCTACCTCTTTTAAACACATATAATGATGAGAAATGTAGATTATTCAGCCATAACTAGTCTTTTGGCACTGAGCTCCACCTGCTGACAACTTTTTCCAGCATTACAGAGCTTGCACACCAAGTCTCAGTTTTATCAGTGGTTCCAGTATAATGCTAAGGTATACAAAATATAGTCTATATGAACCATGCCTATGCTGAACTAATAATATGTTTTCTAAACAGAACCTGAAGTAGTGCCAATTTAACTCCCACATGCCCTGAAGCGATGCATTCTATTTAAAAAAATAAATAAAAAAAAATACACTAAATAGTCATCAGAAAAAGTAAATACATATTTTTAAAGATACTGGGTTTGCACCTTCACAATATTTGTTTCTGTCATTTAGGAAAATGGGAAGAGACATTAAAATGGCACACAGACTTCACTGTATGGATGCTAAACAAAATTAATTACTATTTTGTATTATTGTTTGGTATTACGTCTACTGCAAGGTTTTTGTTCTCCCTGAAGATTTCTTGTTCTGTAACAATATTCAAGTCAATACTGATCTTCTAATTGTAAAGTCTTACTGTGAAATGCAAACCACCATTGTTATACTTAATTACTTCAGCAAATTTTACACTGGCACTGCAATGTTCCAAATATTCTTGGTGTTTTTATTTCTAATCAGATGATTAGATGCAATAGGGCTTTCTTTGTTTTAATTGTGGTGGACTATTACCACACTCTGCTGATCCAATTAATAACAAGAAAAACATACGTATTTTAAGAGAAACGACAACGCAAGCATTCATTAACTGCACACTGAAAAGCTAGCTCAAGCTTCCAGTTTCTGTAAAATGACATAACGTGTAATAACTTGGATACTACATTATTTTGACAAAAATATAACTCTTTTACTAGGAATGATCAACTACTACACAATGTCTATCTCCCTACTTCATATAAGTACAGAAGAACAAGTAAACTATAATTCTCCTGATTACATTGGGAACAATATTGCAACTGCAACTATTCTAAGGAACTTAAATATCTCTAACCATGCGAAAGCATGGTTATCCCATTATAAAGCTATAAATATTAGAAAAAGAAGACACAGTGTGGTGTGGTGTTTTTTTTTTTTTTTCATATAGGATGCCAGGATCATTGAATACAATCATTCAGGATTTTTTCTTATTCTTTGCTATAGTATCATGACTGAACAAAACAATCATCCAGCCATTTTCTATTTTCTTAAAATGTGTGCATGAACAACAAGATAGAGCTAACAGTCTGCAAAACGTAATTCACGTTTTCACGAACGTGAAAACGTATTCACGAACCCAAACCATACAGAAGACCAAAAAATATGAACCTTCCTACAATTCAGAGACAAAAAGGAACAAGGAAACATAAGAAGCTATAAAATGGCACACAGGTAACATAAGCTTGTCTATAAAATTCTATCAGTGTTTCACAACTGCATTCCTTTTTAGTGTCCTACGGTACCATAACCTACTGTAAGAGATGGGAAACAAAACAATTTGCAAACTATTGCTCCATGAAATTGGCTGTATTTATATGATACAATACACATACTTCATATAAACAGGACCTCAACTTTTTAATTTAAAATCACCAAAAAAAATCCAGTTGCGATTGAATACTTCTAAATACACTTCATATGCATGCTCACAATACAAGCCAATACAACATTTGTCATTATTAAGAATTTTTAAAACACGCATTTACAATGAATTTTCCAAGGGGAATAATAACTACAATCAAACGTAGTCTCAGACTACACTTAAATTACATGGCTTTAGATAAAAAGGAGAAACCTAAATACATTTATAGTTGAGGAAACAATGATCCTCCTGCATATGCCAGGATAAGCATCAGCGGCAAGAATGTTCCATTTCTGATCATTTATCGCCTGCATAATTTTAAGGAGTCTTACTGAAAAAGAAAAAAAAAAAAAACACCCTGCTATGCAAATTGACAGGATGCTTATTTAAATACACAGCTCATCTGACTGTTACTTTTCTGACTGAGAGGTCAAGTCTTCCCTCTTGAATATTCCTTTAATTTTTTTTTTGAAAAAACATTGAAAGAAATGGAACAAAGTTTTATTAAGTTAAATTGCAGTTCTACCTACCAGTATTTAGTCAGTTTATTAGCACGGGATATCAACTTATTAGTTAAACAAAACTTAAGTGGTATTTGCCTGTCTTGAATAACTCACTCATGGGAAAACACCCAGCACTTAAACCATATCCATTTTTCATGATGTATACAAATCACAGTACTAAATTCTCTGGAGTCAAATTAACAAAAATGTTGTTATTCTTGGCACACTTAACATATGTGAGAATATATTTCTCTCATAATTCTAAAAATCTCAATATACATCTCTTTCAGCCAAAAGAAAACTTATCATAGGTAACTTTCAGTCAAAAAAAATCCTGAGGTCAAAATTCTATATAGTGTACATATATACGCAAGGATTATTTTCTCCTACACACCAAAACACAAGTTTGGACACCAGAAGAAAGACTTTAGTAACCTTGAAGTGGGGTGGAAAAATACCATTCTACCATTTAGACTGCTCAGGCAATATTCAGTAGCACTACTGCAGGTTAGTAGAAGAAGCTAACAAGATCACCTACCTCCAAACAAACCCTAAGCCTCGTGTCCTTTAACAATCATTTTCCTGATCCATCCCATTCTCTTTCCTCATCATTTTATGTATTATCATCTCCTCCTAGATGATGGTATGCATTCACGTTGTACGAACTAATGTTTTGTAACAATGAAAATGGACAGTGACTTGTAAATATTAAACAAATGTAGTGGTATTAAGAAAACACTGACAGTTAAGTATAACTGTAGGAATGCAGAAAAAAGAAGTCGATTCCACAAATAGATGGAGAAAACAAAAGCTCTCCTCTCAAAGACAGACATTTCTTCATCACTAGTGCTCTGTGGACCAAAAGAAGGCTGGCTAAACCTCTAAAGAAAACAAGTCACAAACACCTCAAATATGTCAAACCTCATCCGTAAAAGCAAACACTACTGTCTGTCCCTTTAGTAAACAGGTAACAGTTAGGTTTTTTTGTTTGTTTATGTGGCCTACTGTCTCTCCACATAGCTGCACAGAACTGAGAAAAGGAAGACACAAAA
The DNA here is from genome assembly GCF_965140915.1 of Aythya marila. Classification (NCBI taxonomy): domain Eukaryota; kingdom Metazoa; phylum Chordata; class Aves; order Anseriformes; family Anatidae; genus Aythya; species Aythya marila. Next base: position 60,837,971 of record NC_139080.1, on the reverse strand, counting down.
CATTAGCAAAGTACTTTTAAAAATTACATAGTGTCTCATCAAGTAGAACAGTAAGTTTACTTTGATTATCAAGAGCATGTAAACATTTAAAAATAAGTTGCAAAGAAACAAATGTTAGTTGAAAAGAATTATTAGAGTACGTAACATTAAATTCTCGTTTACACAATGTATGCATTGATTCCAACAGCTTTTACCGTTAGTTTTCTATCTACATCTGTGAATGTATTTCTTCAACACAGCTGACAAAATTACCAATAGCTACTCAGTCATGTTCATTAAATCTATTTAAGGATTTACACTTTTAATTATAAAGCAATCTAATGAGAACCTTAGCACAAAGGGTATGGAAGGCCAAATAAAGTCTATGGACACACACAAAGTATTAGAATTTATTACATCTTAAAAAAATAAATAAATCACACAACTGAACTGTTTTTCTAAACAACTAAGTCTCCATAAATGCAAAGTGAAGTTTATTCACTTCAGTTATCCATGTAAATGTATGTCTTGAGCCTCTCATCTCAGGTCCGAAGTACAATAGCACAGCTGCACAATTCAGTAGAACTTACCATAGAAGTGACTGATCTGGCATCTTCTTCATAATTCACTACAGGTGGTGGTTCTTTCCCATCATTCTCCTGAACCTTTTGTTCCAGTAGTTCTTTCTGGGCTGCAAATTTTGCCTCTGAGCATCTTAATTGCTGAACTGTTTGCTTAAGTTCTTCCAGTGCTTGCTTTTGGCTCAACAAAAGAACAATACTGCAAAGAAAAATAATTTTAAAATGCACATGATTTAAAATGGTTACTTTGCTTTACAAGAACTATAAAAAGAAAGCGTTTTCAATATTGAAAACTGTTTTTTGGTGTAGTTTTTTTTTTCATCACTTTATCTATTCACTCAATGAAGGAAATATTATTAAACTTTTATAAGAGCGTGAAAATTCTTCAGCAGAGTTATTTGTAGAAAGACATAAGCACGTGAAGCCAATATTAGAAAATTCTCAAAGCTTCAAGACAAAAAAGCAATATATTTTACTTTGCCATTAGTTTTCTTATTTCAATCTGTAACAAAAACAATAAATGCAGATACTACTACTTTCATCCACTTTTGACTGAATTTATAACCACTAGGGTTCCCCATCCTTTAGAGAAGAAACAGACTTTTAGATTATGATTTCCAGTGACGAGAAACCCACTGCAATCCACACAGTTGTTGCAATAAGCATTTTCAATGCACTGAGTGTAAGGATGAGGTTAATAAATTGGCCCAGCCTAATGTTAGAGATATCTGTTGTCTCTGTCTTCAAGACTGAAAGAAGACTCTGCTGCTTAGGTATATATTTTGGACTATAGACAAGTAGCTGCTTAACATTCTTAAGCTAAATAAATTGAGCTCCACAAGTAACTAAAACACTTTTTTTTCTCTCATCCTTTATGTTTTTTTGTTTTTTTTTTTTCACTCTGCTCTGAATATCCCTCTGTTTCTGCAATATGTACTGAAACTGGATCCCATATTCTATTTGTGGTCTTATCGATACCACCATTACATAGTATTTTTCCATTAATGGGTTCAGAAATCACAGGAGCATTTTCAAATTACCCTTCTTACCTCCAACCCTATTCCTAATGCAGAGCAATGGCCACCCTCAACTACCATAAGCTTTCCTTTTTGTTTGTGTAAGTTTACATTTTGGTTAACCTCTGGTGGTTAGACCTCTACAGGTCCCTTCCAAACTCAATCACTGATCCTGTGATACATTCAGATAGATTAAAACACCGCTAGCCAAGCACAATACAGAACTCAGTTGGAGCTTACGAGTGTGTCACCTCAACTTATCAGTTATAGTTTTCTTCCAGGTCAGTAACTCAGACTAACAAGATTTAGTTACAGCTATGTTTTATGTCCACTTTCCAGTTTTCAGCCTATTTATCGGCTCTTCTTTATTTGAGAGATTTAATGCCTCCATTCGTACACTGACAGACTTCAAACTGTTACCTTATAAAAAAACAGTTTGTTAAGGACCCAAGATTCTCCTTTCTCAAACAATAGTTGCAGCACTGAAAACTACTAATCAGTTTTTGTGCTGGAAACAAGCTTGGAATGAAAGAAAAATGTAGGTGGCCTTCAAGCAGACATCTACATAAAGTGACTTGTCTCTTACCACTCTCCTGTGCTGCAATCATCAAGGTTTCCGACTTTGTTGCAGGCAACTGGAGAGACATTTGAAGAGACTCCACACACAAGTAAATAAATACATAACTAAACAAAGCCCCAGACCCTGCAGCTTGCCTAGAAATTAATGAAGTTGAGTCTGGGGGACACGTAGAAGGATGTAGACCTGTGTGTGTAAAAGCAGAACGTCCTTCTTACATTGACACCATCAAGTACAAATTCAGTTTTAAGAGCATGAAACGACAGCACTAAAGAAATGCTAGAAAGCTGATTTCCTCATTTGGAAAACACAAGAGATCAATTAAATGAAGATGGCCATAAGAAAGCTCTTCACATTAAGGTATCAGAGAACCCCCACATTCAACTTAAAGACACACTCCAAAATAGACAATCGAGCAGGTACCTAGACGGCTCTGTTGCCCTGAGGAACTGCCCAAACCAAAGATGGACAGAAATTGCCCAGCAAAGAAGAGCATCCATGGTACAACACGGACAACCATAATAGCACTCCAACTGAGCCTAGAAACACGGTCTAGAAAGAAACAGAGTTCTCACAGTCCGAAAGCAGAGATGAAGGAAGTCAAGGACCAGGTCTACTGAGAGAAGGGGCATCAAAGAAGATTGCAGTACTATGTCCCTCTGTACCTTTGGGATAACTTCTGGAAGACAGACACTCCTGTGAGCTCTCCCCCTTTGGAGAAAAAAGGAAACTTAAGAAATTATCCCTGTTTACAACCTGAGCAGATATTGAAGGATTTTTCATTTGCCCTGGCAAAAACACATGTGTCTCACATTATTCCTCCTTTAGAAATGAAGCTGGTTGTTGTGCTCATGAACAAGGTTCAAGTAGCTCTGTCAACACTGCCCACAAAACTACTGGAAAATCCATAAAAAAAAAAAAAATTGCAAGGCTTATCAATTTTGCACATCCACAGCTTCAATTGTGTCCAAAAAAGCATGGGAGACCTTACTCAACCTTGTTGTTGACACAGTTGCTGCTCTGCCATAACTTGCACATGTAAACACTGGATGTGGAATAGGCATAGCCCGAACACACTAAAATCCAGAAGTCTTAGATGACAAAATTATTCCTTCGCAAACTATCCTGAGACAGATGATTATTCAAACAAGTTCTGAAGTAATAAGAACCATCTGTCACTGGCAGGAAAAGATAAAATGTCATATCTCCAGAGATGTGCACTGTACTAAGCTACCAAAGAAACTAAGCCCTTACAACCAGTCAAATGATCACTTGTATGGAAAGGATGAGCATGATGTACGAAGCCACAACTGGAGGACCCGAAAGCAAAGTTCATCATGAGACTGTGGATATTTAAAAACATCACACAAAGAGATTAATAATCTCTCCTGAAGACAGCGTTCTTCATCTCACTATGGGAGAGGCAAAAAAATAAGTAAGTCTCCCCATGACATCTCCTGATGGCCTTTTACCATCAGGAGAACTTTGGAGAATATACCAGATCAGCTAAAATGTCAGTAACCCAATTGCTGAGTGGTTACAACTCATGATCCAGAGATAAGACATATCCTAGATATTGAAACTCCAGTGCTACATTCTCTTTCCTAGACTGTGGCAAGACGAATACCAGGATAACTATCTGCCTTTTTGCCCAAATCTGTCAGAGAATGCTCACCAATCCATCTATGCATAAAGAATTAGCATCTATAAACTCTTTGCCTATCGCTTTTATGAATGCAAACTTTGTGGTTCCTGGGGCTAGCAAGAGCTACTACCAGCCTCACAGAGTGAGATCTTACCTAAAAAATGCTTGTGAGACCAGAAGAGGGCAACAGGTAGGAAAGTGGTAGAAAGGTAAACTGAATCAAAGACCAAATATCCAATATGCTACTCTCTCAGGAGTGCAGATGGTATACTGTGCACACACAGACACACACATATATATATAAAACAATCTCTGTGTTGCAGGTGATTTTGTCATTTGAAGGCAGAACTGGATATTGGTGCCAGGAAAATATTACCAACACAGTTTAATATTGAGGAGTAACACAAAATCGGGTGTGGAGATACACTTCACCACATGCCCTAATGAAAAATGCAGTAGGTGTAAAGCTCAATTCATAGTGCTGCCAGAATTAGACACAGAGAAATACTATCAAGCCCCAGCACAGACTGCCACTGTGAAGTCAGTAAACACAGCTCAGACTGGCAGTGCTGAAGCTGGGTCAGAAAGAAGTGGGGAGGCAAATGAATTGCAAACTGGTTCAAGGGAAGGAAATAAGAAACTCAGTTTTGCAGACTTTACCATCATATTGCCCAGATAAAACAGATACAGAGATCTCCTCAGCACTGAAGGGTGAAGCTCAACACCTTAGGTGAGGCTCAGTAACATGGCCTCAAGACAGGTGCAATCTGGACTGAAACCAGCTTCTTAACACCACAAATGTCTGCTACAGGATTGGCCAACGGAGCCTACATGCAGCAGGAAGGCCGGGATAGTCTGAACTACCTTCAGAGAGACAGAAAGGCAATAATGAAGAAACTTTCCTAAGGAAAACCAGCAAAAATGACAAAGTCATGTTATTAAATATATATATATATATATATATATATATATATACACATATATAAATAAAACTCTCTGGTTCAGACTGTTTATCCTTTATGCAACGTGCAGCAAGAAGGTCACGAATTCATCAATTAGGTAACTGGAAAATATACTGTGAGTATATGTCGAATTCATCAAAGAAAGAACAGAAAATTATCTAATCACAGTAACTAAACACACATAAAGTTTTCTATATGAGTAAAATACAATTGGTAGCCTCAATTGACAAGGTGCCTTCAACAGATAGCTAAGAAAGTCTCTTTTGTGTATGCAGACAGTATTACCTGAGGAATTGTATTCCATTTCACTGGTATTGTAAATCAGTACTTATGACCAAGTTAGTATGACTATGACTGGTCACAAAAAGAATTGGAAAAACATCACTACAAACATAAAAGTGCTTTTGTGTTGTTTTTTTTTTTTTAATCTGATATAATTACTTCAGTCTAGACTAGGATGTGAATATTAACCAGAGGTAGCAGACGACCAGTGATCTGGCACCAGAATGACTCATTGTGATGAATGATTTATTTATGGCATGTAAAATAACCATTAATCCCTCACCTTCATTATTTACTGAGCGGTACCATAGGGTATATTGCTTCTACATTCAGTATGCTGAATAAAATGCCATGAAGAATGAACCCAACCTGACAAGTTCCAAACATATTATTGCATAAGAAAGATTACACGCCTTCTACATGACTTCCACTCTGAAAAGTCTTTCACAAAATTGTATGTACACAATGAACTCTGTCAGTCAAAGAGACAACCTAAATTGACTCTTTTTCTTCCTTCAAGCTGAAATTATAACACTAACAAAGGTCCAGTTCTTCAGCCATCACAACAGTATGACAACAAAATTAATTTAAAAGAGGCAGTCAGTTCTCTAATTAACAAGGATCTGGAGTCAGGAAGGTTTATTTTTGAAATGGGAAACTACATGTAACTTGTTGCTGTTTATAAATAAGAATCATTTCTGACAAAAGCAGAACAAGACTACTACAGGTTATTTCTTAAGTATTAAGAATTACATTATAATAATTTGAGGGAAAAGTGTGTATATTTTGAAATTTCAATTCCACTTACTCTGACTTCTTTTCACAAGTCTTAGAGGACTCTTCTATTTTTTTCTCTAGTTCCAAAACAAGTTCCTCTTTGCTCAGAAGCGTTTGCTGTGTTTGCATCAGTTCTTCTATTACTGTTTTTAACCTGTAAGACATACATTACAGAAACACATACTGTGAATACAAAAACTTTACAACTTCGGAAACTTCTCATCCTCAGGAAAAACAACAACAGAAGAAACATTAGTCTTTAATTTATACTACTCAGTGCTTGACAGCCTTTCTTGTGGATACTCATTTATATTATACTACTAATCTATATTTTTACAAATCCACACTAGCCTGTGTAAACATATAAGGTTACAGAATGATCTGCTGCCTACAGGTTCTTCTATCAGTAAAATTTTCTCTAGAATGCGTGATGAGTTTTGTGAACTAATGCCTTCCTAATATAATGCTAATATATGAGACGTTTTACAAAAAAACAAAAACCTTAAGACTGCTGAAGCACATTGATTAAATACACAGAATTGGTAGTTCGGATGTATTCACATTTAGAAAAAATGAAAAAAGAACTAACAGGTCCTGCATTACAAATTAAATAGCTCTTTTCACAATAAAAGCAAGATGTATACTTTTCTCTACAATTAACTTTTTTTTTAAAGCCACATAATCTTTGGTACTGGAAAATTCAGAGTCAAGAAAAAACTTGTACAAGAACACTTAATACTAACAGAAAAACAGTTATTGCACATCAAAAGCATTACTGGAACTTTGCAATTATAGCAGCAAGTATTTCAATAACCAAAAAGTCAACAAACGTAACATGAGACTTTGTGACACACTTCTCATACAACCCTGCACAAACACTCACATAACGATGACTTCTAAAATACATATCAAACTAGATATGTTGGAATCGAGCAATTGTTAAACCAGGAGGAAAATTAAAGAAAAAAAACTTTTGTGTGTGCATGTGTATAAAAAAATATAGAAAATATATATGGATAGGCAAATGCCCAAAAGGAAGTGGTATATATAGCACTGTGTGCATCTTCCCTCACCTATTCATCTTTGTCTGCTTTCTCCAGATTTTCAAGCCCAATTTTAAAGTAGTAAAGAGTGGAATAAAATCAAAATACTTTAGTACTTGCTACTGCACAGATCTGTTGCTCCAAATCATTTCAGATGTCAGAGTGTCAGAGGTCAACCAAGAGTAATTTACATGCTCTAGATATCTAGGACCCATGTTCTAGATGGTGCTATATGTACCAAAACGAATAATCTTAACATTGAATTAGTTCTCTCTCCTCCCAATATATTTTATACAATGTTGATTAAACATTCTTTATTCAGCCAGTCAGAGATGTTATAAGACTCAAATGACTATAAAAAAGCCATATACCGAACGATAAAAGTTTACTTCTCAAATGAACAAGCATCTGCATGTGTTTATTTTGAGATAAGAACAACACTTGAAACATTTCTCAGAAGCCCATTTTTTTTTTAATCAGACATTTTTATTGTTATTAGGTTATCAAAATCTTTATGCTGAACTTCTCAGAAACAACAATTTTCTTACACAGACTCTAATTTAATATCAGCTATCAACTTTTTTAATACATTGCTTAAAAATTAATTACCAATTCTCTAACTGAAAACACTGCTTTTTGATCAGCCTTCTAATCAGCATTTTAATCAACGCTGTATTTGGCTCAAAAACTGACTTATAAGAAGCAGATGTTACACTTAGAAATTTGCAAGTTAGATCAGTATATTGCATCCTTTATCAATAGATGATGACTTTTCAAAGATCCATTCTGCATGTGCTGAAATAACAGGAATTAGGCTGATGATCTTTAGTTGTGAGATCATTGCCTTGCATCTTCAAAGTACTGTACCAGAATGTTTCTGCAGAGGAGACAGAGCTTCAGTATCTACCAAATATAGATACACTCAAGCACCAGTATTCAAGGAATTAAAACCAAACTAATAAGATTGTTCATCATTGGAATGTATGATTGCACACATGACAAATCAACACACTGAAATATTTTAACTTTTCAGAAATGTTTGATTGTATATTACAGCATCATACTGAAACAAAGTCAATGTAGTTCTTCCAAAAATTTCTGAGTTACTTTAGGATCTTCCAAGCATAAACTTTTTACTGTTCTGCTTTTGCAAATATTTCAATATTGGTCTAAGACAGTCATCAATATTTATCAGGAGACACTACGTCTCTCTAACAACTTAGAAGGGTTAGTTAGTACCTCTCTCTGTCAAATCTTTAGTCAAACTTACCTAAAAACAAAAAGCTGAGACAGTTTTCTCATCACTTATCTAAAATGTATTTTAAGGATATATAGCTTATTAAGTCCTCCAATAAGTTATGCATGTAAAGTTGTCGATTGTCTCTTGTATGCTCACAAATACAACAGATTCAAACAAAATTACTGAGTTTGGATCAATATACATCTTTGTATCCCTTCAAAGTCTGGAAATTAAATCCAGTCAGTGTACTGGATTTATCTATATTTGGTAGATACTGAAACTAGTTCTACTATGCAGAAAAAAATTGATTATAGTATTTAAAAGATCCAAGGAAGTGATCTAAACACTAAAGTTGAGTTCAACAGTCTAATTCCTACTGTTTTAGCACACAGAAGGGAAAAAAATCATCATCTATCAATAAATATACTGAACTTACTTGCAAACATAGTAATGTTTGTAAGATGATGTAATGCATAGTAAGATGATACAAATACCTGTTTTGGTTTGATTTTCCACAGTGGTTTTAAATCAAGACTATAGCAAAAAAAAAAAAAAAAAACAACAACTAAGCAGCAGTTAATGAGACATATTAGTAAAAGCAGTTAAAGAGAACTAAGTAGTTGTAAAAGGAAGGGCTTCTCACCTGCACTAAAAAGCAAACCAAAAACAGAACAAAGAAGATAAAAATAAGCAGTCAGTTTTCACAGTGCTGGGAGATAGGTAGCGGAGCTCCACAAAAATCTGCACTTAATACATTCATAATAACCCATACAAAGGGCAATTTAAAAAGTGACAAAGAATGCTGATACAATGTTTTTGAGCTAATAAAGAAGGGAGCTGAATGTGAAGAACAGAAAAGGATTTTGCTGGATCTTAAAATGCTCAGTAACTGGATTGTTATTTAAAAGATTAATTTCAATTCATATTGAAATAAGCAAATACACAGAGGAAAAAACAATCCAAAACTTTATTTATGCAGCAAATGGCTGGCTGTAAACTGACCAGTGCCACTCAGAAATTATATTTTGAAATTAAAATGGATGATTCCATGAAAGCAATGCTTGACATACTGCACCAGTCAGGAAATCAAATGGAACGACTCCCTTGGATTTGTTAGAAATGAAGCAGAAGAAGAAAGGAAACCTCATTATGCAATTTTCTAATCTATGCACCTGGATTACCTGTACAATTCTGGTCATTCATCTCAAAAACAATACAGTAACCCTAGAAACGTTCAAAGATAGATGACAGGCTTGAGAAAAGGTATGAATAAGTTCTTTGAAAGGAGTAACTACAATTAAAGACTCCTCTGAAAAAAAATGATAGAGGAGGAGTACGACAGAAACTTAGACTATCATGTGTGGAAAGGAGTAGATTATTCCTATTCTTTGCTAAAACAAGGACTTAGTCAAAAAAATTTAAACTAAAAATTAACAGGTTCATACATTATGAAGTTAACCTTTAGAATTCCTTGACCAGATATTCTACTGACAATAGATGCTTGTACATTTTGAAACTGACTGGACAAACTCACAAAAGAAATCTAATACTATTACAAATACTACTTCCAAGTCGTAACATATCCAAGCTGAAAAATATGAGATGACACTGTTCTTATTCTCCTCCCTAGTTTTCCCTGTTGACCAATGCCTGAGAGGAGATATGCTGATGTCTTATTAAAGCCAAAAAGTAAGTTACTTATTGTTTTGAGCTACAGTTTTTCTGAGACTCTACCTTCCGTAAGACATACTGAAGAGGTAGATTTTGTGCATGTATTTTTTCCTGTTACAGAGCTGAAGATGATCTAGATATGTACAATGTTTACATAGCTTATCCAGGAATAATCCCACTTTAGTAATGATGCAGAGTATGTTATTAGTGTATTATTAACAGAAGCATGTTTAAACAGAAGAGAAGGGTTTTAATTATCATGGGATTATTTCACAAGAAAGATGAAGCTGTTTCAGTACTGAGGAGGACAACTCTGACAAGGAAAGCTAAAAGTGTACATTGAAAAACTTACTGCAACACCTATTTAAGAAAAAAATATTAAAAGGAATTGGATTACACAGGAAAGAAACAGATGACAGCTAATGGCCTTGAAAAGGAATGAAGAAAATCTAGAGAATCTGTCATAGTGAGGAAGCATGGGACTAGAACAATCTACAGAAGCTTTACTGTAACACGTTTATATTTGAAATATCTTACTGTTATGAAGACTCTCTATGACTTTGGTTTTCACAATAACCTATAAGAAACAAGAGTTTCTTTCTCCAAGTTTGCTTAAGCAGAAAAAATCAAAAAAAACAAACAAAAAAAAAAAAAAACAAACAACCACTGCTATGTTATTTAGATTAGCTATGCTTTTGAAAACAAACAAGTCAAACATGGACTGAAATAAAGTATAGACACCAAATCATTACAAAACAATGAAATTCTACCTTTGCCAATTTGAACTGCTGTAGTAAATATAAAAAAATACCTAAAGTGTACAATTAATACTTGCAATCTCACAGGTGACTGCATTGGACCATTTTATGGAAAAATTAGGGTTGATATGAGAACATTCTAACAAAGGATAACTTCAGCAGGAAATTTGTTCCCCAGTAACAACCAATTAAAGGTGAAATTGGTAAAATTAATTAAAATATTTGAATACACTGATATGCATATTAAAATATGCAGAAATATTTTACCATGCTGACTTATTCCATGAAATGCAATACAACAGCTACACCTGTTTTAGTAAGTTAGCATTTTAAAAGTTATAAGGATGAATGAGAATTTCCTTTAAAAACTAAAACAAACATTTACAAAACAAGTGAAATAATCTATTTGAAAACTTCTCTGGATGGCAATCCAAATCACTGACTGCAGTACTGTACTCAGTGGCTTCATCAACAGATATCAACGTTTTTCCTAGAAAACTGAATGTGGAAACAGTTTTGGGAAGATACATGTAAGTAAATGAATTCCCAGTGAGAATTTATGACAAATTTGGGGCACTGTATAAATTAAACAGGGAGGAAAGGTAACTATATTGATAGCGTTGACAAGTCTTCCGTGGGGCCTCAGCACGTTGTGCTAAAGAACAATAAAAACAGCAACAGACAAGGGCTTAGACCATGAAAATTCTCTTTTTAGAAAGCAGACCTTAAAAATGAGGACACAGCAAAGCAATGAGATGATGTAAGTTAGAACAGCATTTCCAAAGCATGAAAGTTTTGTTAAGACTTACGTGACTTGTAAACTTTCTGCTGTTAGATTATTCCACATGATCTCATTAGCTTGAAGGTTTTCATTTTCTTCTAATAAAGATGTATCAAACTCTATTTCTTGTTCAACAACTTCTGATGACCTAATCCAGTAAATAAATGTTATATTTGTAAAATTAACATGCATCTTTCAGTGGAGCATAAAGCAAATCATTACACTTTGAATTATTTTAGTAATGGAATATAGATAAAATCACGTATGGAATAAATGGAAAGCAGCAACTGCATCTTCTTCTTCCTTTGAATGAACAACACAGTCCTAAAACCATACCAGAGTATAAAACTGAATACAGTTCTTTGAATTAAGCTCACATGATAACCGAGCTTCTCAGGAAATCTACATGCATAGGTCCACTAATCCTGCTATAAACCTTCACTTAACCACTACAAATTTGCAACTTAACAAACAAGGTCTTAAAACTATTTCCACATGTAACAATGTACAGTAACAGTTCAATAAATGGTTAATACAATCCTTGTTTGTTTGTCAGTTTTTTAATATAAAACTTTATTACATTAACAGAGTCACAGAATGGCTTGGGTTGGAAGGGACCTTAAGTTCCAACCCCCTGCCATGGGCAGGGACACCTCCCACCAGGCCAGGTTGCCCAGAGCCCCATCCAGCCTGGCCTTGAGCACCTCCAGGGATGGGGCATCAACAGCTTCTCTGGGCAGCCTGTGCCAGTGCCTCACCACCCTCTGAAGAATTTCTAACCTCTAATCTCAATCTCCCCTCTTCTAGTTTAAAACTATTACCCCTAGTCCTTTCACTGTCTGTCTGAGCAAAAAGTTGCTCTCCATGCTTTTATAAGCCCCCCTTAAGTACTGAAAAGCTGCAATGAGGTCTCTCAAGAGTGTTCTTTTTTTCTCCAGGCTGAGCAGCCCCAGCTCTCTCCACCTTTCTTCATAGGTGAGCTGCTCCAGCCCTCTCTGGAGGGTTATCTTTGTGGCCCTCCTCTGAGCCCACTCTAACTGCCCCACATCCTCCTTGTGCCGGGGCCCCAGCCCTGGATGCAGCACTCCAGGTGGGGCCTCATGAGGGCAGAGCAGAGGGGGGCAGTTACCTCCCTCCACCTGCTGCCCATCTCTCTGTTGATGAAGCCCAGGACGCAGTTGGCCTGCTGGGCTGCAAGCACACACTGCTGGCTCACATCAAACTTTTTCATCCACCAGAACCCCAAGTCTCTCTCTCCACAGGGCTGCTCTCAGTGAGTTCTTCTCCCAGTCTGTGCTCATGTCTTGGATCGCCCAACCCAGGCACAGCACCCTGCACTTGGGCTTGTTGAACCTCGTTAGTTTCACATGGGCCCACTTCTCCAGCTTGCCCAGGTCCCTCTGGATGGCATCCCTTCCTTCTACTGTATCAACTGCACCACCCAGCTTGGTGTCATCTGCAAACGTGCTGAGGATGCACTCGATCCCGCTGTGTGTCACTGATAAAGATACGAAACAGCACCAGTCCCAGGACAGGCCTCTGAGGGTCACCCCTCATCGCTGGCGTCCACCTGGACGCAGAACCATTAACCAGCACTCTCGAGTGTGGCGTTCACACCAATTCCTTATCCACCGGATGGTCCACCCATCAAATCCTTATCTTCCCAGTTTGGAGACCTGGATGTCATGTGAGACATGTCAAAGGCCTTATCTGTGTACTCAGATTGTTTCAGGCACTGCTCAATCTGCAATAACTGCAGTGTGCACAGAGATGCCTAGCATTCATTTACCCACAATATAGACAGTAAGAGAAATAAAGCAAACAAACAGCACAGCACAGGATGCAAACTGCATCCAAATACTCAGTAAATTAGCCCATGCTGAATCTAGATCAACACGTATTACCAAAGTTATGGTTCAGAGAATCATAACAACATTAATATGAATTTTGTTATTCTAGAACCAGACAAATAGATGGATGGTTAGAGAAATAGGGTTAAAAGGCTGACTTTCAGCCAACCTTCTTCTACACATGCAGGTAGAACTACTTTTAGGATTAGGATAAAGCTTTACAAGTAACAATGTACAAGGAAACAAAGAAATAAATTCAACTCTGATTGCTTAAACAGCATTGAAATTTAATGCAAGGTTTTCTTAAGAAACATTAAGATGCACAGCAAGAAGGAAATACACACCTGTGAGTATCTACGAAGTCATTATACTCAGAATTGGGGTCTATCTGTTCAACCGAGGTCTGGATCTCTTTATGGACATTCACAATCTCTTCCGTAACGAGACTGGTGATCTGGCTATACTCATCCAAGATTCCTTTTCTAGAGAGGAAAAAAAATTCTAGTGTATAACATGGCACTGAAGGCATAGATGGCATTGAAGATGCTTCAAACTTTCAATTTCCTGTTTTTACAAATTCTTGTTGCAACTGGCTAAAAAGGGAAAAAATAAGACAATATATTACTCAAAGAAACAACAGATCAGTTGTGGCCTCTTCTTTACAAATTGGCCATTGATGGAGAAGTCTCTAATAACATGCTCCTTGTACTGATTTCAGTGCATCTACATACAGGGTAGCTAAACTAAAGCTGTAGAGATTACAGGGAAAACGAACACACACAGCTCCTTGATGATACCCTTTTTCACAACATGTTTGTCTACACTGAAGTGTCTCATATTCCCCTGACTGATAAAATAAATATATTCTGGCATAAGGGAAAAGGCAGTGTGAAAACTGTTGGTGTTTTTTCATCATTTTATCCATCCTTTAACATAAGTTCATTTTATGAATTGGCATACATCACAAGTTGGCATACATTTACAAGAAGAACCAAAATCACGGAAGAAGTTCACACAAGAAAGTACGTGTCATCCAGTCTTGTCATTACCTGGTCCCTGGAGTGGAGAAAAGCAAGTGATTAAGGAGTAGGAAAGGACTATGCCATATTGGACCACAAGTTTTAATAGCATACAGTAACACTTCCTCAGAATACTTTGCTGTTCTCCACTTTCCATAAATGAACCCTCAAAATCATTTGCAATTTTATTTTATTTTTTATTGACAGATTTTCTGGCTTACCAGGTGCTGAAGTATAGCAAGCTTTTTCAAATACTGATCAATTTTAACCATACCAGAGAAAAATGCAGAGAAAGAAGTATTAATATTTTATCCTGGATATGATCTCTAGACTTGTTTACTCAATAGGAAAACACTATTTGCTTGAATTTTTCCAGTACATTTTCTGAGGAGAGAACAGACAAGAGAAGCATTTTGTCTTGTCTGTGAACAACACGTCTGAAAACACTCCAGAAAACAATTCAAAGACAGCAACAAAAGAGATAAGCCAATGCCAGCTACAGCAATGCTATATCTAAGAGAAAGGGAATCAATGTCAACTACAAAATAATAATAATGTTAATCTATGCTTCAAGATTGCCAAACAAATTGATCTGCCAAATCGGGACTATTAAGGAAGTTTGTTTCATACTATGGCAACATCTAGCTTCACACCTGACCTCACCACTTCTTTTTACAGAATTAAGCCCACAATTAACAGAAAGCACTAATTTTCCAATCATCTCAGATCTCACTAAAAATGATCAGCTATTGACAAAAATTGTTTCCAGTCTTTACCTCAGTGATAACAAAGACAAATGGGTTCAATAGGTTTTGCATGATAAAACACTTCAGTGAATTACTATGACTTACATTTCTGAAAAATCAACTTAATTGCAACAGAAAATTTTACCTGTATTCTCTTGTGATTCTACATAAAGATTAAAAGGACTGAGGAGAATACTACAGAGGTCTATTTCATTTTACATAACCTGCACCAGCATCAAAGGCAGTAATACGATATACTATATGGGGCCATTAACGTTGTCTGCATCACCTAAGCATATAGAGTATGAAATCCTCAACTCTCCCTCACTTGCTGAAGTCAAAATGAACATAGGCTCCAGAAAAGGTAAGAAAATGAGTGCATCACATCTAAACGAACAATAACTACAAGAAAAAGTAACTACCCTGCCTTTTAAACTAAGTGATACACAGAATGCCCAGGAAAAAGACCTAACCAACTCACGTTCTTCAGGAAGGTCAGAGAGGCAGCACAGTGGTTACAGACCAGAAAAGAGGGCTTAAAGTACTAATTTTCTGTTCTCCGAGATCATCAGTTTGCATATCTCTTCTGTAATTATGTAGAGAATGACTTTTCAGGGAAAAGGTAATTGTATTTTTAAGGTTGGATTCCTTTCACTGAGATTAGGTCTACGTGATCCTGTTATTTGCCCATGCCTATGACTAACCATACATCTGCCTGGACCTCCTCCAAAATGACTGTCAAGATGGTTGGAGAGTTAAAAGCAAATTTGTTAGTGGGAGAGTTTCATAAAAATAAGACTACGGAGAGGCAACAAACTTCTCTGTTATTCCAGCTAAAGGAGAGGACAAAGCATGAGCTCAACTGTAAACACTGCACTTTCTGTCAAATTTAAGTTTTACAAGAAGATAGTGTCTCGCCAAAATGCATAAGCATCCCCTGAAAACTACTGTCTGTATTTGAATACTTATCTATTCACAATTATTGTTAATTGAAAGATACAAGTAGCTTTTCTCATTGTTCTTGATATAAAAATAATTAAAGTTTATTATTTTCTAATAAGTCTATAAATTAGGATACTGCACACAAAGTTTTGCACATTTAAATATATGTATGAAGAGATCTTACAGGGCTTTAATCATTTCTTCTTGCATTTTCTGTAGCGAATCAAGTAACAGAGGAAGCGTAGTGTCATAATATTGGTGCTGGTGTAACTGTGCTCCTTTCAGTGCCAACACATACTGATTATGCAACATATGAAGCTTCATAGTGGCTTTATCACACCGATCTTTGGCTTTCTCAGTCTCCTTTCCTAACGAAAAACAAAAACAGAAGATGAAAAGTTGATTTAAAAGTACACAAACTTGCGGATAACATAATTCTAAAAGATTTGTGGTAAGTTTACAGCTTTTCTTCTCCTAAAGAAATACATTTCCAAAGTATTACTGTGAAGAAAGTAAAATTTGACCATTTTCAGGTTGTTAGTAAGACCAAATGCCTTGGTTTTCTTCTTCTGGACTAAGTAAGAAAAAACTGCATTTACTTTGAGTAGAAATCCAGTAATTCTTTATCTAAATTTATATGAAAACCACTACCTACACAGGTATAGAAATAATACCATTATTAAGAATAAAACTCATTCATATGATTATCAGAAATGCTTTTTTTTTTTGCCTCAAAAGAAATGTTTATTTTTTAAAGAAGAAAGTAAAAGATGTCCTACTAGGTTAAACCCATGATTCACCTAGAAGCTGTCATTTATTTTGAACAAAAAATCTACTGCCACATTATCATCCCAAGAAAGCACTGATGCAGCCTACATATCAGTAGCTGAACTCCAGCACTATTACTCCTCTACAAAACTTTCTGCCTTAATACTACAACTTAACATTCCCTCATCAGTGTCGGTATGCATCAGGAAGCATCAGGAGGTCAGCATTACAATCTCATCTCCGTGCTACTGGAACCTAGAAATCCTCAAGTCCGTGCTTATAAGACCAGCTGGGTGCTGAACAAGGGTCACAATGTTCTTCAAGAGGTCATCTATTCCACTCTTTGCCACGGTGACTGCACAGCTATGTGACATATGTTTCTGTGATCTTCCTACAATCTGCAATGACAGATAACTTTGCAACTTCCCCGTACAATTCAGGTCAGCGTGCTAGCTGCGATATGACAGCACAGCCAGCACTGCGTCAGCTGCGCTACCTGAAGACACTCGCCCACCATCTCGTCCCTTCACTCTCCAATCTAATTTTTTATTGCTTTAATAAACTCTTTATACTCTCACTTACTTCATCTGCGTGCCGCAGACATGAAATACAGATTCTACAGTTCTCTGGAATCCACCTTTTATACAGTAGAAAACTAGATATTCTCCTCTTCTGCCCAGTCTTGTCATCTTCACACTGAACAATGTACAGGTCTCCCCTTATCAATCCTGTTTTCTCTTTTCAGTCAAATGGCTCACAGCCTCACACAAGTCAAGGTTCAGTCACAAACTTCAGTCAAGGTTCAACTTTGAAAGCCACGGCATAAGTCATACATCCAGATGCTTCTAGATCATTGCAAATGAAAAAAAAAAGTGCTTTTTTTGGATGCCATACAAACATGGCATCACTAATTAGTGATGACCTAATTAATCTGTTGAGTTAATCTGATCTAGTTAATCTGATCTTGGAAGAAAAAAAAAAAAAAAGAACCCACTACATTTTTCCAACCATCTCTCCAGTTTCTCAAATTATTTTAAACTCTACAGCTGTCCTCCAATGCACTTTAAATCCCTTTAAGGTATAGTGACACCTGTAAATTTAATAAGCAAACTCTGGTTCAAAGTGATGAAACACTGGAAGACCACCCACACCTAATCCCAACATATATCCTCTCATGTCCCACAGGATAGATTATTCTGACAGGACCCCGTTAATAACCATTCACCAAGCAGTTTTATGCAGGCAGTTTTGCACCTCTATTAGGATATTTCCAACTTGATCATGCATTGCCCTTGTCATAAAAGGATAATATATTATTTCAACATGTTTCCTTACTGAGACATATAAGCTCTTACTCATATCCTCGTTATCTCCTCAATATTTATGAAGTGTCTGATATTTATGAAGTGTCTGATGACTTTTTTCAGGCACTGAAAGCATTCTAAATGAATCTGTATCTGCAATTATCAAACGCAGATTCACAATAACCTGCACAGATAAACGCACACTAACTAAAAATCTCAATCATACTGATACATCTCTTACAATCTTAAAATAAAGTAATAAAGAAAACTTTATTTTAACATGTCAACCACCTATCACAAAGCAGCAGATAAAACGAAGAAGTGGCAGATTGGGACTTGAAAGCAGACCTTGAAAAGCTGAAATTTTGTCAAACAAGGAACACTCAAAGGTTTGTGAACTCTGATAAATTAAAACATAGAAACACATTATCACATGTCAAAAAAGATTTGCAGGAAAAACTTGTAAAATAGCAATAAAACTGATAATAAATCCTCTTTCAAATACACTGGAGTCAGCAAGCTCGTCAGAAAATGTAAAGAATGGTTGTTATATAAAAGGAGCTGATAGAAAAAAATCTTTTTCTGCATTCATTTTCACTGTGAATGACCTTCAGAGATTTCCATGCTGAAAAGTCTCTGTATGAAAGAGTCACAGAATCTCTCTTCAGAGACATCAGAAGAAGAGGTTAGAGAACAAACGAAGTAAGAAAAAATTAGCAGGACAGGAAGGTATTTAGCTTTACAACTCAAAAGAAACTTGAGGAAGTTTTTTTCTGATCGGCTTTTAAAGGAGGAAGTAGGCACTCAGAGTGCCTCAGGAATATTAGTTGGGGCCTGATATATGAGGTGATAAAGATGTTGATAAAGATGTTAACTGAAGCGAACAACCAAAAACTCATTTTTCATGGGGAACCCATTTTATTTAATTATATATTATTTTCCCAAGGGAAAACATCAGAATATTGTAGTACTTATTTCTAAATTAAACATATATCACTTGGAGGGCAGTTTAGAAAAACAAAACAACAACAACAAAATAAAAAAAAAAAAAAAAAAAAAAAAAAAAAACACAACAACAAACAGCATGCTCAGAATAGTATTCCAGAAATTGGAATGACTGAACATGTCTGACATCAGTGCACCGAGAGTACAGGAAAATGGTATAGCTCAGTATCCCATTTTCCTATCTGCCTTGAGGACTTTGCTATACACATAATTCCTTAGCAGAACACTCCAACAAATTTGAGAATAAATCAAATCACCATACACACCCAGCTTTCAAATACAGATGGTTACAGTTGGCTATCCAGAGACAAGACCTATCTACATGGTCTTTGTGGAGAATAAGAGAACACGTAAAGATGATGGAAAGGCAACTGAAGAGAGCGAGGAGAGGAAGCAGTCGGGTAGTAGCTACAGTACAGGGACTGGATGAAAGGGGAGAAGGCAGCTGGAAATCAGAGCAGGAAAAAACAAGCCTTCCTTGCCTTAGACTAATTCTTTAGCGGAGGCACTGGACCGAGCACTCCTTGGGAGAGGGGAACACAGCAGTGGGAGAGGAAGAAATGCTGGATCGTTTTTCGTTCTTATTACAAGTTTGGCCACTCTTACTCAGGCTATTTGGCCAGCACGTTCGGAATTACATAATCCAAAATTATCTCAAAATATTATACTCTGGTATTTGAACTTCAAGTAATTTTCACTAGGAATTGAAATACTTGACTCTCTAGAATGGCATAGCAAGAATGCCGGCCTTTTCTTTGCAAATGTCAAACTCTCATAATTGAATTTTGCAAGCTTCATAATACGGTTTATAGCCTAACATATTGTACACACAGTCTGTTTTTATAAACATTAAACAGATTTGTCAACAACTGGTGGCAGTAGAATTATAATTAGATCTATTCATGAAATTCATTATACAGATAAAGAAAATTGGATGTTTTCTTCTGTGTTAATTGACACATTGAACAACTGTGTTCTCAGCCTCACTGCATTTTGCTGTTTTATAAAACTAATTGCAATGCAGAAGTAGTACTGTAGCTCTGTAGCTACATTTCTTTAATTAATCATAGGTCCAAAGACTACATTTAAAAGTTCAGTGTGCATGATACACTGATTTAGTCTAAAATTAGTGGACCTGTTCTCCTAAGGAGCAATGTATAGCAAAGGACTTTTCTCCACACAGATGGGAGAAAGGGATAGTTTAGACCTTAATGAGGTTTCTGAAAGAAATACAATATTGACAGTCTCTGTTAGGTAGTGGTTATTTATGGTGTAAATTTTTGGTTTAGTTTAACAGCTGAAAACTGTTTGTGGTGATTCATAGTTCAGAAACCTTTACTGGTGGAGCACTGTAAGGTTTGACACACGCTGGTAGGGCATGCAGCTTGAAGACATGCACGGGCAAAACAGCAAAACCGTGACACTACAGAATGCAGAGTAAAGCATCCACTAATTTGCACAGAACAAGGATCAACCTCCTGATAGGTATCTGTAGTACAATGTTTACGACCCAAGAACTAGTACAAGTTTAGCTGTTCACATTTCAAGTTCAACTTCATGACAGTGTAGGTTAAAGTACTGACCAACACTTCAATGTTTTTGCAACAGAAAATTCCAGTTAAGCTCCTTCAGTTTAAGCCCTTCAGCTAAATCTTATGTAACAGCTAATAATGAAAGTAAAGGTCCAAAAAGATCAAATAAAATCGTTTAAGTTGATACAGACCTCTAAGATCATCAGGTCCAACTATTAAAATATATGATTTTATTTAAAAATTATCCTTTTTAAGGAAAAAAAGCATACAGTGCAAATCTCAGGTTTGAGTAACATGAGATACAAAGCGCTCCCCTCAAAATCAAAAGTCCTAAAAGAAACATTTTGGATAGATTAAGTGCAAAAAGTGGTCGTAAAAAATTCCAGGACTGAATGCTTTAAGAAACAATTTCTTTATGTCTACCTTGTAGACCAGCTTGTAGAAAACAGAAGTGCAACATTGTACTTTAATGGATACATGCCACCATAACCCCTGAAGTTCTGTTTCACTACAGATAAAACAGCTCCAACAAAGCCCTCTACCAAAGAATCCTACTTTACAGAAAGATTGCATTTTTTTCCTCCCAGCATTGCTTTGCATCAGCAGGGAGAAAAGCTGTCTAGAAGACCTCCTAAAAGTACCAGTTTTTAAGCTGTTTGTTCTTAAGTTTGTTTTGTTTTTATTTGATTTGTTTGTTTGGTACCTCTGTGGACAGGAAAGGAAAAACATGTTTTAAAGAAGAAAAAATTGGCAAAACACAGATAGCCAAAAGTTTGTCAACACTTGAGATGTTCTCTCAGATTTTTGCATCTTTTATGTTTCCTCATATAAAACAATACATACCATAATTGCTTTTTGAAACAGCATAATTGAAATACTAAATATAGCATGTGAATGCAGCATAAATCTGATAGAGCCATTTAGAGTGTCTACCATTACAGAGAAACGTCTGCAGAAACTTTTTGTCCAATTTTCACATAAATCCCAGACATCGTCTAGGAGTCCTGTGTTACGGTATTTCAAGAAAGATTGCCTCTGGCTTCTCACTCATAGAACACTAGTTATAAGACAGTATTTGGTTATTGGAGAAAGAAAAGATGATAGCACAAGACCAAAACAGCTGCTTCAGGAGCAGAGGATCCTTTACTAGCCAGACAACTCATGGCTGACTACTTGTTCTTCAAACAACAGCAAAGCATCTGAAGAAACTGGAGGCAGCAGGGAACTGCATATACTCATACATGTGCTGGCGACTGGCTAGTGCCTATAACATGGCATGGGAAGCACTTTACACCCAGTGAAAAATGTAAGTTAAAAATAAATACCTGAAATTTAATTCTCATTGATATGCTGAAAAAATGTTTACGCACACAAACATGGAAAGCAATTCTGACAAAAGTAACAAACAGTGACCGGAAAAAAAACACGTAATGGATTTCAAAAACCTGCAGATGTTTCTTTGCAATAAAAAATACAAGGTGAATATTCTCCAATACAAGGTGAATGCTACTACTTCCTGACCTGACAAGGAAAATAATAAAAGATACTGAATCAGAATTGAAAACAGAAAGAACTGAACAGGTACATACATATAAAAATCAGGATTAAAATCAAGGTAATAAAAACTACAGCTATCAAAGTCACAAAAGAAGACAGGCAAAGCCCCACAAGTACATTAGAAGCAAGAGCTGAAGGACACCAAAAAATCCATGTCATTATGGAGTTAAAATAACTAGTCATGTCAGAGAGGACTGAAGGATTTTATGCCACTTTAATTTTAAGCGAGGCTGAACCAAGAAGAAAAGTGGGTGTCTGGCTACATTAGAAGCATTCATACTAAATGAAAAGACAAAGCTCACACTCAAGCAGATGCTCCCAACCCATACAGGTGCTTATCTATGTGGTACACATAGTGAACTGCAACCAAGAAATACACACCAACAGTATTAAGCAAGCACCCATGTGAAGGAGCTTTACCTGAACCCTAAAGCAAGATGGACTTTTTGGTTATTGGTAACAAGTGACAGCAGAATCACAGAATGGGCAGGGCTGGGAGGGACCTCTGAAGATCATCTGGTCCAACCCCCTGCCAAGCAGGATAGCCTAGAGTACATTGTGCAGGATGGCAGCCAGGTGGGTTTTGAATATCTCCAGAGAAGGAGACACCACAGCCTCTCTGGGCAACCTGTCCCAGTGCTCTGTCACCCTCACAGCACAGAAGTGCCCCCTCATAGTGAGCCAGAACGTCCTGTGCTTCAGTTTGTGCCCATTGCCTCTCATCCTGTTGCTGGGCACAACTGAAGAGACTGGTTCCATCCTCTTGACACCCTTCCCTCGGATATTTATATACATTGATGAAGTCTTCCTTCAGTCTTCTCTTTTCCAGGCTAAACAGGCCCAGCTCTCTCAGCCTGTCCTCGTGTGAGTGGTGCTCCAGTCCTCTCACCGTATTAGTAGCCCTCCTCTGGACTCACTGCAGTAGCTCCATCTCCCTCTGGCACTGGGGAGCCCAGAGCTGGGCACAAGACTCCAGGTGTGGCCTCGCTGGGGGCAGGATCACCTCCCTCAACATGGCGGCCTGGGCCTGGGCTGAGGTGGGATAGAGCCCTGGGGGGATCAGGCAGGGACATGCAGTGCTGCCTGAGTCCTTGGGGCCTGGGCAGACATTTCACTTTTCCTTCTGCAAGCTTTCCATAAGCTTCATTGTACAATGTGAATTACTGTCTTCCCAACAGTAACACAGTCATAGAGGAAAGTAAGGAGCATTCATACATGAACACTGACCTTGTAGCGCTCTTACAGAACGCAAAGACGCCGTAGTTGCTTCAGACCTAGCTCAGAAAAGTCTCTTCTTTCAACTCATTTCCTCTTTGAAACTACACATTTCCAGGAACTGTTCCCTAACAGTGTAAAGAAGCAGGTTTTCTGAAACTTGCAAAATTTGCTGCATGATTGGTGGCTGAATCCTACCTTTGCTTGACCTTGCAGTCTTCTTCACACTTCTCAAGCTACACGTGCAGCATTTTTGCTGTTAGATTTACATCAATTTATATTTGTACAGTTTGAAACAAATCTTAGAATTCTATCCAATTATCTATTACACACTACAGAGCAAGACAGACCAGAACTCCAGTCTCAAACTCCTCAGCCTGGTCTGCAGTGTGAGTAACTGAGCAGAACAGGGGGAGAACTGGCAGGAGTGTGCATCCTCTTCCCTCCCTTCTCCAGATGTAACTCAGACCATGATGTACGAGCACAGAACAAGTTATTCTCCTTGAGCACTTCAGAAGGTTCCTTTGGATATCTCATCCCTCTTTTGGCTTATCCTGTGGCTTATGAAATAAAAATAAATACCTTTATTTTAAATTAAAGTCTGACTGTCTGACCTTCACGGTTTACTTTCCAAGAAAAGCCAGAAAGCTTAGCTTCAGATTTTCTATAATTTCCATTAAAACTTCACTTGGGTACCACAGCATTTGATTTCAGACAAGTTTAAAATGGAGAAGAAAGAGCAAGCATTAGGGCTTTTATTTTATTTAGTTACTTTTTCTAGAATAAAGTATCTATCTGCCTTTGAGAAAGGAGGCAAATATTGAGAACACTTTAGTCAGGGAAAAAAACAGGTTTATTTTAAAATCTTTTTTCTTTTTTAAGTCTCAGTAATAAAGCATAAAGCTCCACCAATGCATCCAGTGATCTGTTAGACATTTAACAGTATTTATGACAGTAGTTTTTCAAGTAATTTCCCAGAACTGAACCTATCTTTCTATCTACATATTTTTCATCATTTCTGATAACAAAAATAATTCTTCGGTATTTTTCTGTCTCTACATTTGTTTATCAATACAACAAACCTCCCACGTAATCACTTCCTTATTTATTTCAACTCTGAAGACACACGTTTTCAGAGCATTATTTCACTGTGCCTAGAAAAGAATGTTCCTTTATATTATTTGCTTGCATTACTCTACTGAAAACGTTTTTTGCACTTGTTAGTGAGATGGTTATGTCTTTTACATAGATCATCTTCTAGTGACATTTTTTTTTAAAGCAAGCTTGCAGCTTAGCCCCAGCAGGCAGCTCATCACCACCCAGCTGATCACTCACTCTCCCCAGGTGGGATGGGGGCAGAGAATTGGAAAGGTAAAAGTGCAAGAACTCACGGGTGGAGAGAAAGGCAGCTCACAAGGTAAAGCAAAAGCCAGGCACGCAAGCAAAACAGCACAAGGAATCCATTCGCTGCTCCCCATCAGCAGGCAGATTACACCAGTCTACACAGGACTTTTTATGCAAACTGCTGCAACTAAGCTAGGATTGTTTTGTTTACTTGTTTCCAAAAAAAAGATGCAAGCACAGTGCTGTTACTTAACAGCACTGTAACTTAACATGAAATCAAAAAGACAGAAAAAAGACAGGAGTCTAAGGTCTTTTTCTTCCCTTTGTACCTTGCAAGAGGCTTACATGAATATGTTTCTTCAACAATGAAAATCGTGCACGTCCTCCTCCACACATCTTAGTCCTGAGACGAGGATAAAAAGTTTTTCCCAAACCTTATCTACCAAATTAATGAGTGCAAGTAACAAATATTTTTCTGATGGGGACAAAACAAAATTATTTGTATATACTTACAGATTTCAAGTTTACAGAACACTGAAGACCTAAACTTCTGAGCTAAGAGTTAGTTCAATAAAAGATATTTGCTTAATGCATATCAGAAGTTAAGATAAACAAGGTACAAAAATAACAAAACAAAACAAAAAAAAGCATCCTTATGAACTGCTTTAAGATGGTTGAGCTAATAAGCACCACTAAAAAACTCTTGCCAAGCTGTAAGTGCTAGTCTGCGAAGCCTGAAGAGGGTAGGTCCATGCTGCATGTCCACTTTGAGTGGAAACACTACGTGCAAGCTGGTCCCAAACTCCACCAGAAGTCACCAAGATCTCTTGTCACTGCAAGTCCCAGAATTTCCTTCTCTAGAAGCTTTATTTCACATGCAAGGAACAACCCTAGCCCTTTCAAGCATTACTGTAGTGCCTGTGAGTTGTAACACTTGCAACTGAGTATTAATGTGAAATCCATCCAGCCTGCTGACATCTCTGAGACGGGCCAGTTCAGACAGCAGCATTTGTTCCATCTCAGAACACGTGACTTCCAGTCAAAAATAAATAAATAAATAAATAAATAAATAAATAAATAAATAAATAAATAAATAAATAAATAGTAAGAGTTCCTCTGACCTCAGCAAAGCGTAAAGGCAACACACGCCACTAGGAAATGTAGCAGTATAATTTTACAGGCATCTCAGAATGAATGCACCAGCCACCTAATAAAAGCATTTTCTGGCCACTCAGCTATCACAAAGAGTAGCAGGACAATAATTTGGTTTAATGAAAGCTTTTTCAACAGCTTTCTTATTTATCATAGCTACAGCTTACGCTGTCATGAAACTTCAATATGTACCACAGAAGTCACATCAGTTCTGAAGTACTAAATCACAAGAGTCGCAGGGTTCAGAAAGCTTTTTTCCAGCAGATGCAATGTTTTACAATGTACTAGGTGTAATATTAATATTTCTAGTCTCCTCTAAATCACAACACTGTCAGGGAACACAAGCCAATTTAGAGAAATTTCATATATGTACCTCCATTTTATACTGCTCTAACAGCATAAAATGAAATAATTAAATTCTACATTAAGAATTAATGTATTTTTCCTTTATTTCAGATCCATTCTATCACATTAGAACATTACAACCTAGTTCCTGTATTCAGTCAGTAATTAACTAGCAACAAGAACACAATAAACATCTGTACAAGAAGTATCTACATGAAAATTACAAATTTTGCTGCCTAAAGGTATTGTATTCAAATTCAGTATGAACCTCCCAAGGCCAAATTGGCTCTACTCCAACTTGCAAAAATTAACTGATATAAAAGCATTATTTCACATTTTAACACATAATACCAAAATCAGCTCTACAAATACACACTAAATTCTAAAAATTAATGCTTTCCATACATATTTTTTAAAGTGTAATGAAAAGATCACATTTATTTTTTTTTCTAATTCATGTTATCATTTTCTTACTTAAGCTTTTTTTTCTATCTAATAGTAAGTACTCTTTAATCAAAAAAAGAAATCAAGAATTTAAAAACTGGAAATCTCCACAAACACATGCTGAACTAAATTTAATACATAAGTACCACTCTGCAGAAATAAAAATAACTGTGAAAAGAACATCCTTACTTGGAAACTATTAGTGATCCAATCAACTAAGAGTCAAATTGTAACAAGAAATGTCTACAACTGTTCCACAGTTTCCAATTTATGAAACTTTTTAGAACTTTGTGACCTCTTCTTTGGCAAAGCCATGTCTTTATTATTTGGCATAAGCTTTGTTTTCATGTGTTTTCCTGCTGCAGCTAAGCCCACATGCCATGCTGTATTTCTGTACCTTGTTACTCAGCATCACTGATGTCACTGCAGCACTGTAGGCACAGCATTGTGCCCCATCTGTGACCGTCACTTGGGACCACTGCTGGAAGAAGTTTACACATCTTTCTTCTCTGTATCACACATTCAAAACATTTCAGAGGGCTGTCCCTTTCATAACAGAAAGGCAATCTAGTAGGGGGTTTCTTTGCGCTTTGCTCCAAATAATCCCCTCAGTTCTGCAAAGGAGCATGATGTGCATTCTGATTTTTTACAGAAAATCTCCACCTTCTAAAACCAGAAGAGGCTATCAGAATGAATAACCATTTCCCCAGTTGCTTAATTATACATCATTAGAGAGGCACTGGACTAGTTCAGCTCACTGACTTTACCCCTATCAGTTTGCTTTTCTCTCAACGCACAGAAAATCATAGAATAAAGGACTGTAAAAGCTAAAATCTGCCTATCAACCACGTGAGTAGCACCAAACAGATTGCCTGACAGACGGGGACTCCACACCCAAGCATGACGAGCCGGTCTACATTTGTGATTGCCATGGTCATCATGGGCCACAAAGGAACAGCAAATCATGGTTAAACGGGGTAAGGAACAGACGTGATGAACTGGTGGTTCCAGACGGACACAGCATGCAGACGCTGGTGGTCCTGACAGGGCAATGCCGTCCAGTCTCAGCACCAAGCAGCAGCCAGGACTTCGTGGAGTGCCCTCTGCAACTCAGCTGTGCCACTGCTTCCCCAGCAGGGACCAAGCAGAAGCACTGCAACAGGCAGGTTTCCCAGAAAAACTCCCCGGCCACCACCTCTGCATTTCTCCAGATAGGAGAGCAAATACACCCCTCCATAATGAAGCTCCCGTACCCTTCAGAAAGCAGTTCCATTTCCTCACTACAGAACCACTTCCCTACCCAAACTCTCCAGCAGCTGCCTTCCCATTGCCCTAACACAAACAGAACCAGTACTTAACTGGTACCATTATTCAGTGCTTAACCCTTACTCTTACTACCCTTCCCACAGGTTCTCCTAGCTGTTTTCAGGAGGAAGCGAAGACAGCTGTAACTCCGCATTAAGGCATCGGCATGTTGATTCCCTGCGACTGTCCTGTTAGCTGCTGGAAAGTAGGACACACAGTAGCTAAAGTTTACCGCACTGTAGCTGCAGAAAAATTATTATAAAACAACTGCTACTGATTAAGATCACTTCCAATAGTCTCTAACTCTGCCAGTTAAATCCTCTGTTGTAGGTGTTTAGCTCAAAAATTAATTTCCCTTTTAATAGCTCAACCAGAAAACATGTAAGCATCTGTTTTCCCAAACTAGAGACACACTTGTACCTCTTTCAGTAGCAGCTGTATTAAATTTACTCTCTTGGTAGAAGACAAATTCTCTGTTACAAAAAGTCACCAAATTTCTAAGTTGTTTTATCTGCAAAATAGAGAAGTTCCTACATCACCCCATTGTGTAACTTGCTTTGGTTTTCGTGTTGACCACTTCCATGCACAGGTGCTAAACGGACTTAAAAATAATCTAGCATGCAGAAGCCCAGGTGCAAAGACAAAGTCGTATTTCTTGTGGAGCAGCTGTCCCCTCCTGCTCCAGCCAGGAGGAACCAGGCACCATAACACAGATTCAGCTTGCCAGAGGAATGGGATCTGCAAAGAATCACATTGTACAGAAATGGAACTGGACTGGTTCTTTGAACATCTTTCTTCTACGGGCTGGTGCGCAAAGATTTTCATTGTTTTCTTTAACAAAGCATTTTTCAGCTTATTTCTAATATCTAAGTAGGCCCCACCACTGCTCCTGCATGCAATATTGCTTCCCTTGTTTTCAGTAATTCTGGAAAGCCTGAAAAACCAAACCAGTTTTTATGTTAACAAGAGGCATATCTCCTAGTAGCACATACTTTGAATAAGCACTAGGTACTCAACTAAGGCCTGCAGCAATGAAGCGTTACAATTTTAAGACTTCCCTAACTTGTTCATCCTGCAAGCCAGCTTGACAACTTGAGGGTGCAGAGGTGCAGAAACCCACAGAAATACCATTAACAATAGTGACAGAGCTCAGTTGACCTGCAACTGATAGACAACCACCATAGCTCCTCTACACTCCCAGAACCACAAAGGTATTTGTAAACAAGAAGATGGCCTGTGGTGCAGCAGGGGCAAAACACTTCTGCAATTCTTGGAAGAAAAACCTGCACGGTTTCTCCGAAGGTCAGAGGTTTGTTAAAGTAGATCTACAGTAACACAGTACTGAAAGTTAAATCAACTACGAACTGTACTAATGAAAGGCAAATACTAAAGAGGAGCAGAAAAGAGAAGGTTAAGGAAAACCACTGGAGTAATAAGTGCCTTAAAAATAGCTTTTGTTTGTTGTCTATCTAAAGAAATATTAATTCAGTTAATCATAACCACATCAAAACATTACAGTTGCTGAACAGCCAAGGCAGTCTTTGATTTTAATGGGAAAGTTTCATGCATCAGGAATGCAGATGCATCAGAGCTATAACAGGAAGATGGGATAAAAAGAACGTACTAGGATCCTAACACCCTATTATATTTTCCGTGTTACATACTATACACTCCCAAGTTACAGAGTTACTTGGAGATAAATCTCCACATTAAAGTAACATGTAGAAGGCAACTGGGGAACTACAGAAGAACAACTGAGAAAGTATTTACATCCTCAAATGAATACATGCATAAATAAAAAAGATACGCTGAAGCTAAGAAGTGCTAAGTACAACTTCTCCTACCCACGCTGTTTTGTCTTTATATTCACTTATCAACAATCAATCCAAATTTTAGACAAATTTAGAAAGAAACAACCTTTCAGCACTGATAGGGCAAGTTAACATAATTTTATAGTCATGCAAAGTGGTGAAGATGGACCTTGATGGTAAAGTTGGACCTATATTTATGTACTGTCATGCAATTAATTTTCTTTAAAAAAATAAAACTTAGCAAAGCAGGTAAGACCAATTATTAACATGTTCCAATACATAATATAACAAAGTCTCTCATTGATCCAATCATTAGCATAATTCAATGGCAGTCAAAATTTGTGCAGTTTGGACACATCATTCCCCAAAAAATCTTTAAGGCACATCAGTGTGCAGATGAATTATTTTCCCCTTTTCCTTTCAGCTCCATTCTACTAAGTGTCAGGAACTGATGCTAATGCCACTGCAGCAACCACAGTAGGTCACAGGATGCAAGGAGGCTGCAGCTGCAATGTACGTGAGAAGGAGTTGCAAGCTGTTTATCACTATTAACAGTTGGTATGAGCAATTTTACATTCCAAATGCATCCACTAAAGGAATGACAGAAGACCTGGACGACAGAGCTACCACTTTTTTTTTTTTAGGATTATCACTATTTTCATAACTTTTAGAGTATCTCCAAGTACACTTGATGACAGACAGCTTCGCTTACTTACTGAATGAGCTTTCACATTACAATTAAGTTGCTCAAAATAAAAGCATTACCTTGCAATAAATAACAGGAAGTAAAAAATAGATTAAATTAACCCAAGTCAGACACATACCTTTAGCCACAGCTTCTTTATACTTTTCTTTGGCAGAATTTACTTCTTTTATTAGTTGTCTATAGCTAGATTTTAGTTTCTCTAGTTCTGTCTTTGTGACCTTCAAGAAAACAGAAATATAAAGAGCAATAAGAATACTTATCCCCAGCATTAAAAATGTTAATTCTCTTTCACTAATCCTGACTGGATTTACTTCCCAAAATAAGTATGTTAACACTTTCTGTTGTCTTGAGATAGTCTTAACAGGCTATTCCACAGGGTAACAAAATTTTTTAAAAAATCAACAAATGTATGGAATGGAACAAGATGCCTGGAACAGAGTCCCCCACATGGATCAGAGCAGTAGAGTGTAATAACTAAAAGGAAATCCAGCTTATTATAAACACTATTCTATTTCAATCAAAATGGAGAAAAGCACAAAAAAAAAGATGCTCATTAAACACACTGGATGAAAAAGTTCTCTGCAAAATAAGGAATTATTTTAGTGTCTCAACTACCAAGACAAAAGAGCTTTTGGATATAGCATTTTACATAAACAGTTTAGAAATAGCAACTGTGCATGAACAGATCTAC
Organism: Aythya marila; assembly: GCF_965140915.1. Classification (NCBI taxonomy): domain Eukaryota; kingdom Metazoa; phylum Chordata; class Aves; order Anseriformes; family Anatidae; genus Aythya; species Aythya marila. The sequence continues at coordinate 60,806,923 of NC_139080.1, read as the reverse complement.
CTGTCATAAGACTTGAATTTATAAAAAGAAAATGTAAAAAAAGAGTGCTGTAGAACAAAGCACTTGAAGGAGTTTCTTTCCATCAGAAGCAGCTCCACTGATCACAACATTTGTTCAGAAAACTACAATGATGTTGACTCTCCTAACCCCAATTTTCATTCACTGTGTGAAAATTAGTGCACTATTCAGAAATACTCACAAATCATCAATTTGATAACAAAAGCTCATAACGAACCAGCCACTATAATACCAAAAAGGTGGCATAAGTGGTAAAGAAAATTAAAAACTGTGACAAAGCAATATATAGTCACCATGGAAGAGGAACTTAATCTAATGGAAGCACCCTCGCTGTGTTGACAAGGAAATCTGGAGTGCAGGAAAACTGCTCCTCATGCAACTAGCATGAAGAAAACTGGTGTTCACAGTTCTTCCTTTCTTCCTTACATCAGGCCCAGACACTCCTGTTCTCACCACTACTATCCTCACCCACAAGAACAACATCCGGAGACTTAATGGAATTCCCTTAAGAGCAAACAAGATGCTATATATAGTTTCTATTCCTGGGCTACCTGTGCACAGGTTTACACAGGTTTAACTTACAGGCAAGAAATTTTGTGTACATTAGTCCCAAATTTTTATCTCATATTTATACATATTTATGCTGTAAATCGCTCACATCTGCTGTTATTTTAAATTAATAGAAATGGTATATGAAAAATAAACTTTATGGCAAACTTGTATTATGAAATTGTGTTAAGCAATGGATAAGAAGACAGGATTAGCTAGTGAACACGACTAACATACACACGGTAATGAATGTGCTTCTCTCACAAAAAAAAAAAAAAAAAGTAAAATTTAATTAGGCCGCTAATACTAAGAAACTTTTGTAATAACTGTGAAATGAATTTTGCTGATTCTTAAACTGCGTTCTTCCACCAGAGAAAATCAAAGTGTCTCCATCTTCAATTAACTCTCAAGAAGGTAAAGTGGTGAAGGATTAGGCGACCTTATTGCTCTTTACAGATACCTTAAAGGAGGCTGTAGCGAGGTGGGGGTTGGCCTGTTCTCCCACGTGCCTGGTGACAGGACGAGGGGGAATGGGCTAAAGTTGCACCCAGGGAGGTTTAGGTTGGATATTAGGAAGAACTTCTTTACTGAAAGGGTTGTTAGACATTGGAACAGGCTGCCCAGGGAAGTGGTGGAGTCACCATCCCTGGAGGTCTTTAAAAGACGTTTAGATGTAGAGCTTAGGGATATGGTTTAGTGGGGACTGCTAGCGTTAGGTCAGAGGTTGGACTCGATGATCTTGAGGTCTCTTCCAACCTAGAAATTCTGTGATTCTGTGATTATCCTTATCTCAATGTATATATATCAAGGAATTGCCCAACTAAGTAGCACAGCATTCTAAATTTTTTTTCCTCAAAATTCAAAAAGAAAGAAAAAACACCCAGGATCTTAATGGGAACTGAAATAAACCTGAAGATACAGGTTTTATTGTATTGTGTAAAAAGCATGTGTCCCATTGCCCTCAAGAATTTTACCAAAGAAGATTCCTCATTGTGCAGGTCTCTAGAATAAGAATGTATGATACGTAAGTATTTCACCTGAAGGAAAATATATATATTTTTTGGCCAAATTGCCTGAAGATTATGAACTGCAAAGACATGGATATTTACAAGTTTTGGATAATGCCCTGGGAAATAATAAGTATTTTGTCAGCACATATAATGAAAACAGACATAACACCACAAAACACAAAAACTGTTTTGGATTTCTGGGAACCATTCTGTAGTGTTCTAGTGACACAGAAGCTTTGAATAAACAATGTCAGCTAACAATGAAGGAACACATCAAATCTAACCAAAATGTTGTTCAAATGCTTCTTGGGAAAACCAGGAAGGCAGGAGCTGGGGAGGGGGTGGGGCAAGAAGGGAATTACAAAACCAGTGCAAGTTTATTCATCTTGCATCGCCATGCAGCCCATGATTAAAAACAATATAGTTTGTAATTAAATATTTGGGGAGTGCTTAATGTCTTAAAGACCTGAAAAAAGTCTTATTTAAAAAAACTGCATTTTGTTAACTGCATTAAGTTAACTTAATAGCACAATAAGTATGTTTTATAAAGTCTCCCTAAAACTCTACCTGAACACCCACCAGTCTTGCTTCTGCTGCACTTTATTTCTTATATTTTCTTTCTTTCCCCATTTCTCCATTCTCTATAGAATCATAGAATGGCTTGTGTTGCAAGGGACCGTAAAGATCATCTAGTTCCAACCCCCCTGCCATGGGCAGGGACACCAATAAATATAAATTTAGCATCTATTATTTCTAACATATGCCACCACTTTCCCTCCATCTTCAATCCTGACAATTTCCAGATGCACCAATCCATAAGTGGACGTGATTATTCGGCCTGGAAATTCTATCAGATAAGCCAGCCAATAGATCAGATAAACCAACCATGCATCAAATAGAATGTACTTCTCACAGCCAATACCTGGGGAAGATGCCAAGATCCCAGCAGATTATTGAAGCAGTCCTAACAAAGCCAACATATTTAACATGATGTATGTTTAGTAGTAGTTTAAGGTTCTTCTTATAACCAGCCCACCAATCTTTTTCTCACCAGTCCACGATATTTGTAGTATATTACTCATACGTTATAATTATTTTACTCCAAATCTCTGAGTCTCTGATGAAAGAGAGAAGAAGCAGTGCTTTCCTTTCTCTCAGTAGACCTTTCAAACTATCAGTTTATTCTTTGACATTTGCAGCTAACCTTCCCCCAGAGCACCTGAATTGAACTGATTTCTGTCAGCTTTACTGGCTAGACACAATGCTTTCAACATCAGCAAGACAAGGGACTTGTAATAAAAAAGGTCCCGAAGCGCTCCATCTGCAGCCTTAATATTTGGTTTATATGTGATTTATATTTTAGAATAAGAGAATAAGAACTAGAATCTCATCCCCACTCAAAACAGTGCAGATTGTAAGGACCACTCAAAAAAAAAAAAAAAAAAAACCACTTTTCAGTGTCCTGGTCCCAGGGATTTCTAGAGTGAAGTGAGAACAAAAGAGGTGGCACAGGAAAGTGTCATGCAGAACATGCAGAATCATCCTCTACTGGAACAGCAACATTTCCGATGTTATCTGTCTAAATAAATTCATGCAGAATAAAGTTTTCCATCTCTGCCTTGTCAGCTAGCAAGGGAATGAAAACGTGAAGGAGATAACTAAAATTTAAACTAGACAGCCTACATAGCACAAATCACCACTTTTACAACAGAGAAAACAGAACTAAAAAAATTCATCCTCAAGATATTTTTTTTTTAATAAATTTAAAAGCTACAATTAGGCTAGAAAGAACAATTGAATAAAATACCTTGTACATCTCTGCTTCAATTTGTTGATGGACACCTAGGTAACTCTTCTTCACTTGCTGCTTATCTTTGATCATCATTGTAAGCCTATGCAAAGGCCCAGAATTAAGATCCTCTGCATGTGTCTTCATTATTTTGCTCAGCTGTTCTGTTTGTTGTACGACAAGCAACCAAGACTGAAAAAAAAAGAAAAGAGAAAAAATCAGAACAGAAAAGCAGTCACATACTCCGGATTATAAATAACCAAACAATGAATGCAAACTGTGGGAAAAGATGCAACATTATTTAAAACAATTCAGTACAAAAAATAATTAAACTTCCCAAATTCACTTGAGATCTTTCAAAATAAAACTCTTGCTGCTATACCAAAGCCATGCCTTGAACTTGCTCATAAAGTCCTAAAATAAGCATCACAGACAAAAATACAGGACTGCATGGTGGCTCTTCAGCACTGCCCTAGCAATGCTGAACACCCACGAAAGCCTTCTCCGGATTACCTTCTCACCACCCCTAACAAGCACGCACTGGTGTTATTTGTCCTCCCATCTCCTAGTCCCAGTTACTCTGTTCAATCTGACTTCCTTGCCCTTGTCTAAGCACCTGACGGCAATATGCATTTGAGTTGCTGCTGTTTAAGAGGACACCATTTGTCAGCTGCTTCACGCAGCTGCCAGCATCAGAGCCCAGGCCACCAGTGGCAAAACTCAGGGAGCTAACAGGTTAAGAGGCACAGGCAGCTACTCATCTGTCACAGCAACTGAACAGCCCGCTGCACCCTCACCTTCATAACTTCCTTGGCCATTCTGTCAGTCAGTTTTCAGGGCAGCCTAACACACCCTGGCTTTGAATTTTGATTAAGAACTGTACGAGGAACACCAAGACTTTCAATGCACAGCAGAAATCAACAAAAAAAAAAATAGAGTTCAGTTCAATTGCACGTATTTATTACCCTAAAGGACCCTGTCACACTTGGTAGATAGGAACAGTATTGGATTCATTAGACACAATTCACTACAGACTGCTGTGCTGCAGTTATAGTTTCCGAATGGCCATTTCCAAAACAATTATCAGTTCGTGAAGGCAGCCAGTATGCTAGTTTCACTGGCATTTATCCTACTCTTACTAAACATAATCCACCTTAAATCTTCACAACTTACAAAATTAATTTGTTTGGTAATTCTGGGATTTCCCTGTATCTTACACATAACCATATGTACGCGTTCATATATACATATATAAATCTCTCTATATAAATAAGTATCCCCATCTCTACATGACAATGCTGCAACTCAGAGTGGATTTTAGAGAACAGAATGAAAGTTAATTCCTGTATACATTAACCCATCTTTAATGTTTCCTTTAGCTGACAAACATTGCAGCGACTGGCACAGAGCTATCTCAAACTGCTCCAAGTGTGGTGCTGTAAAAGCTCGCAGACTGAAGCTTCCTGGTTGTATCTGAAAAGCGCCTAATCTCTCCATTACAGAGCACTTTCCCAATGACAACAGAAGCCATGTTGCAAAGCTTCGTACAATAAAAACAACATTAAACATCTGTATCAGAGCAGTGCATGTGGAAGAGTTCGTAACAGCACTCTCAGAAGTCAAACAGTAGCAGGAGTCACGCATTTTCTTTAAGAGTGATTTATGACTGGTGAGTCAAGTATCGTTTCAATCAACCCTAAGAAGCACAGAAAAAGCAGATTTTCAACAGGACGGATACTCTAACGAAATACATAGTTTAGAATTCACTAAATAAGCCCAATTAATACTGAAACATAGTGAAAACCTGTCTATTTAAAAATAAATAAAAAAAATAATTTGCACATTTTCCCATTCCTTACATCCCTCTTTCCATACCGAGAAAGCATTGGTTAAACGGGATTTCTGTGTATTGTATGATTATCTTTTATCATTTTAAATGGCAAAAGTTAAGGTGAAAAGTCATAATTGGGGAAGGGCTTCAAAAATGGAGATTTATACGGAACAAAAACACAGCTGGGTGGGGACAGCAGAAAAGGCAAAGCATTTCCTTTCACATAAAAAAACACAATCCATCAAAAGCAATAAAATATAATATTGTTTGGTTTAACAGTATTTTTTAGACATATACGCGCACAAAAAAGCTTATGGGAAGCACTTAAAAAAACCCTGCTTTTCTGGCGTTAGAGGTTCCCGCCACTACGCCTTCCAGGAAGTTTACTGCCTCTGCATGGAAAAAACACCGGACAGATTTACGCAAACAGCTCCCTCAAAGTGCTCGCTCTTACTGCATGCTTAAAAAAAAAAAAAAAAAAAAGAGGCAGAAAAGATTAGAGAGCTCAGAATTTATTTCCAAAACCACATTTGAATACCCAGAATCAAATATATAGTTACAGACTTTTAAATCTTAGGAGACGTAAGACGGTAGATTTATGCCCCATAACAACTGGGTCAGATTTTGATTCTGTAAAATGTCAGAGACAATAAGTGTCATGAAATAGCGAAGTGTATTAGAACAGTGGGAGTAAAATAACCAAACAATAATTCAGGTATTTTAACTGCCAAAACCAGTGACAATGTATCACCACATAACCTTGAAATCCAAGCTGACAGTGCAATTTCAAGGCAAGCCCATACAAAAGACCTATCAGTGGTATATGAATACTTTTGCTGTTATGCAAACATGCAGAGATCAGGGATGGGGCTTAAGAGAAAAACACCACCTCCTTAAAAGAAAAAATAAAAGGAACAAAAAATAATCCTGAAAAAATAACTCAAGTGCCAACATCCAAAATGACTTCAAAACGTGACACAGATGCCTCTGTTCAACACATAAAGAAAATGTCTTAAGACACACCTTCAGCTTCTAAAAGTTCATTTCTCATAGGGAAAAAAAAAAAAATTAAAAATCACTCAAGTGGCTAGGCTGAACTGGCCAATTGAAGTATAAGGGTCACAATGCTCAGGACCCTGGTGCCAGTACTTCTTTACTGTTCTTGCTCTAATCCACTGTTTCATTGCCCAGAAGAGTTGCAGGACAGCTTAGCAAGCACATGAAAACAATCCCAGTGGGGCAGTAATAGCAGGAACGACTAAGCATACCATTAATTCTGTAAAAAAAAAAAAACAACTGTGGGATATGACAGTAGAAAGTCTGAAGAAAATACCTGACTTCTGCCATTATTAGTTTAACAAAAATGCTTTAACATTAATTTACCAAAATCATCACAACTGTGTATAAGAAGCGTAGCTAGGTGAGTAGCATTTCAAGTACACCACCCAGACACACAGATGAAAAACAAATGCAGCTCGCAACTTACATTGCAAGTATTATTGTGCGAGGCAGGGGACAACAACAGGACTAATTATAGATACGCACTGTGCAGCGCTATTTTGGGGGCAGCTGAAGCAGTCTAGCTGTCTCAGTGCAGCTTTCACATCACACACACAGCCACTGTACTCCAGTATCAATCTAGACTGCTGCACAAGGAGCACTGATGTTCCTGCTGCAATGCCATAGCTGGCATTCAAGCAGCAATTCCATAAGCCCACTGCATAAAAAACTGCTTTGTCTAAAATTTAACTTGACCCAAAAATTGTATTTTCCTGCAGAGTAGAAGATCAGGATTCATGCCAGACTGAAGGGGCTGTGTAACCACTGCTGCAGCAGAAAGGACAGATATTGAATAAGGCACTAAAAGAGAATTGTTTTCTCTCATCAGGAAGGAATCCAAGTCAGAAGTGAAGCTTATGAGCAGGTGAAACAGGGAAGTTTGCTTCATCAGTACCCTCCCTGTACTTGCTCTAAACCTGACCATTAACAGTTTGCGGGAAGGACAGCCTTACCTTTATAAAAAGTCAACACAGTAATTTTAAATGGGATGCAAAATAACTGCACAATTATGAGGAACATCCTGAATTAACGTTTTGTTTTTACACCACATACTGTGGTGTGAATAACAGGCGGAATGCTAAGCTTTGCCTTGGTTTCCTGGTATTTTTCTATTTCTGTCACAAATTCTATACAGCATAAACAATAGTTCCTATTTAACTGTCTCAAAAGAAAGGCTTACTACAACATTCCCTATTTTCAAAACACTAAACAGATTAGCAGCCTCAACCCAAAGCCCTAAAATACCAAACTTCAGAATCCAAGATTCCAGCTTAGTTAATAATCTCAAAGTAAGACTGGAGTTCAGCTCCATGACACTGAGCTCATTTTAAACACTTGGGCAACATTAACTCTCAAGCAGCTGAATCAACACGAATCCAACACAAACTAAAATAAACACACCAAAATCCAGCTTCTTATCTTATTCAACTCTTATTTCCTTAATGTAAGGATATTACTAATTCAAAATACTTCAGTCTTACCTTGGACACGTTGCTGATATAATCCAACTGGCAAGTGCTTTCTTTATCTACTTGATTACAGAGATTCTGTAAAGTAGAGGCATACTCTTTATCACTTTTTACACGCATGACCATAAATTTCTTCACCGTTTCCAGCAGTCGTAGTTCCCAGTCTTGCAGTTTTAATAAAGCATCATGAGAGTACTTCAGGTCACTTCCAAACCCCATTTTTAAGGCACTATATACCGCACGGGTGAAAATATAGGCTCTTCACCACATCTGTAAGTAAAACAAGGTTCATGAGATCCAAACAGAAGAAAACCTTTTAAACATTACAAAGAGCAACTCTTAACGTCTAAATGCTGAAATAACTTAGCCACAGGACTACCTAACACCGCATTGACACAGACAGAAAGGTCAGAGAAGCATTTCAAACGCCAAGCTGAACTGAAAGAGATCCGATGTCCTCGCTGTCGCTTTGAGCTGCCAGCGTCACTTCAGTTTGTGACCTCCAGTTTCCCACCTGTAAAACAGCAGCACAATGGCACCTCCGTAGCTGAAAGGGGAGTTATGAGGGAACACACTGATGCACCTAAGAGACACTAAACAACACACGTATTTAATCAAATAAATATACGTGACGCTATCTCCAGACAAGAACTGCCATTACACTGCTTCACTCCTGGTGACCCAGAATACTTGATTCTAGTGAATACCGTCCTAAGGACATAAAAACCTCCAAATGAACCATCGGTTCTCAGGCACTGCATCTAAAGTAAATGGATAGCTAGAAAATTACTGCTAGTTTCGTCCTAAACATTGCATTAACAGGTACTAGAGTTGCAGAGTCAACCTCCCAAAAGTCGGAAAATATCCCAAACCAGGTTCCTGTGCAACCTTCCACTGTTCCTGGAAGAAACATATTAGGGTAGAGTTCTTTATTTCTCACATTCTTCCCCTAAAGCAGTCCAGTCTCATTACACAATATGAAATCATTATTTGATATCATCACTAGATAATCTGATTAAGAAGTGCCACATTATAAAGCCCTGTAACACAGCTGCAGGTCAAAGACACATATCTGAGCTAGCTGTAAAACATGATACACACGGCCACATCTGAAACCACATTTATTTCCACAGACTTGTATACAGTTTTGTAACGTGGGCCAAACCCTGTTTTCTGTGCATATACCAAAAAACTGTTTCCACACTGATCAGCTTAAAAAATGGTAAGATAAACTTACATGAACTGCAATTACAGCTCTAGACTACTGTACTCACACTGCCTTTGCATTACCTACTCACCAGTTCCTGCACTCCAGCTAAGCCATAGTTCTTCTGAACACAGAGGTACTCATTTCTTCATAGGCTTTAAACTGCCACTTAGATTATCAGTGTTTTACAAACATTAATAGCGTCATCTTCTTAGCAGCCCAAGAGCTGAAGCAGGACTAATACAGAGAGACCCGAGACACAGAAACTACTGTTGACATTATCCTCACTAACCCTGGTATTCACAAAGCTCAAAGACAGACCTTTCAGGGTGCCTATCATTTCAGCATACTGAACATCTAGAACAAAGATGTTATTGATCTCAGTTACCTAAAAGTTTCAGAAAATTTTACAAGTCAACAATCTCCTACAACAATCTCCAAGGTAGCCCGACTCCCAAAACCATTCCTCTCTTTCTGCAGTTCCCTGCCCTTCCAGTAAATTACAGAAAAAAATCCTCATCCACTATGCATAGAAATGCATGCAGGTACCAGGGTACAAGCCATGGTACAATGCTACATAATGAAACAAAAATCCCATGAAGAAATGATGAGCAGCATTGTGTTATTATGCATGTAGACAATACAGGCACGTGAAGGTTATGAGAGCAACCTTAAAGCTATCAAAAGCCTCCATATGCTCGTAACTTTGAAGCCACGTACTTCAGCCAGAATGCTGCCTGATGGCTAGGAGCTCAGGCAAACAGCAATCCTGCATTATTTATACTGGTTTATTTATGAAGGATGAACTATGCTTTATTAATTGCATTAACATTTGCACAGTTAAAGTTTAAGAGTAGTCTTACAAAAACACTGATAATTTAGTAAGATAAGTGAAAGAAAAGATCTTACAGCATCTACTTACTGACGACTTGTGCTTCCCTCTGTGATTTCTCAACACTCTTTAGACCGACCTCCACTGCTGTGACCAACCTCATTTTTCTCCTAGCATATTTTAGCACATGCACTAAATCTCCTAGCACATTATCAACGTGAAAAGCTGTAGCTCTATTTTCTTACATCCCATTCAGAAAAGATGGGAACTGAATCTCAAGTTGAAGTCGTGTGCTATAAAAGGCAGGAGGGCAAGGGAAGGGTAACATATTCTCAGCATATGATATTTCAGTCTGCTTCTAGTGACTCACTATGGAGCCAGAAGATCACAAAACTGAACAGAACAGATGATCTGCTAACATTTCACTGCAGCCTGCTAATTCACCCTTCACTAAGTAATAATTTGATTTTTTCAGACTACTCTAGTAGATGCCTGAATATATAGACAAAACCTGTATGTATACTGGATGCTGATCTTCGGTTTCAGTTATTCCCTTCACCACAATAGATGCACCACAGGAAAAGTTTGTTTTACAAAGGTGATAAAATTCTGATTTGGTAAGATGAGCAAGGGCAAAGTTTCAGAGCCCATGATTCTCAGCTCAGCCTCCACGCCTCTTCCTTGAAAATTTAGAAGGTGTCCCATCAAAAAATTCAGCTAATCTCAGGCACTCCAATATTATGGAAGCAAAGAAGTTGTGAGCAAGTATCCAAGATCTAACCTACTTAGCCTACTACAAGATCTAACCCCGACTCTGCAAGCACTGACTAGAGGCAAAACTGAGTAGTGAAATGAAAAAAGTAAATTCAGGAAAAAGTTACTGTGGAACCAGTAGGAGATGCAGGGAGCGTGACACACAAAGGTACTTCCTCCTCCTCCAATGCTGAGCATTTTGAGATGGTCTACGTACATACCTCTAAAATTAGTGGATATAGAAATTAGCCAATCAACATTTGGTAAGTTTTAGTAGTTATAATACATGCCAGAGTCAATTCCAAGGAAACTAGACATTCTCTTTTTTATCACAATTCATAAAAAAAACTAATCATTGAGAGGTACGAAGCCCTCCATGCACATTTAAAAATGCAAGATGAGCAACCACTCCTTGAACAGCTCTAAATTTTACTGCATTTACCGAAGACAGCTTGTGACTTGTCTCAGCCACCACCACAGTAATGTGGTCAGGTTCTAAAACAACGATGTTAAAATTTGTCAGACTCACAGTCGAAAACTTCTATGACAGCCACTTAATTCTTCAGTACTGCATCACTCCGCTCAGCAAATAAAGACGATACTCTGGCGTTAGTAGTCTTCCTGGATTCCAGAACTGAAGAAAGTGGTTTTCGCAGCCACTCTGCACTTAAAGATTACAATCTACCCCCAACAGAGGAATGGACAGGAATGGACACAGTGAGTCAGATCAGAGGTACCATCTGCCTGACAATGACCAAAAGCAAACAAGGAGGGAATCCACATCATCCATCAAACAAGATGCATGCAGTATCATTACTCTACAATTAGCAATCACATTCTTCTGTGTATTTCATAGAATCACAGAATCATTAGGGTTGGAAAAGCCCTCCAAGATCATCTGGTCCAACCATCCCCCTACCACCAATGTCACCCACTAAACCATGTCCATAACCACCAGGTCCAACCTTTCCTCAAACACCCCCAGGGACGGTGACTCCACCACCTCCCTGGGCAGCCTGTCCCAGTGCCTGACTGCTCTTTCTGAGAAGAAATATCTCCTCATTGCCAACCTGAACCTCCCCTGGCACAACCTGAGGCCATTCCCTCTAGTCCTATCACTGGTTATCTGTGAGAAGAGGCTGACCACAGCAATATATTAGAGAAGACACAAGTTGTTAGGGGTGTGAGGGCATCCTGGGAAATACTGTTATATATATATATGCTGTTCTTGTGGTTTTACAGTATGAATGATGATGAACTTTCAAGGCCACAATAGGCAGGAAACTGATAAGCCACAAAACAAACACATCAGACCCCCAGCTAAATTCAGAGCAAGGAAGCACAGCACACATCTGACCCCTCCAGAAGAAGGAATATGCAATGGGTCACTCTTGACCAGCTATCAGCTCCTAAGTGTATGTGGACTCCAAATTGTTTAGCAAGATTATCTCAAAGGCCTTTTCTAGAAACATTAAAAATACTGAAAAAAAAAAAAAAAGAAAAAAAAAGAGATGAGGGCTTTGTTTCAGGAGAAACAAATACTCAAATTCAAAGTTTCCATACTGATAAAGCAACTTCATGAGATGATCGATTTGTTACATAGTCCACCTCCATTTCTGAACCTCAGGCTTACAGTAGTTATTTTCCATCAGAACTAGGAAATAAATCACTCAGCCCTCCCTCCACACCCTAAATAAAGATTATAACATTGAATTTCTCCTAGTGTACAATCTACTCGCAGAACATACATCATCACAAAACATAAAATATGTGCTTTACCCAACATTTGTTTACACTTCCCACTTAACCAGAATACTATCTTCGCATGCATTTGATGCTAAATGCATGGAACAGAGTCAAGAGATGAACTAATGCTCCCATACAGCCACTGTCACCAATAAACATCCAAAGCAGAAGCATAAACGTAGCCTGATCATTTCAAAATTGGTCTGAAATATTATTCTACCCAAGGCAAAATAAGCAGCTTATTTTTAGGATTACATTTCAGCAAAGCATAGCTCACCTACCTTAAAAAGTATCCCCAACAAACGATCCTTAGTACTACTTCTCTATAACTCAGCAGCTACTTCTTCTGATTTTCACTTTCAGGAATATACTTTCACTTTCCGGGAGTTCTGTGAAAGAAAAACAAACAAAAAAATGCATTTTTTATTTCAGCATTGTAAAATATATTGCATAAAATAAATTTAGATAAATTGCTTCACATTTTCATTTTCTAACTTGAAAATATATTTAAAAAAAAACAGTTGAGGAAAACAAAAAGAAATTCTCAAATGACTGCAAGTAGTGGTTTGCTATCACTTTATTTAATGTCTCAAAATCACGTGTGTAGTTTTTCTATACTCATGTAACTGACAATTTTATATTTACAAAAAAAAAAGTTCTTAGAAATTTCTTTTGATGTTCTTTTTATTTTGGAAAACTAAATAAATACATTTATTTCTGAAATTTGCCCTGGATAAAACTAGAAGAAAATCCATTAATAAAGAAAACAAAAGCATGGGAAAACAGAATTCATTACATGAAAGACAAACTTCATAGCAGTATTTACACTGGTCTATAAGAAAACAAGTAGCAACACGAGAAAGGCACCAAACAAGATAAAGAACATTTATTATATAGCTCTAATTACTGCAATACATATAACAGCAAGAGGTCATAGAGCTATAAAGACTACAGCACTCCAACTTCAACCTGCAACTCTGGACTGCAATCTAGGCAAAGGTTGAATTTTGAGGTTTTAAAAGCTTTAGACAAGACATTCGATATTGATTTAACATATTTACAGCTTTAAATATGTTTAAAAAAAAAAAAGACAAAAGAAACTGAAAGACAAACACCCTGCGTAAAGCTAAAATTCTCCAACTATTTTGCAGATTATTTTTTAAGTGTAAAACAAAGCATTAATAATGGACATACACATTTTTTTAAGCCTTACAAAGGGTAGTTTTAGTTCACATTCAAACAGGCATTATCTAGTATTCCTTTCTGGTTACTTAGTGACATTCTAGAAACAAAGTCCTGCTTAACATAAATATGAAGCTTTCTCTCTCTATGACCAAAAATAGCAAAGACTGTAAGTGATGCTTACATTCACTCACTGCAAGGAGACAGCAGCCATGCAAGCAGATACAAAGGAGGAAAAAACAGACCAAACCAGAATCATACAGAATTCAAAACATTTTTAGTAACACATATGCAAACATTAGTGAAAAATTGCAAAGCCCAAGTCTCCACCAGGAAAGAACTACCACCAAAAGCCAAAGATGAAATAGCAACATTTGGCTCCACTCCTCCCATCACAGACACAAACCAGTTAGAAATGTCAGAGTGCCACTGGACAGAAAAACTTTTTTTTTTTTTCTGCTTTCAAACAGGACACATGAAAGTAAAATGTGTGCTACCCCCAACACTTGAAGACATTCAAATTTTAAGCAGTCAACCTGTACAAGAGCTGCACGTGGTAAAATGACCTTTTCTGAAAATTCCACTTACTAAATGAAACAACAGACTAGAGGCACTGAAACACGGACAAGCTGTATCTTCCGTTCTCTGTACACAGGCAAAAAGCACACCTTGTTATAATAAAAAAATAATAATAATAAAAAAAATTACACCTATGGTAGAATGGAGATTTTTTGTCTGCCAATATAAAAATAAAACACAACAAACTGGCTCCCCCCCACACACACCCTCACCCCCTCCCCCCCAATAATTCCAGTTACTATTATCTTTCCAATGCTCATCTAATTGATTGGGAAATGCCACCTAGTACAGGGAAACATAAAAAGCTTTGGTCAGTAAACTAACCATAGAGCTCGCTGTACGACAGCACGGGAACTTTTTAGAACAAAGTTGTGTTTGCCATTTCTGGGCTCAAACAGAGCAGAACCTAAAAGTTGCAGCTTGCTTCCTCAATGCAACAAACCACTAGATAACAAAGATGCAAAAGAAGGAATTGAAAGAAAATAAGGATAGAGAAGAAAACCTAGATGAACTCTCATTTTCTAAAATTATTGCAGAGGCAGTTAAAACCAATACCAAGCCAGATCCTCTTTAAACTGGGGATATACAAGCACTTTCTCCAAATGAAGCAACAGAGGAGCATTTAAAAATAACAAATTTTAAGAATTCACCAGAGACAGATACCATTCTGTAGAAGCATTAAAGCATCAAGTATGGAAATAACCAAACTATAGATTCTACAAAAACTTAGTCTTAAAGTAACTGCTGACTACTACAGTAGAAAGGAATGAAGAGTAGAAAATACACCATTTTTATTAATGATTTTTTTTTCAGAGCTTACCAAGGCAATCAGGAAAAGTACAACAAAGTCTGACTACCACACCAGGCACTGTGTTACAATCATGCTAAAGAACCTGTAAGTTGGGATAGGGTGAAAAAAATGAGTGTAGCACAAAGTCTCGCTTCCCAGTTTGAGGTGTTCTTTGAGGGAACTGAGCAGCTGGTGCACGAAGGCGTTGGACGTGGAGCAAAGAAAAGGGTTCTTACAGGTTTCAGCTGGGTGTCTCACAGAAGCTGTTACAGAAGTGGAGCTCGAGGTTTCCAAAACACGGCTCCACAGGGGAGGAAGCCAGAAGCATCAGCAGAATCTGAGCCAGGACTCGTGCAGCTGTTCAGGCCGGTCACCTGCGTATCTACCATTACACACAACATCTCTGGTTAAACCTGCACGTGGTACAACACCATCTGCAGTTGCAACAGATGCTTTACTACAGAAAGCTGCAGAGGAACCCCGGGATGCCGAGCAACGGGCATGTCAGACAGCAGGTGAAACCGCATGTCAGTAAATGCAAGGGAACACACTGGGAGGGAGCTCCCTGGGAGAGAGCTTAACGCCACAAGGGAAAAAGGTCGGGGCACCTCTGAGCACACATCTTCAGAAACGTTCGTCCAGTGCTCTGAAGTGATCAGGTTAGATGATCCAGATTGTCAGATTTTTTTTTGTTTTATTTTTTAACAAAGGTTAGAGAACACCAGAGAGTATATCCCTATTTTGCTGATACGTTCATGGTGTTCCTGTATTTCCTAATTACTCTGTCTCATGAAGAACATCAGGCATTAGAAAATACAGGCAACACTGATCAGAGTACGGAGCAGCTTCTGCACAAAGGAAGTCAAGAGAAGTTTTTAGCTCACGAAACAGATTAACTATGAGGTGTCTGATCAAAGTTAAAAAAACACGATAGCACAAACTGGCATGACACGTCGTATGTCTGAAGTGTTTCCCAGAAGAACACGGGAACATCAAATGAAACTTTAAAAAGTTGCTCTTAAATACTTCTTCGCCTAGTAAATAATTAAATGCGAGTATTTAATGCCTAAAGACATTTTTGAGACCAAGAAACGGACACAATCAAAATTTATTTTTAAAAAATCATGAAAAAAGAAATCTCCTGAACACACAACTTCTATCTCAAGACATCTCTAAAATGCAGAAGCAGGACAGATAGGTCAGAGGAACAATTACTCTACATCTGTGGCAACAGTCCCTCCTTATCTAACAGCAGCAAGCACCAAGCTAGATACATTTCACTCAATTGCGTACAGCCAACCTCACACACTGAGGACACTCACACTGTCCTGCGGATGTACGGAAACCATGGTTTGCCCTACCAGCTCTTCCAGCTCTGATCTTATTGAAAGAACATGGAAATAAGAAGCAGCAGGCTCCATTCGGGATTTACACTTTTCAATGACACAAAAAACCAAAAAGTTAAAAATAAACCAGGTAAAGGCCCAGAAAGAAGATCCTGGACCCTCTCTGATTACAGCTGTAAAACACCCTTTTTTGCACATGCAGTATTCATTTGCCCGAGGGAATTCTTTTCCAACATGCAAACAGCAATAATAGATGTGATGGAAGAAAGCTACTAACAATCTTCAAACGCTTATCGAACACCATCTAATTCTTTCCCCTACCACCAAAGACACTTACCCATGGCAGAAAATATTTTTGTGAGGCCTCTGTCTTCTCTGATTTAGCATTCCCTTGCTCTTAGCACGGGAAAAAGTTTATCATCAATCAAAACTTATCTCCCCTTCTCTGTGACCATGGGGTAGAGAAGCAAAGATACTTTCCACCTCTCCTTTGCAACCTGAACATCTGAGACCAAAAAGATGCTTCAGACCAAATTTCAGCAGGCAGATGAGTACAAGGTGAAGGCAGCTACAGGTTAGGAAGAGCAGGGCTTGGCTGGCTGCCACACGTCGTGCCTTGCCACTGTGCCTCAGGACTCGGCGTGGTGCTCCTGTTAACTCTGGAAAAGGCAGCGCCACCTACAAAACAAGGTGCCGACCCCACACATCATTCACAAAGAGGATTTGTATCTAGTTTCTTGCTGCCTTCTACAAGCTTACGAGTAAAGGAAGGCTTCTTCCTGTGTTTTTCCAGGAATTAAACTTCCTTTGCAAGAAGCTCCAGGCTGCAAGAACAACAAAGAAAAGCACAGCTTCAGCAGAGAGGACCCGAGCGAAGGACTTGCGCTGCACTCGCAATTCTGCAGCGCTGCAACGACGACCTCCATGCTAGATGGTAACAGAAACAGACTGAGCAGGATGAGGCTGATAAGGGTGGTTCTACCTTGGCAGGCACCACGAGCAAGTCAAACATCTCCAACCCTCGTACAAATTCTAGCATGCTACAACACTTTTCCTTCTACAATCTGTTCCTGTGGTCTTCCTTTGACCACAGCTACCTCATGTTTTTACCTAAAATTGCAATAGGGAGTTTCCATAGCTTTTGAGGAGCAATTTTAGTCCCTCAGTACAGACTCTTATTCTCACATATTTCACAGGCTGGAAGAACAAAGTGCTTAATTAAAGCTGTCACATTTTTCTAACCGTATTAACCCAAACTAAGGACGAGGCTCTCTCAGCCCTTTCTGTGTGCATACACAGCCTCACATACATCCTGCACATGGGACATATCCTACACAGTCAAAAATTAATTCCGCTCTAGCAGGAAAGAGATTTGAACACCGGCACAGAAAAACACCAACCCAAATCTCCTATCTTCACATGGATATATTAACATCATGAACCACAGCACTGCCTGGCGTGGTCTGACAGGTAACAGAGAAGTACCAGGCTAAAAATAACTAATTCAATTGTCTTTTATTTTTATTATTAACTTCTCATGTCTTTCGGAGTCTTCTGAAGTACTCTTACTGCTCTAAGGTTATAACACTTCCATCTTTTAAAGGATGGAATTGTTTTACAGAGAAACTTAAGAAACTTAAAATGCTGAAATTACAAATAATTGGCCCCAAACTAAAAACCATGAAAATGTTAGTTAGTGACTCACACTTATTCTAAATTGTATATACTGTATAAAAATAATTTTCTGAACAAGCTAGAACAACAAAAGACAAGTTAAAGTATTACATTTTCAAGACACTTGTCGTTAATGAGTAGTGAACGTGGAAACAATTGCTAGGAAAGTGGCAGCATGAGTCAACATTAGAATTAAACATAGCTGTTTATTAATGGTTTGGTCTACGCAGTTACGTATTCCTTCACTTATTTCTTTCATGCTATTGGGATGTCATCTTCATTAGCTGGAAGGGAGTTGCAGGTAACATTTCATTTCTTGATATTCATTTAGCTAGAAGCATAGAATTACAGAGTCATCTAGGTTGTAAAATACCTTTACAATCAAGCCCAACCACCAACCTGACCTACTGAGTCCCATCACTAAACCCAGTCCCCTAATGTCACATCCATACATCTCTTAAATAACTCTGGGAATGAGGGCTCCACCACCCCCCTGACCAGCCCTTTCCCGTGTTTGACCCACCACCCACTGTGAAGAAATACTTCCTCATGTCCAATCTAAACCTCCCCTGCTGCAACTTCAGAGTGTTGCTGCCCCGTGTCCTACCTCCTGTCACCTGAGAGGAGACCAGCTCCCTCCGTGCTGCAACCTCCTTTCAGGCAGCTGTAGAGAGCAACAGGGTCACCTCCCCTCAGCCTCCTCTTCTCCAGACTAAGCAACCCCGGTTCCCTCAGCTGTTCCTCATGCATCTTGTTCTCTAGTCCCTTCACCAGCTTTGTAGGTCTCCTCTACACGCCCTCCAGCACCTCGACGTGCTTCTTGTAGTGAGGGGCCCAAAACTGAACACAGCACTTGAGGTGCAGTCTCAGCAGCGCTGTGTACAGGGGACTAAACCCTTCCTTAGTCCCACTGGCCACACAATTTGTGATGTAGGCCAGGATGCCATTGGCCTTCTTGGCCACCTGGACACACAGCTGGCTCGTGTTCAGCTGGCTGTCGGCCAGCACCCCCAGGTCCTTTTCTGCTGGGTAACTTTCCAGATGCTCTTGCCCAAGCCTGTACCACTGCAGGGGGTTGTTATGCCCCAAGTGCATTATTTTTTCCTATGGCCCAACATCATCCAGAATTTCTCCCTGCAGCCAAAACAATTGGATTAAATTGTTTTAAATATTACCATTAGTCTGTAATACATGGCAGTACTGGTCTCCTCAGGAGAAAAACAGTCTAGTTCCAAGTATTTGTCACTCTTTTAAAAAAATAAAATAAAAAAGATCAGGTTGTTGCTGCTTCTTTCCTCCTTCATTAAACTAATTACATCCGTCTGGTTCATTAAACTCTCTGCCTAGTTAATTCATAGTTCGCTCAGTCTTCTTGAGGTCACTTATTTCCTTAGCACCGTTATATCACATTTAAAGTAGCTCAATCCCGTGGTATTCTGCACAGAAAGCCAGCCCACAAGGAACATCAGTTCCCTCCTGACAGCTGACACTCCAGACAGGTACACTGCAGGAAATAAAACAGAGAGTGCTGGAGTTAAAGGTGTTGCCCCAAGTTTTTATTTGCTGTGCCTCATCTGATGGCTTTTCCCTCACATGTTCCACATCCTAAAATATGTTCACCCTGAACTCTCTTCCTTTTAGATAGGAAAAAGTTATTCTCACTACAGAGGCAGTCACCCAAAAGACAGATGATTGAACCAGGCACCCAAAACTTCTCAATGCTATTGCACTGCAAATTCAGATCTGTAAAAAATTTAATATATGCCATCAACAAATACATAACAAATACAACTCCTCCAGATACATGAAAAAGCCCGTCCTATCTTTTCAGACCAGTCAGTTTTGTTTGGATATCATCAGACTTCCCAGTTATAAACCATGTTCCTTCTGAAAGTATTACTCTCATTTGAAAAATGTATAAATGAGCCGAGCTGTAATTAATGGATGTTAAATAGCAACAAGTTGTGGATGTTTAACCTCCTAAGTCTCTAGAAAAATAATGCTGAAGTGCACAGGAGGAAAAAGGCAAAAAAAAAAAAAAAATGAACTCTTCACATGGAAATAGATCTGCATACACAAGATTTGGAGTAACTGAGCCTGGTTTGGTTCTATGTTTTTGTTACTCCGGTCTGTCACTCTGCATCTCGAAAGTATTCTTATCAGAAATGATACCAAGCAGCTATTTTTTCATTTGTGAGGACAGTGTTCTTCAGGACATAGCACCATTCATGGAGATTTTCAGAAGAAAAAAAAAAAAAAAAAAAAGTGTGGAGATAGGAATGTCTGCGCTGTATGCAAGTTATTTAAATTCCTCCCAAATTCTTGCCTTCCTCTACTCTGGGACACTCCAGGGGAACTTGAGTAACTGCATCTTCAAAACTGAAATCCCAACTTCATCCGAGAAAAACTACGTAGCAGGACATGAGCCAGCCTGCTGTAAAGATGAATGTTAGCAACCATCTGCTTCACCTCCGCTTTGGAAATAGCTGAATCTGTAACGCCTGCATGGACCACGCTGCAGACACAACCCAGATCAACTGATAAAGACGTTCTCTCGCCTTCAGCCTGCTCACATCTCTCTCCCGGAGGGACTCTGAGGGAGCACTGGGACACAGGAGATCGGCCACTCACAGCCCATCAGCACGACACCACGGGCTGTGTGTAAACAGGAAGCCTTACGCTGGAGGACACATGCACACAGGGATACTTCTGGAAGACTCCTGTGGACGGGACACGAGTCTGCTGCAGTGTGCACCCATACTGCATGGAGCAGAGCCTGCAGCAACAATCCCACCAGCCGTGGGCAGGTTTCCTCTCAGGGGGTACCAGCTGCTTCCAGAACACAAACCAAAGCAAAGTTAAGATGCATGCAGAACCAAGAGGAAGGTGAGGATCGAATAAAGCTGAGATTTTTGACCCGAATAATTACCTCCTCACATTAACAATAATCATAATAATAATAATAATAATTTGGATAAATTATATTATCTGGATGCCAACTAAATTTGTTAATCCAGCAGCTTCAGATTTACCGAACACTTTCACTGATGGGGGATTTCCCACTCCAGTTTCAACACTGACCTAGTCCAAAAGGCAGATCCGGATATTAAAAGGCCTTTCTGCATCTTTGTTAAGGCCCTTTTAACTCTTTATAATTCTTTGCTTTCTTGTTGCACGTTCCAACTGTCAATGTTTCTGTGTATTTGGCAAATCGAGCACTTCCTTTTATCTGCTGAACTTGAGTTATCACATCTTCTGAACTGATAAACAAACACATTACAGAAACGGTGGAAAAGATTCTTCTTCGTAGAAAACACACCGTTCGCAGTCTCAACATACAAGAAATACAACGACAAAAAAAAAAAAAGCAAGTGTGTGTTCTTTTGCTTCCACACTTTGTATATTCTCATTAGTAGTAGGGAGCTCCAAAGCTGAGTGACTTTCCTTAAAATTGGCTACAAACGCATTTCCCACAACAGTCTGCTGAAGGGATAGGACACTGGGTTTTAAATACCTTTATTCACTGTGTTTGGTATAATTATCCAAGCTGTCACATTTTTAAAACTTTGCCACCTTATTTCACTGCTCCCTTTATCTGGAACTTCTGAAACTTACTTGTGACACAGGTACTGCAGGGCACTCTCTTGCACTACTCAAACATTTCAAAGCAGAACGCATTACTAGGAAGTCTGACACTCCTTGGGAAAACAAAAATAAAAGAAAAAAATATACACCAAAACTGTATTTTAATAGACTCGGTGGCAATATACTACACTATCTACATTATAAAATAAATAATAGTAAATAAATAAATAAACATATAAAATTGCACAGCAAGACTAGCTTTAGGTATTCAAAGACTTAGCAGGTTTATGTTGAGACCATACTCTAATATTTTCAAAGGTTCACCATGGGTAAATCCTGTCATTTACTCATCAGCTAACACCACCAGCAGCTGAACCACTACCATCTGGGTATTACAGCACCAAACATTTAATAAAAGTATTCCTGCCTTTATTAAATACTCATAAAAGTAACATTCTTAATACTCATCCCAGTCCGGTCTGTATTGTGCAGAGGAGAATGACTTCCTATTGCCATTCTCAGCTCAAACAGCAAACGCTGTAAATATGATGACGAGCCATGTATGTTTCAATATGCTGTTAATGTATGGAATAAGATTTTCTGTTTTTTCTAAAGCAAAAAGTCGTGCATAAACAGAGCTGGAGAAAAGCAGCAAAGCTGACAAACCAAGTACCGAAATTAAGAGATTCACAAATTGAGGATGAAAACCTAAATGCCACCCTCTTTGGAATAAGCATTATGTGATCGTGTAATTACTTCCACAGTGCTGTTCTCCATGAAGGCCTGACTCATTTATTACAGACGATGGAGCGCTCCGGGGATGATTCAGCGTTCTGTCAGAGGGGCTCATCTTCACCAATCCATCACACCCATTGCTGCAATTTTACGTCTCCCAGTTTCTAAACAGGCAATTCAGGGAACAAAGGACTCGTGATTAATGCACTTTAGTGCTGCTCCGGGTTCCATTTCTGCTTCTGCCGGGGAGCTGTTACGTCACGCTGAGCAACTCGCAAACTTTCCACACGCTGCTCCTACTTCGGAGCTGATTGATTTTTCATTAGCTCTTAATTCTGGTGGTTTATTTTGACGGTTAGGCTTAATTCCTTAATTCCTTAATGCCTCAGCTCTTTCTGTTAAAAAGAAGCGACTCCCAAAGGCGTGGTATGGCACAGGGAGGCACCGAGACTGAGTGATGAACAGGGCAGGACACCTCGCGAAGGGGCAGCTTTCAGACCAAGGCGCGAGCACCACACGGACAAACGCGCAACACGCTACGAACAACGCGGCAGTTACCCGTTAAGAAGCGCTTCCACTACTGGCACCTAACGAGGCCGGGGCCCCAAACTGACGAGCTTCCCGTGCGAGGCTCCCCACACGGCAGGCTGCGCGCACAGGCAGCACCATTCCCATTTCCCCCGTGCCAGCTCAAACTTTTCCACGGCCGGCGCCGCCCCGGGCGCACCCCGCGGCACCCCCCCGCCTGCCTCACGCCCCCTCCAGCCCTACAAGACCCCGAGCTCCGCACCCGGCCCTCAGCGCCGCCGCCCGGCCGTTGGGGGGGGGGGGGGGAGGGGGGGGTGAAGCCGTTGCCGGGGCCTAAGGGCGGCGGCGCGGCCGCGGCGCCCCCCGGCACGGCACCGCCGCGCCCCCCCCCCCCCTCCCTCTCTCCCTCCCGTCAGGCGCGGCCCCGCTGCCGGTGCCGGGCCCGGCGGGCACGCGCCCGGTCGGCGGCGCGCACGGCCCGCACCTACCTGACAAGCCGAGCCCCTCCGCCGCGGCGGGCGTCACGGCCCCTCCAGCGCCACGTGACGCGCGCCGGCCAATCGGCGCCCGGCCGCTCGGTGGCTCCCCGGTGCTCCCCGCCCGCCGCTGACGCGCGGAGGTGGGCGACCAATCAGAGGGAGGGAGACGGCGCGCCGCTGACGCCCCTCGGGTGAGAGGGGAGCGGTGATTGGCTGGAAGGGGTGAGGGGGTGGGGTGAAGGGCGGGACGCGTTGCCCCCACGCGGCGCGGGAGTTGCCCTGGAGACGCTCCAGGGCCGCCGCGGCCCGGCCCTGCCACGCCAGGCGCCGCCCCGGGTGGGGCGCGGGGCGCAAGGGGAGCGGTCCCGGCTGAGCAAAAACAAAAGTAACAATAAAAGTAACAATAAACATAAAAACAAAAATACAAATACAAATAAAAATATACGACCTCTGTGCGCCCAGCCGAGCTTCTCCATGTTTCCACCAAGCACTGTCACACCTCCGCCATCGCTCCCGGCCTTCCCAAACGTCCTCAGAAAACAAGTTTAGGGCTTGTTTTTAGCAATCAAGTTTACATTTACCACCCAGTATTCAAAAGTTATGTCAAAAGTTCCTTCAAAAAGTTCCTTCAAAAGTGCCCTCAAAAAAATATCTTCAAAAGTTCCTTCAAAACGTTGCTTCAAAAGTTCCTTCAGGTGTTCTTTCAAAAGTTGCTGGAGAATGGAAAAGTACAAGATTCAAGCCTTAGTGGCTGGAGGGGGGTGTCTGCGTAATTACAACACTAAGCTATATTCCACACCAGGTTTAATGCATTCGTGTAATTTCTCTGCTTTGATCGCTGATCACAGAAATACAGGTGAGAGGCTGAAAGAAATGTATGCGACTGAAATACAGCAAATCCTGGGGACAGAGCTCGTGGGCATTGCAGTTTATGGGCAGACAGAGCTCTGGTGCTTTGTCACCAGGAGAGATTAGCATCAGGAACAGGTAACAAGCAAGAGCAAACAAGCACTAAAAAGAAAAAGAAAAAAAAAAAAAAGAAAAAAAAAAAAAAAGAAAAAGAGAGAGAGAGAAAAAAGCCATTACTGTGATACTAGCTTAAGAGGTCTGGGAAACTTCATGAATGTTGTACATAGTCTTTTTTTTATCAGATTGTTTTTAAAGCAAACAAATTCAATTTAACTAAGTACTAGTAACAAGGTCTGATAATACAATACTTACAGAGGAACCACCGTAACAGGTTAGATTAGAGTTACAAACAAATCCTTTTCCATGTGGTAGCCAGTAGCTGGTATGTAGGACAGTCTGAAAAACAGGACACAGGCAGAGCAGCCATACCCCAAAGAGGGCTTCTTGACCTTGAATTCATGTTTAGACCACCATGTAAAAAACCCATTAGTGAAACTATGCTACATTTACTTTTCTATCTCTGTGTACGCCATTTACACTTTTTTCTTCCAAAACATCCTATACAAATAATGTTTTCCTTTATTTACCTACCATGTGAGAAAATTCCTTGCATATGGATGTGCCTCATCCATATGCAGCTCATTGTAATATTGAGACCTACCTGCTTTTAGAAGCCATTTTGTGTAAGACTAGGTACAATACAGAGAATAAAGGCAAAACCTATTTAATTTGCAGTAAAAAGTGTTGTTGTTGTTGTTGTTGTTGATTTTGCTTGCTTGTTTGTTTGTTTTTTAAGATGCATTTTACCTTTGGATGCTTTTCAACAATTTAATATTTGGGTAGAAAATATTAATTTAGATGATAATACTCAATTTAATATAACAGATCATCAACAACAGGTTTTTATGACAGATAAAGAGCCTTATTCAGCCTGCTTTCAGCTGTATTCATATATATCGGAAAGGAAAGGAAAGGAAAGGAAAGGAAAGGAAAGGAAAGGAAAGGAAAGGAAAGGAAAGGAAAGGAAAGGAAAGGAAAGGAAAGGAAAGGAAAGGAAAGGAAAGGAAAGGAAAGGAAAGGAAAGGTCTCTTTTAGTTTTCTGCTTGAAATTTTGAAAACTCACAGAAGAACTGGCTTGGCTTTTGAGGAAGAAAGGATTCTTTGTTCCTTTTTGTAGTAAGTTTTAATTTCCAAACCTTTCATATGTTTATTAAATAAATATGAGAAAAAAAGGGGGTAGGACTTTACTACAGTCTCAGCAGTATAGTACAGACATATGCAAGCTGGTTTGAAATTCAAATTGCTAATTTTATTTAGAAATTACAAGCAATAATTAAGTGTGAAAGCATTAGAAGTATATTAGCACTTGCAATTAAAAGCCAAAGTTAACAACTTTATTCCTACCAGGATACTATTCTTCTATACCTCTTCTGTCTTCCCCACCCAAGTCTTCTGGTTCTGCAGCCATTCCTCCATTCAGCCCCATCCATGATCTCCTCTGCTCTACTCCTGCCTGACCTGATCCAGGGCCCACTGGAAGCAGAGGAGCTGATTCCTGCAAGTAAGTGTTAGGGAAATGAAAAAGCTCTTGCTTCAGAACACCTCTCAAACATACTGCCTTCCAGCCTCTCCCCTTTGCTCCCACACAAGTTAAAGCTCTACTTTCATGCTAAACCAAAACTGATTAGCATGAATACCTCAAACCTGCCAGTATGGACAATGGCAGCGGTGAAGTACAGCTTCAGACCCAGTTGCAAAATATAGACAGCACCTGAGGAGCTCGGTGAGAACCTGGACAAATGCTGAGGCCTGTGGTGCTGCACCTCAACACCCACCAGACAGAGCACTTCACTGCCAAACTGGATGAAACAATAACAGCCGTCCAGGAAAAATACATGAAGAATTCAGTTTAGTATCCCGGGTCTGTCTTTGCCTCTCGCATGACTCGTGTTCTGTGAACTCATGCTTTTATGTTTGCTAGCTTCCTAACTACCAGAGAATTTTCAGTGACTGTGACGCTAGAAATCCCAGGGGATTTACTTCTTAAATGGTGGAAGTCTTGTCCTACTCTGTCAAGCTCCAGGTTTCAGGACTCTTTTTCTTTTTGTTCTTCTGTTTGCTACAGATCTTCTGGTACATTGCCAGTCTATAGTTCAGTCAGCACATTTTCATAATTTTGAGTGCTTCTTTTTTACCTTTATCTAATTTCTTTGTTTATGGCTCATTGCCTAAAATTCCTGAATGCAACGTGCAAGTTATCTGCCTTATACTGATGATATTCGTGTTGAAAAACCTTAAAGTTATTCTTAGGGGATGGATACCGTAGCATTATATTACTTCAAGAATGATAGCAACTTTAAATTAAATTACATGCCTGGAAGGGAAATGTAAATGTAGGAAAGAGAGAGGGGGAAAGATCCTCATTATCACTCCTCCAAAATGCTAAAGTAAAAAGGAAGTGATTGCAAAATTCGACATCAAAAAACATCTCCTGGATATACTTAAGAATTCTATTATACACAAGTCAGTAATACAGGGGAGCTGTTACAGAGGTATCCTCAGAATAAAATATTGCAAAGAGATGCCTGTGAGGGATAAAAATAATAAGTTAAGAAAAAAATCCCCAGTAATCTCAGGCTTTTGACCAACAATAAGATTCCTTGATCCCCCAAAAGGTCATATTAATTCTTTCCTGTTGAGTTAGATTTACTGCAGTTCCATGATGAATTAGGCATGAATGAGTATCTTTTTCTGAACAGTTGTACATCTTACGAAGCTTAAAAAAAAAATTAAAAAAAAAATTACCATTTTACTTATTCTTTCCTTATTCACTATCACTATTCTTACAGCAAAATGCAGTAGAGGGATTTAAATAACTAAGCAAACGAAAGTGTAAAAACACCGGAGCTTTTGCGTCAGATACAGTTACTACCACTGTTATTAGAAGGCACAAAAATTACTCTGGTTCTTCTATTACATATCTACAGAATAACATCATAAAACCCAGGCATGCTAAAGCAATAAAATGAAGAGCATGTGAGTGCAGAGCAGAGCAACCAGCTGAACTTTTTCTTTTCACCTCTGCCTTAGACATTCAACTTGAGCAAAGCTCTCTCTCTCTCTCTCTCTCTCTCTCTTTCTCTCTCTCTGCCTCAGTGTTTCTATCTATAAATAGTAACTTTAATACTTTCCTTGAGGGATGTTAGAAGGCAAGATTGTTAATATTTATAAAGCATTTTCAAATTGTTGCATGGAAAAGGTAAACAAATGCCAACAATAGCATGCAGAATAAGCATATTTTAATTATTTCCACTGTTGGTCATTAAAGTTTAATTTTAATATTCTTTTAAAAGATTTTCATGATTACTTGATATTTTTCTGTTCTCTACCCTTCTTTTTCTCCCACCCCCATTTTGTACTTCATATTTTGAATTTCAATGTCTGTTGCTATGACAACACCACGATCTGACTAGTGCTGCCTTCAGACCCTTTTCAAGTCTACACTGTGCTATTTAAAACCACACATTTTGTGCTTAAAGAGCCTGGAGATTTCCTTAGAATAACCCGACAGGGTTTTCCCAATCATAAGCTATGGTGCAAATATGCATTACTAAATCCTAGTACCTACTATTACTTTTCTAACCATTCATATATTACTTTGAATAATTGCCTCTCTACGGGCATGGTAGCCAAATAGAAGATGGTGGGATTAGCAGAAGGAAATATTTGTCATGTATATGTATGTATGAGACAAATTTCCATATATATGTACATAAATATGATATATTTCTGTATATACGTATGTACATGTACATGTAGGCAGGCACATGTACATTGAAAATGTACAATTTATTTTTCAGTTGTGTGCAAGATGGACTCTGCAACAGAACTTCTTAGAGGGAAGTCACTCTTGGAGCCTTAGCCACACCAGAACAATAAAAGCGAGCAAGTTCTGTCTAATTTCAAAGACCTGAAGGAACCCAGAAGTCGTAAAGGAAGATTACCAGTGATTTGAGAGAACTGAAGGCATGGTTCACTCTTAAAAGGAGCTAGTGATTCTTGCTAGTGCCTGAATAGAAAACATGCATATAATGGAGAGCCAGACATAACCTGTAGCTAAGGACGAGCATTCAAACCTCTGCTTTCCTAAGGCTTTTTAAATTCCTGATAAATTTACTTCTGTTATCATTAATTAGAGTCATAGGCTGCAACCTAAAAGGTGCTCACAGATGTGCTGCTCAGCTCCTGGAACAGACACAGCTGTAGTCTAAATCTGGAATCTAAATGATGTACTGCATCAACTAGTGATAAGGGAGGGGACAAAAGCTCTCAGAAGCCTTATGGATACGCTCCTATGCCCCCTTAGACCAATTTCAAAATTATTTACAGGGCTTATGTCAAGTCATTGCGAACACTGGGCCCCCAATCCTAGTGGGACAAGCCCAGTTTTATCATATACATCAGATAGTTTTGCAGATACACTGTTTTTAGTTTCTGTTTTCCCACCTCTAGCTCTATGGAGCAAGCATTGCTACTCTGTAACATTCTGCTCCTGGAAAAAAAAAAATATTGTGCAATCTGCTCTGAAAAATTGTTTCTAGTTTCCCTTCAGTTGATGACTGAAGAGGTAGTTATTACTACTGAACTTGCAGAATAATAACACTGTCTCAGCTCAGTGTCTCTGCTCGAAAGTCCTGGGATTTTTATCTTGCTGCTTAGTTAACCTGGACTGAAACACTGCGAGTATTTATGATTCACACAGTGCAGAAACTTCCTGGCCTGAGCACACTGAGGTTTCTGTTGATGTTTCCTCTCAGACTGTACACTCATGGTATGAAGTCTCTGGGTACAATACCTTAGGTCAGTATTGCACCCTCTACCAGCACTTTTACCACCACATGTTCCTCTCCTCAGTCTTCAGCATGCTTGTCCCCTCACTTCTGCCCACAGAACATGTATGCAGCTGTTCTGTGAGGCAGATAAGGGAAACGAAACAGCTTAAAAAAATAGTCCTGATATCACTTCTAAACAGACTGTAGATATATACATTTTTATAGGTATTGCCATGCTTTTAGGTATTGCCATGCTTAGGTGTTGCCAGCATGCTCAGCCACACAAGCCTAGGATTGAGCAGTCAGGGAAGGGGGATGAGTGCAGCAACACCTCGGCTTATTACTGCCTCCAGAGAGTTCAGTTCCTAAAGTGGCAGCCTGAGATTACCTCCTTGATGAAGTCTTTCTAGCCTTCCATGCTACGGTTAGGAAATCCCTCTCTTTTTCAGTGTATTTGGTCACTGCCATGTCTACTCTGAAGAGAGTAGTGTAGTGTAACACACATGCTGAACTACTGTAAATGCCCCACTGTGTGTACAGCTCTATAAATGGATGAAACAGTTGTCATTGTGTTTAAAACAAACAAACAAACGAACAAACAAACAAACTTGAATTAAAACTCCATTTTAATGTATTCCTGCCTCGCTCTCACAATGCACGTTCTTTTTCCTGTGCTGCAATATGCTACTGCCCTAGCTCATGCTGACACAAATGAGGGTAGGATTACATTGTGAACAAAACAGATAAGCTTAAATAAAAACCTGCAAACAAACAAACAAAATCTTTAAAATAGGACTTGTTGATCCATGAACCACAAGTTGAGCCTTTGCTTTAAGACATCAGCATTTTTATTTCAGAGTAAGATGATTTAATCCATCTGAACAGGTTATGATTATGCCTACTATGATGAAGGGCAGTGGTCTTTCTAAAACGAAAGCAGCAGATGAAGGTAATTCTATAGGAAAAGATAAAGGTCAACATCTTGATTACCTTGAAAATACACAGGAAGGCAGGCGGGGAAAAGCAGGGAGAGTTTATAAGATTACACATCTCTTCTGTGTCTTTTCTTTAAGCAGAAGCATTTAGGACGTATCCACAGCAACTCGGCAGGTTGAGTGACTTGACATCTTCAGAGGTGAATGTTGAAGAGCGATGTTCCTCGGAGTTACTGTAACAATAAATGCAACTCTTCCTCTAGATCTCTCCCTAGACCTAGCAACCAAGTTGTTATTCCACCTGTTTGGAATTAAGTTGCTTTACTTTTGTTTTAACCTGACTCATGTCAAGGATAAAATTAATATTAAAACCTGTGTAAACCTTTTTCCTCAGTTTCCTATTTATGTACTTCTCAATTGTTTTTGTTGTTGTTTGCCTGTTTTGTTTTGTTTTGGTTTGGTTTATTTTTCTGGGTGTGGTACAAATTGCTTTGTATTTTAAAATTTTGGGTTTGCTATCTAGATGCAGGTCAAAGAAAGAGCTAAAGTGTTATTGATACCCTGATCTCAGAAACATGTTATTAAATTCCTGTGTTCTTTTCATATCTTGCCTGGCAACATCTCTCAGTACCTTTTAGGAAGAGTATCTGGAGAGATACCACATCATCATAGCAAGGCACGCAGCAGGAGAAGCATGGAAGAGACAATTCCAGGGTTCCCAAGGAAGAAAAGTCGAATTCATCATTATTTACTTAGAAACTTTTAGGGAGAGACATAAGACTTTATTTATTTATATATATATATTTTTTTTTCCAGAAAATCTCTAAAATGAAAGACAAAGAGAGAAAAAGAAAGAGAAAAAATCAATAAGTTTCTCAGGTTTTAATGCATTTTTTTTCTACAAGTACACGCTATTATTAAAACTATAGCCAGTTGTTCAGCTCCTAGCTCTGGAAATTCAGCTGGTGCTTCCTGGGGTATCTAACACGTTTTGTTATTGGACAGGTGATGAGACTTTAGCAGACCATACCACTTTTCTATGGTTAGTCCCTGGCAGGCCTACACAATCTTTTAAGGATGAGTGAGTACACACACGCTTTTTTATGAGTCCTTTGGTCAGTAAATCACACTGAAACCATCGGTAGGATTTGCAAACGAGTTTTATGCAACAGCTATCATTATTCCACATAGTGGGAAGCCTTCCCTGCAAGGTACTGATACCCTGGATACTGCAGCCAATGTATATCAACATCAGTGGAGTGGGAGCACATCCAACATCCAACACTGTGAATTCCACAGCTTGCAGCAATATACACCAAATGAAAACCAGGCAGATATCCATCCTCCAGCTTGGAACACCTGCAGGTAAAGCTGTAACAAATTGATTAGTGGTTTTTACTTTTTTGCCCTTGTCTAATCAGTTACAGCAAATCAATTGTGCCCTCTAGAATCCAAAGGAGTATAAGACAAGCCTCTGACTTGCTTCAACCTCATTATTTAAATATAAAAGTCTGCAGAATATATTTTAAAGGACATTTTTATGAAAACAGAGTTTGTTTT
The DNA here is from genome assembly GCF_965140915.1 of Aythya marila. Lineage (NCBI taxonomy): Eukaryota > Metazoa > Chordata > Aves > Anseriformes > Anatidae > Aythya > Aythya marila. Next base: position 60,775,526 of record NC_139080.1, on the reverse strand, counting down.
TTTCATAAATATTAACCTTATCTCAGTTTTATCTGTACAGTATGTAATTATAGTGCATGTTAGAAAACACAAGCTTTCTTTCTGCTTTGGTAGGCATTCTAGGATTATATTGATACAATTTTAGTAGGAACCACAGTAAAATTGTTAATGTAAGTGCAGAGAATAAAATGTCTGTAGCTTATCAGCATTCCTCACTTACTGTTAAATATGAAATTACAGGAATTGCTTGGGCATTTTATATTAAATATTTAGACTGTGTTAGTGCTTAGCTAAAAAAATAATAATATTTCTCAACAACAGGAAACATTGTTTTGATCTGATTTATTACGATCATTTTAAGTAATCAAGGTAGCACATTGAAAGACTCGTTCTGTTAATTCTATCTGAGTCTCTTTTTGTATAATTTATAAGTGCAACATGCCCAGCCTTGAAGACATTGAACATGGGAAGACTGGTCTTGTTGCATGGTGATGAGTTTACTTATTGCATAAGACTATAAAATGGAAATAAAATATATGCTCCAAGATTTCTATTGGCACCTTCTCTACAGATTGGACAAATAAGCCTTTGTAAGTATCAGTATCTGATATTATTATTCTGTCTCAATTCCAGCAAGATGTGGCAGCATTATTATCTTAACCCTCCCTATAATACCTAGGAGAACTGTGAACCCTATATGCTTTTGTTACCGTGTGACGAGCTTAGGTATCTTGTCCCCATAATACCAAGTTAGGCACCTATATTTAACCCTTTTAAAGTGAATGTGAAGGACTGGCCACCTCAAAATGTAGTTAGGAGTAGGCAGGTGCCAGAGCACAAGGAAAGACAGCTGTCACCTAAGTGCCAGTGTCTCCAAAGGAGCCAGGGAGCCAAGGGGGAATCCTAGGGCTGACAGGGACCTCGCCTGTTATCCCGCCACCCCCAGGCAGGGGGCAGGGCAGGTGGGGTCGCGGGAGTTAGGAAGGACAGCCCCAAGTCCAGGATGCTTCACCAATCCAGGCAGATCAAGCCTGGTCAGCCCACAGGAGAGAATCAGTGAAGTCTGGTCAGCCACATCTGGCCAGGTCCAGCTAGAGACCAGCACTCCTAAGAGCCAAATGCCCAGGGCTAAACCTAAATCTCAGTGCCCGGGGGGGAGTGCTCCAGCATGTGGTCGAGGGCCCCAAGAGAGGCTGATCAGAGCCATTAAAGTCTGTTAGTGCCCACAGTGTCATAACAACATGATACCAAGCAGGGATATTTGGGGGAAGAAGGCGACCCTCTGAGCAGTCTTCTGCTTGACCTGCTCTGGTTTGTAAGCATCCCTTGTACTCACTGTCCAAGCCTGTGTGCAGTAGTACTCTAGGTGTGCTCTAGCAAGTTCTGTATAAAGCTGAGTAGTCACTTCTCTTGATCTGTGCTTGTGTTAGTGATGTCCAGGATGCTCCTGACCTTCATTGCTGTCAGGCCATGCAGCTGGCTCATGCTAAGCTTGCTGTACACCAGGACCTCCAGATCTTTTCCATCAAAGCTGCTCCCCAATTTGTTAGTTCTTGCATCTATAGCAACCTAACCCAGATACAATAATATTGTAGGAGAGGGTGTTTAAAGCCTTGCCAGACTTCCAATGAATTCAGTGAATGATGCTGAAAACAACAAAGGGAAAAGGTAGTTCAAAAGTTTAGAGATTAAGACAAATGAATGTTGATCAAAGGAGTTGGATTCTGTCCCTGCCTTTGTTGTGCAGACCTTATGCAGTGTTAACATATTAATAGCAGTTTTGAGCATCATGAACCTGATACTTCCTTCTCTTAGTGTACTTGCTGGGGCAAGTTTAATGAGTCTATTTTAAGATAGGTTTTTGTGTGCAATTAAACAAAATATTACTAAGTTCTTTTCCCTGCAAATCTGTTTTTCATGAAGTACACAAACCATTTGTCCAACTTCCAATATAATCAATAATCTCACTTATTTTTTTTCCACTCTTCATCTTTTTTTAAACAATAGCATTATCTAAAAATGTTTCTCAGACTCATCTTGAAATGCTATATGAATATTTAATAGCCCAGTTTCAAGTATCCATGCAGCCAGCTGTCACCAGATGGCACTACAGAGAATCTGGTATAACTTCGGTGCAAGCTGCAGAGTCACATCCATCCCTAAATCTAAATTTGCTTGATAGCTGGTAGATGTAGCTGTCATCAAATCCAGGAATAAATCCTTTGTAGCTTCTATCTTGAGTTTCATTGTCTACTTGGCACAAATTGCCTTCCATACATAATGGATGTTGAGTCTTGCCAATGAGCTGGCTGAAAAGTTCATTGTCTGTTGTGAAAGTCTTTAACATTACTCCGGAAGACATTCAAAGCTTTGTCGTATATACATCTGTTGTTTTGTTGTTGTTGTTGTTGTTTCACTTCTCTTAGTCTGTCCCTGGAGGAAACTGGCAGACAGCTATAGCTGAAAATTATTATCTGATGAGCTGAATTAAAAATAATCAGACTCATAAGTGCTTTTCCTAACTATGATTTAACAAATTGAGAGTGACTGTAGATTTAATGGGCAATAAGATCATAAAACTGTAAAATGGTCACTAACTTGAACGTCTATCAAAGTCCAACTGCTCACCTACTAAATTGCTTCTTTTCATTTAATTGGTAGCCATTCTTTTAATTTTCACATAATACCACCTGCACTTTTATGGAGATTAAATTTAGCTTAGATGAAATTTAGCTTAGAATCCACCTCTTATTTTAGTAGGATAAATGCCCCACATTCCAGCTGTGCATTAAATTTTTTAACTTTCTTCTCAGGCTCTCAGGTAATAGCTATGAATTCTGGCATAAATCTATGATTAAGACTGCATAAATCAAGCAGTGCTTTCCAGAATGCTTTTAAGATGGGAATGCCTAGTAATAAAGTCTCCAAAATTTATGTAGAAGTGATCATCCCCCAGAAACAAAAATGCTATAAAAACTGTGCACTCAGTCATCAATTCCTGACTCACAGTAATAGTAATGCAGTCCAGATCTGTTGGTGAAGTCATTTGTGATAAGCCACAAAGGCTATTTTCTTAGACATTAAATCCTAAGGCTACAAAATTCTTAGGATATGCTTATACTAGCATATTTCCCTCCATATTTTTGTCCCATGCTTAATATTGCCTAAAATTATTTTAGGGCATGATTTGGGAGTTAGGAAGTTTGGGGGTCTTTCCTTCCTCCAGCAGATGGTTTGCTTGTATCCCCTGTTTAGGAGAACTGCCTAGAGACTTTGTGAGAATAGCAGCGGTCATTTTGTGCTAGTTGGCCTCAATTTTCAGGATCATGTGCAATTTCCCTAGCACATTTAATTTACTGCTATGCATGAGGCCTCTTAGCTTGTGATGAAGGCTACTTAGTATCAGCAGTAGCTGCCCATGGTGATTCTCATCTCTAGGAGAGGAAAAGGGGCAGAGGATTTCTCCTTTGTACAATTCTTCTAAAAAGGGCACTGATTTGTACATGCTGAAGTAACCTAAATGACCTAAAACTCAGCCCTTGACAGAATGATTTCTGCAGACTGAGTATCCCAGCTACTGATTCCCTAAGTATGTCTCAGGCTGTGGGTTCATTAGGATTTACCTGTATTCCTCTCTGTCATTACTTGCTGACTCTGCAGCCATTGGAGATCATCAACATATCAGCATCAGTCAGACAGCAGAAATCATACAACATAACCCAGTATTAAATATTACATAAAACATTAGTCATGCACAAATTGCATGATGCTCAGGATCTCTGATGTGTTACAGGCTTCCTGGTGAGGGCACACAATGTTAATAGAGATGACAGGGATGATCACAAGTTGTTTTGCTTGGACATACCTGAGTCAGCGGTGCTTACAGTCTATCCCTAATCTGGTAACAAGGCTCAGAATCACAGAGTCACAGAATGGCTCGGGTTGGAAGAGACCTTGAAGATCACACAGTTCCAACCCCCCTGCCATAGGCAGGGATGCCACCCGCTAGATCAGGTTGCCCAGGGTCTCATTCAACCTAACCTTGGACCCAGGGATGTGGATACCCAGGGATGGGGTATCCACAGCCTCTCAGGGTAACCTGTTCCAATGCCTCACCACCCTCTGAGCAGAGAATTTCCTCCTAACTTCTAATCTAAATCTCCCCTCTTTCAGTTTACAACCATTCCCCCTTGTCGTGTTATCTGATCGAGAAAAAAGTCACTCTACATCTTTATTTAAGTCCCCTTGAAGTACTGAAAGGCTGCAATGGGGTCACCCTGGAGCCTTCTCTTCTCCAGGCTGAACATCCTCAGCTCTCTCATCCTTTCTTCACAGGAGAGGTGCTCCAGCCCTCTGATCATCTTCATGGGCCTCCTCTGAACGCGTGGACTCTTCTGGACTTCTGGGTCACTGTCTCCTAGGACCATTCCAGCAGCCAGTGGCTGAAGTATGTAAACACTCCTGTCAAGTCCCTTTTCCCACGGCACATACTTGGACTGTGAAGAAAGGTGCCAGAGCACTGGAAGTGTCTGGTAAGAGGAAAACTTAAGGTTTCTTTATGCTACCAGGTTAGCTGAGGCCATCTTAACACAGAGCAGGATCTGTGTCCACAAGTTTTTCTTGTGTTCCACCTGAAGGAATGAGGTCTATAGTTATGAACTGCTAGGGCAGTACTTGCAGAAGTCTTCTTTTAAGCAAAATAAGTGGTTGAGACTCACGTAGCAGTAATGTTTCAACAAAAGATGTGAAGAACTTACATTGATTTGTTTTGAATTTGTAAAGACTATCTGTTTTAAACATGCATTCCAAACAGGAAACTGGTTACTATGGTTTGTAATACTGGATCTTTTGAAGAAGTGTCAGGGGTCCTTTAATGACACTGAACTGTCAGAACAAAGCATTGCTCTCCATTTTAAAAATTGTACCCTGGAACTGTATCCCCCTTTGAGCTTTGCACCACAGCACATGACCAGAAACATATCAGAGATGAAATGATCCTCTCAAAATCTCCGATACCATTTCATTTACCACTCATTTTATTCATCTTTAAAATAAAAATCTTTCTTGTTTTGCACATAGCCAATGTCAGCAAGGAATAAAACATGCTGGTACAAATTCTGGTACAAAAGGAAAAGAGTTGAAGTGGAATTGGAAACGTAAGGAAGATCAGGTAAGGAAGAGAATTACTAAAAGTCAATGATAAATAAATATTTTTCAACTGTGATTTGTTTACTGTTTTCCATGCAGGGCATGGCATAGGATAACTAGAGTTGTGTCTGTTGCCTTTTCCTTATATAACTTTCCCAGCTGCTGATATATCATGGAAGCATCATTCTATGAAATCTTTCTTTTTCTGCCTAATTTTCTGCTTTATTGGATTTTTTTCCTACCTTTTTCTTCACTTCTTCCAAGCTTGATATTTATACTAAATTTCTACTGATTTTCATGAGCTGTAATGAAATTGTTGGTTCACTGTCTTACTGTAACTAACAGTATTTTATGGCTGGTAGAGGGTTTTTGTATTTCCTGTCACTCCTGGATTATTTTATTTTGCTTTTAATGAAAAGTTCTTTTCAGCCATTGTTATCGGAATACATATATGTGTTGTTTTTCTGGATATGTCTTTGAAAAAATTGTACTTCTCTGATTGACAGATTCAGAAAAGTATACCTAATGTTACACTTCAGAAATCAAATTATAAATGTTTTCCTTGGACACCACCTGTTAGCTGACAGATTTAGATAACAGCTATTGTTGATCTTTGAGAAAGGATATACTCTACTGAAGTAAATATATAATCTGTGTGCTTTTCTGCAGAATCGTGACACCAATTAGGTGAAGCACGTTATGACAGTTTTTGTAAGGATTAGAAATATCAGTAAGAAATTTTGGCACGAAACATGTTCTGCTTCACTAGCAGTACAATGCTAACCGTCTTGTAACCTGGTGTAAAGGAACCTCATGTACAGAAATTTTGATCAATCTTCCACCTGTCTTAAAATGGCTTATTTTAAAACAGGGAGTACAGTAGCTTTAAATTTCACAAAATGAAATTTCAACTTACAACGCATTTGAATGAACTTGCAAGACATAAGCCCTTTCGACAGTCTGGGTGCTATTGGATTATTTGAATCTAATATATTTTAGATCAGTGTCCAGTGGATGCTAGAAAATCTAGACTTCATTTGTTTGTTCCTTTAGATTTTAGTAAGTTTATTACTTTGTGAAGGAAGGAATTAAACCCAAATTCAATCCTTGAATTCATATTAATGAAGACTCTTAGCAATGCCATAGAGATCCCCTTCCAGGCATACCTAAGTTACCTAAAGTCATGGAATCTTTAAAAAACAAGGACAAATAGACGTAGAAAGATATCACTGAAAAATTCTGATACTCCTGGTCACACTGAAGCAATGACATTGCAAAGCATTATGCAACTTTATGCAACACTAACACTCAAATATTCTGCTGAAACATTGAAAAGAAAGAGGATGTGATTGGCATCATTTTCTTTATCATAATGACTTCTTGTAAGAATTATCTGATCTGTGGTTAACTGTTCATAAAAATGAAATTATGCGTTATCTGACTTTAAACTGAATTATTTTATCTATCGCTTGTGCATAAAATCTCAGGGCGAGTTAAGTATAAGCATTTTTTTTAAGTTTGTTTTCCCATTTTTATGATTAAGCAAAGGAAGATTTGATGCAGATAAACTGCTTTATGTGTTAGCTTTTAATGTACTTCAAATAAATTAATATATCTATTTGTACCTTCTCAGCCCATATTTTTCTGGTTTCAAAGACCAAGTGCTGTGAGGTGGGAGATTATATGCTCTAGTTAACAGGTACAATAAATGACTGGATCTTCATTTTATGTACAAAACGTAGACTGAACCTTAATAATGGAGTTTTGTGCTGCATCTTAATGGTAATTTATACAACTTTGTTTAAAATACAGTAAAATTTATCTTACTGCAGTGTAGAGTAGAGACTGCAGATCACTGCTAACAGGATCCCTCTAGCTCTTTTGTTCTCCTTCAGATAACATTTAGAAATAGACCTGTGAGGAAGGAGTGAAAGAACTTGTATTTGTATGCCATTTATTTTTAAACAATTTTTGAACGATTGCTCAAGCTTACTGATCGACAAGAGGACAAAGTTACATTGATTAGCTTTTATTCTCCATTAGGCCTGGAAAAAGAAGGGTGCTAGCACTCTGACCTTCCCAACTCTGTTTCAATCGACCTGCACTCCAGGTGAGAGTACTCTCCAGCCCTGTGCATGTTTGGTGCTTGTTCCCAAAGCAGCTGGGTAGCTTTGTCAGTTGAGCTGAGTAATGCTGACTTAAATTAAGACTGCAGAACTTGCTCTTCTTTCTTTCATGGTAGTTATTTAGGATAACCAAGAGTTCACCATGGCTTTTGAGTTTAGGGTACTTCTCTCTCTTTTTTTTTTTTTTTAATCTATTTATTTATTATTTTTAAATATCAAGGCTGCTTGTAAAAGCTTGACTTTTGATTAAACATGCAACAAAACCAGTTAATAATGGATCCATGCATGGTCATTTGCCTGTTTCCAAGACTTAAGTATTTGATTTGTCCAAATTATAAAGAAGCCAGGGTTACAGCAAAATATAATCTCTTGATATTTATTCATGCATTAGGACGGATGTGAAGGCAAGTTTGTATCATTGCACTTTAGATGAGAAATTTTATTTGTAAGATTCCATTCCTTTGTCTTGAAATTTGTTTTATATCTCACTATCAGTGCATTTTTATATGCAAATGGGCGTAGTCACCCTTTTTTGAAAAGCAGGTAATTTCCACCAGCAGGAGAGTGAAATCTAGGTGCAAAAGGTGTATCGATTATCACAGAATCACAAAATTTCTAGGTTGGAAGAGACCTCAAGATCATCGAGTCCAACCTCTGACCTAACGCTAGCAGTCCCCACTAAACCATATCCCTAAGCTCTACATCTAAATGTCTTTTGAAGACTTCCAGGGATGGTGACTCCACCACTTCCCTGGGCAGCCTATTCCAATGCCTCACAACCCTTTCAGTAAAGAAGTTCTTCCTAACATCTAACCTAAAACTCCCCTGGCTCAACTTTAGCCCATTCCCCCTCGTCCTGTCACCAGGCACGTGGGAGAACAAACCAACCCCCACCTCGCTACAGCCTCCCTTGAGGTACCTATAGAGAGCAATAAGGTCGCCCCTGAGCCTCCTTTTCTCCAGGCTGAACAAGCCCAGCTCCCTCAGCCACTCCTCGTAGGACTTGTTCTCCAGGCCCCTCACCAGCTTCGTTGCCCTTCTCTGAACCCGCTCAAGCACCTCCATGTCCTTCTTGTAGCGAGGGGCCCAAAACTGAACACAGTACTCGAGGTGCGGCCTCACCAGAGCTGAGTACAGGGGGACGATCACCTCCCTAGCCCTGCTGGTCACACTGTTCCTGATACAAGCCAGGATGCCATTGGCCTTCTTGGCCACCTGAGCACACTGCTGGCTCATATTCAGCCGACTATCCACCATCACTCCCAGGTCCTTCTCTGCCTGGCAGCTCTCCAACCATTCCTCTCCCAGCCTGTAGCTCTGCTTGGGGTTGTTGCGCCCCAGGTGCAGGACCCGGCACTTGGCCTTGTTGAACTTCATGCAGTTGACCTCAGCCCATCAGTGCAGCCTATCCAGATCCTCCTGCAGAGCTTTCCTACCCTCAAGCAGATCGACACACGTGCATAGCTTGGTGTCATCTGCAAACTTACTGAGGGTGCACTCGATGCCCTCGTCCAGATCATCGATGAAGATATTAAAGAGGACCGGCCCCAGCACCGAGCCCTGGGGGACGCCACTAGTGACTGGCCTCCAACTGGACTTGGCTCCATTCACCACGACTCTTTGGGCCCAGCTATCCAGCCAGTTTCTAACCCAACGAAGCGTGCGCCAGTCCAAGCCTAGGGCAGCCAGTTTCTTGAGGAGAATGCTGTGGGAGACGGTGTCAAAAGCCTTGTTGAAGTCAAGGTAGACCACATCCACAGCCTTTCCCTCATCCACCCAGCGCATCACTTTGTCATAGAAGGAGATCAGGTTCGTCAAGCAGGACCTGCCTTTCATAAACCCATGCTGACTGGGCCTGATCGCCTGCTTGTCCTGCAAGTGCTGCGTGATGACTCTAAGGAGGATCTGCTCCATGAGCTTCCCTGGCACTGAGGTCAAACTGACAGGCCTGTAGTTTCCCAGGTCTGCCCTCCAGCCCTTCTTGTAGATGGGCGTCACATTTGCTAGCCGCCAGTCAACTGGGACCTCCCCCGATCGCCAGGACTGCTGATAAATGATGGACAGTGGCTTGGCCAGCTCCTCTGCCAGTTCTCTCAGTACCCTTGGGTGGATCCCATCCGGCCCCATCGACTTGTGCACATCTAAGTGCCATAGCAGGTCACCAACCAGTTCTTCATGGATAGTGAGGGCCACATCCTGCTCCCCATCCGCTTCCACCAGCTCAGGGTACTGAGTATCCAGAGAACAACCGGTATTGCCGCTAAAGACTGAGGCAAAGAAGGCATTGAGCACCTCCGCCTTTTCCTCATCTCTTGTAACTAAGTTCCCCCCCGCATCCAGTAAAGGATGGAGATTCTCCTTAGTCCTCCTTTTTGTGTTGATGCCTATTCATTGTTTCCCAGATATTAGATATACAGAACAATTACAGTTAGTACAGTAGCTATTACTAGTGAAGCTTGTGATCTAAAACCCACAACAATTAGCATTACACTAGGGATTAGGGTTACTTCTGAGATCTCTTGAACCCTTTTGCTCGAGATGAAAATCAGATCTGAATAGTTGCCACAGAATGTTAAAAAGGCTTAAACCCTTGGTTATGCTTAACTGATCAGGAAAGATCTCTGAAGTACTCAGGCATGCGGAAGCTCATCCTCTGTTATGACTTCTTGAGGTTTCTTAGCAAATATCTGACAGTAGTTGAAATTTCTGTCTACTTTTCTAAAGAATTTAAATTTATCTAAAGCAAAGCATTTGTAAAATTCTTTGGAAATCTAAACCCCATTGTCAGGGCTATGAAGACAAATCATGAGAACTTCCAACTCTATTAAGATAATTGGTGCTTTAAGTACTGAATGACATGCTGTGTACTGTCACACAGGGTCTTAAACCCATCTGTTTGTACTTGTCGTGGATGATAAATTCAGACAATTCATCGTTTAGTTCTGCACAGACTCTTCCCTTGAGATTTACAAATATAGCTGATATTATGTTAACTTAGAACACTGTCCTAAATTATAAATACTTTTTGATATCTTTCAAAAATAGGACATTTCTGCAGTGAAGTGGGACCTTATCTGTGTTTCCAAGAGTTATAACATCTGTTACAGTTTTGATATCTATAATTTTGTTCTTCTATTCTTCCATTACAGCCATATTATGTCTTCATGTGAGTCTTGTCAATACAGAAAAACAAAACAAAACAAAACAAAACATAGAAATGGAAGAGCCAAGGAGCCACCCAATGCCAACTGCAGCAGAGTTCATTATACTTACTGAATAACTATCGATATTTCTGAGCACCAAATAGTTTTTATGTTGATCAATTATACTCCTATTCCTCATTACCATATTTAGAATATATATCACAGAATCACTGAATTGTCTAGGTTGGAAGAGACCTCAAGATCATCGAGTCCAACCTCTGACCTAACACTAACAAGTCCTCCACTAAACCATATCACTAATCTCTACATCTAAACGTCTTTTAAAGACGTCCAGGGATGGTGACTCCACCACTTCCCTGGGCAGCCCATTCCAATGCCTCACAACCTTCTCAGTAAAGAAGTTCTTCCTAATATCTAACCTAAAACACCCCTGGCACAACTTCAGCCCATTCCCCCTCGTCCTGTCACCGGGCACGTGGGAGAATAGGCCAACCCCCACCTCGCTACAGCCTCTTTTAATGTACTTATAGAGAGCGACAAGGTCACCCCCGAGCCTCTTTTTCTCCAGGCTGAACAAACAGAGTTCCCTCAGACGTTCCTCAGAGGACTTGTTCTCCAAACGTCTCACCAGCTTCGTCACCCTTCTCTGGACTCTTTCAAGCACCTCAATGTCCTTCTTGTAACTTTTAACCTTTAAAACCATATCCAAACAGATAGGAAGACTAAAAGATTCAGGTAGATAAATCAAATATACCTGAACCCTGTTAAACTAGATATACTTTATACCTTATCAACTTACCTTCATTGTGAAATGAAGTTATGTACAAAATTACAAGGCTATTAAAATGATAATTCTATCTAACATGCTAGAAATTTGCCTATGTTTTCTGTTCCACAGGTATAAGAAATTAGAGAAGAATAAGATTGTTAAGTACTGCCTGGAAAATTGTTGTATATTTTTATAAAAACAAAAACAAAAAACATACCAAAAATAAAAACAACAACAAAAACACACCAGCAGCTCTTCTCCCTTCTAAATAACTTTTGATAATAAGAAAAATGAAATACATTGCTACAGAAACATAGTCCGTTACATCTACGAAGCAACATTAGGCCACATTTTATTAGAAGCTTTTTGTGAAGTGTAAGGATGTAAACTATGTTTGCTATAAAAACTTGGAAAATTTTCTGACTGGCTTGTTAGGGGATGATGCAAGAAACCAGATATAAGAAAATCAGAAAAATTTTGACAGAATTCAAAAGGTGACTTTTTGAAGGCAAAACCAAACTGTCAAGGTAATTTTTTTTCTGTGTTTTATAATGTAATAATAAATGCTGTAAACAGTATTTTATTTCTTTAACCAAGAGGCCTTACACTGAAAAAAAAAAAACAAAAAACCACAAACATTAATGTAGTTAAGCATAACAATCTCACGTAGGATTAATATTTTTCAGATAACTCTGCCATCAAATTTTAGATTTCATTCATAGAACACAAATCAGATTTGTACAATTATTTTTTCTTGTGATTATCCCAACAGCATTTCATTTCATAAAACATTATTATAAAACATTTATAAAACATCAGTTGTCTGTGGTAGAAAACATATTGCAATGAAGATATCAGCATGATTTGAGAGAGGAAGGAAAATGAGTGAATCGAAATCTTTTGAATTAGGAGATCAGGTGCAACTTTGGAGAAACCTATGGCCACTGTCATTATATCTCAGTGGAAAGAATTAAGATAGGTAGAATTCTTTTTTTCTTTAATAAAAGTAAACAATATATTGACCAAAATAATAATAATAATAATAAAAAAAAACTGTGTATAAAAAATAAATAAAAATATCTGACTACTTGATTTATAATCAAGTACTCAGATGTGGGAATTGCCAGAATTAGGTTGCCCACCTACTCTTATTTCCCTGTTTTCTGGTATGCATTATGAGTCTGGTTTTAATTAACTGATCACATACACTTTACCCCCTGCCACCCTCCTCATCCCTCCCATCTCTTGTCTCCTGCTGTGCAAAATATATAGATAATACTCACTGAATGAGTAACTATTGTTTCTTTGTTACTGTTCAATGTATGGTCCCATGCCACATTTTTAAGTTCTGCTCTGAAGACAGAATTTTTAATTTCCTCCTGGGCTTTTCGGTGGTGCTCATCACTATAGTGGCTGAGTGCTTTACGAATCTTAATGAATTTATCTTCACAGCACTTCTGCGGGCTGAAGAGGAATTATTATTCTAATTTGACAGAGAGAGAACTGAGACAGAATAAATTAGAAAATATCCACTATTTTTGACAGTCAATTTGAGATGCTTAGGAGCTGATTTTTCAGATGCTTTAGTACGGTACTAAAGCATCTGAAAGTAGTGTACGTTCAGTGACTGCTGACTATGTTGCAGGTGTAAGTACTTAATGTTTTCAAATCAGAACAAGGGCCTGGAGCTGCAGGAAAGAGGAGCACAGAGCTAGTGACCACTCACAGAAAGTACAGTTTAAGTGGTTTGTCTAGCCTTATACAGATCTGTGACAGAGAGAGGGGAATAGAACACCACTTGATTCCCCTGAATTTTCAGACCATCCTTTCTTTTCATGTAGTTTCTATTGCATCCACTGCTGCACATCTTCCACCTTGTGCAGATATATTGTAGGGATTATTGTAGGGATATATCCTACTCTGTACAGTTCTGATTTGTCCACTTATCAAGACTATCCAGAATGCACAGAATAAGTAAAGAATCCTGTGTAGAAAATAATAATAGTCCAAGCTATAATGCAAAGATACAAAAGGGATGTATTTACTACACAAGTTTGTGCAGGAAACTTCAGTAATGTGCTTTTGCAAGTGACATTAAAAAAAAAGAAGCAAACCAAAGCTGTGAGCTGTGTGTCACCATACAGATATTGACCTGTCTCATGGCAAGTCTTTAGACAGCTCAGATCTGAGCTGAAGAAACAGTCTCTTTAAATTAACAGGCAGTAAAGAGGATTGGTGAGGGATTTTCTGATAGCCCATGAATTGTAAGATAAGGAAATCTTAAGTTTTAATTTAATTTCTAAACAAGATCCTGTGAGCTTCTGCCTCTTTTGCAAATTTGACTCTGGAGCTTTTCCTCTAATCTACAAGAGACACAGTTTTGTTTTATTTCCTTTTGGAGTTTTTTCCAAAAGGAGTTTATTTCCTTTGGAGTTTTCAATTCCAGTAGGTGTCCCATTCTGCCTGTTCACCAATCTCATCATTTCATTCACAGAATCACAAAGAATCACAGAATTGTAGGGGTTGGAAGGGACCTCAAGAGATCAACCCCCCCTGCCAAAGCAGGTTCCTTAGAGCAGGTTGCCCAGGTAGACGTCCAGACGGGCCTTGAATATCTCCAGAGAAGGAGACTCCACAACCTCCCTGAGCAGCCTGCTCCAGTGCTCCGTCACCCTCACCATGAAGTTCTTTCGCAGAACTTGCTGGGCTCCATCTTGTGGCCATTGCCCCTTGTCCTGTCCCCACAAACCACTGAAAAAAGGTTGGCCAAATCCCTCTGTCTCATACTTAAGATATTTATAAACATTGATGAGATCCCCTTTCAGTCTTCTGAGAAGATCTCTTCTCAGTCTTCTCAAGGCTGAGACACAAAATCCGTTCTCTTCTTTAAGGCCCCTAACCAAGTCTCAGGCTTCACAGAAAGACCTAATTAAAGAAATGGTTTACGTCTCCATTTGTGCCATATTATTACAGCGTTGCTTCTTAAATGATTTCTGTGTGTCGAAAATCCATTTATTATACTCCTGTTAAATTCACTGTAATTCAAAATAAAATAGTTTCTATGCTATTTTAGCTTAAACCTTCCGCCTTCTATTGATAAAGGATTTCTGAAAAGAAACGTCCACAAGATTACAAACTGGAAAATATTGTATGTGGCTGCACGACAATTTCTTCTATGGCCTTGATAAATCAAAGTTCAATGTGACTTTATTCTCCATGGACAAAATAAGGGTAGTAATATTTCCATTCTTTAATCCACAGTTTTCCTTGTCTATGTCTAATGCAGATATGGTTAACATTATGACTATGCTTAATTCCACTGTTTTCTCAAGGCCAGAGGCTGAAGTTGTATAGCTTTTTGCCTCTTGGGAGCAGCTGTGTAATGGGATCCTAACCTCAGTTAGGACTTTGAACTCTATTATAGTTCCAGTAAATAACAGCAATAATTATATAGCACATAAAACATATATGGTGCTGAATGAAAGATTAAGTATATCAAAATTGCCTGTCTTTCCTGCACAGAAAAATATGATTCAGCTCAAAACCTGTTTGATAACCAAGTCACAATATAAACAGATTTCATAGTTTGGACCCAATAATTATTTAGGTTCCTTCGAGCCTGGGCTGTTCTATGATTTGATGATTTAAGAATCACAGAATCACAGAATATCCCAAGGTAGAAGGAACCCACAAGGATCATCGAGTCCAACTCCTGGCTCTACACAGAACTACCCAAAAATCAGACCACATGCCTGAGAGCGTTATCCAAACACTTCTTGAACTCTGTCAGGCTTGGTGCTGTGACATGGGGAGCCTGTCCCAGTGCCTGACCACCCTCTGGGTGCAGCACCTTTCCCTAACCCCCAGCCTGACCCTCCCCTGTCCCAGCTCCATGCCGTTCCCTCGGGTCCTGTCACTGTCCCCAGAGAGCAGAGCTCAGCGCCTGCCCCTCCACTCCCCTCGTGAGGGAGCTGCAGGCCACCATGAGGCCTCCCCTCAGCCTGCTCTGCTCTGGACTGAACACACCAAGGGACCTCAGCTGCTCCTCATAAATCTTGCCATTCTTGGTTGCCCTCCTTTGGATGGTCTCTAATAGTTTTATGTCCTCCTTACATTACAGTGCCCCAAACTGCACACAACACTCAAGGTGAGGCTGCACCAGCACAGAGCAGAGTGGGACAATCCCTTCCCTTGACCAGCTGGCAGTGCTGTGCCTGATGCACCCCAGGGTACCCTTGGCCCTCCTGGATGCCAGCACACACTGTTGACTTTGGATGTCAACCAAAACCCATAGACCCCTTTCTGTGGGGCTGTTCTCCAGCCTCCTATCCCCCAGTCTGTATGTACAGTCAGGGTTGCCCCATGCCATCTGTACAATCCAGCACACACTCTTGTTAAACTTGATATTGTTGGTGATTGTCCAGCTCTCTAATTTGTCAAGATCTCTCTGCAAGGCCTCTCTACTTCTGGGGGAGTCAACAGTTCCTCCCAATTTAATGTCATCTAAAAACTTACCTAGTATGCATTCAAGTCCTGCATCCGTATCATTTATAAAAATAAGAATTTATTGCATTTATTTTACAAGAAGAGTATTGCCATTAGTTTAGAAGGAGAACATATCTGATATTTACTCTATGTCAGCAGCAGACGTATGAAAAAAATCATATAACTAAAACCATGAAAATTCAAAGTTTGTTCAAAGGAAGCAAATGGATTAGGAGTAATGTGGAGAAGGAAAATGAGGAAGGTACAGAGGAAAATTACTTTCTGGGAATAATGTAAAAAATACTTCTGGTTTAGGTGGAAGTCTGGTGGGTTGACTTTGGCTGTGTGCCAGATGCCCACCCAGCCACTCTCTCACCACACCTCCCCAGCAGGACAGGGGGAGGAAACAAGATGACAAAGCTTATGGGTCAAGGTTAGGACAAGAAGATTGCTCGCTGATTACCATTACAGGCAAAACAGACTCAACTTGGGGAAGATCAATTTAATTTTTTTACTCTACAATAACAGAGCAGGACAGTAAATAAATAAATAAATAAATAATAATAATAAATATATATATATATGAGAAAACCTTCCCTGCCCTCCTTCCTTCTTCCCAAACTCAGTTTCACTCCTTAAAATAAATAAAATAAATAAAATAATAAAATAAATATAATAATAAATAAAATAAATAAAAATAATAAAAATAATAAAATCTATTGTAATGTAAGTTGCTGGCTTTCAGGTGCCACGGGCAGGCACAAAAAGGCATCCTTTAAATCTAGTACTGTGAACCAAACTTGACTCTTCTCTAATTTTGTCAAAAGGTTGTCGGGATTGGATATTACAGGGTATAAATCTTTCGTGATCCTATTAATGGCCCTTAAATCCTGAACTCTGCGATAGGTTCCATCTGCCTTTCTAACTGGGCCTCTATGGAGTGTTATATTGTGAATGTGACTCACATTCTACTATTACTAGATTAGTCCATAATTAAGAAAGTTATTGATTATTCATTCCCCTTCTGTCTTTCATGTTTAGCGGGTATTGCTTTTATTGTTTTTAGCATACCTTCGGAAAATTTTCCTTTAAATCAATGTTTTTACAGGTACTCCATTCTTTGCTCCCCCAGGTATTCCTGTAGCCCAAGCTCTCAGATACACTTGGTTCATAATTACATCCATTCAGGGAGTCCTATCTGGAGCTTTCTCTGGACTTGCCAGGGACAGAAAAACTTCAGAGTTTAATATGTTACTTTTATTTCCATTTTCCCTTGTTCAAAAGAAATTTTTGCATCCATTTTTTCCAGCAAGTCCCTTCCTAAGAAGGGCCTTAGAAATTTGGGTAAGTATAAAAACTGATGTATTCCCACCATTTTTCCCCATTTCTGAGCACTGCAAAAAAAGAATGTCTTTTCCTTTTGGCCAGTTGTTCCTACTACATTTATTTACCAACCTAGCACTTTTCCAGAATCAATTTTGGGATTAACACAGAGAAAGAAGCTCCCATATCCAACCTAAAATCCATGCCTCTCTCTTCATTCCCTAGCTTTATTTCAACCAGTGCATCTGCTAGGATAGATGCTCCAGGTCCCTGTCATTCCTGCTCTGACTGTTGCAAGTCTATTCTGCAACCTAAGACAATTTCTCTCTGATATCAGGGGCCAATTGTCCTAGAAAGAGGCTAGCCAACTGCCTCTGTTTGGCTTCTGAAGCCAGGTCCAAATTGGTATTTTTTTTTTTCTTCATTGCATTTCAAAGCTGGTCCAAAAGTTCCATAGGGTTTGTTGGAACAGATTCTCAATTCCCAATTTAAGCAGATTTTGGTATTTACCAGAGGCCCCAGAGGGCTCACACCCATGATTTTGAAATCCTCTTTCCCTGCTCATTCAGCTTCAAACAACTCTTTCAAATACTGCATGCCACACGTTTAGCACCTTCAACAACCCTTTTAATGCTTCCTTTTATCTTCCTCCAGCCTGTATTTTCACCAGAGGCTCAGTTAGGGGCCAACTTCATTCCATACCTTTTTCCCTCCTGAAACATTCATGTATGCTGAAACAACATACCAGCATACAACATTTCATCCCATTTTCCAATTAATTGCTTGTTGATCTCAGAATATTCTACTTCATTTTCAAAGACACAATTGTGCTAGCTAAGACCTAGGAATCACCATCCTTTGTCTTGTTCCTTGTCTCCTTACAGAGCTCACTCTAACATCCCTGTTGGAAGGAGAGCGCTTTCTTACCTGAGAGGACTACTGTGCATGGCTGTCCTGTGTCTCCATGGATCAGACTCACAGGAAAGTAAACCAAATGACGATGAAACAGATTTACCTCTGGACGTATCATAGGATGTATTGAAATGGGACCTGTAAGAACAAAGTGCATTCTCAAGTGAGTCGTTTCCATTTAACTTCCTTAGTCGCTGGGAAACTCTTACAGAAAATTCAGGCAATTTCCCTGCATGGAAGCCTCATTTTGTCTGTAGAACTAAGCATTTATCCTGGGATATTCAATTTTTCGACATGGTATAAGCCTTCCTGCTCTCACTTCCCTAAGTTTTTCTTTTCTTCCTGAAGTTCATTTCTCTGAAAAAGCAATGCAATCCTTGAATTAAGACACCCGTGAAAAACTTAAGAAAATACCTGCCAATAACTTTCTTCAGACAGTGTCAATAACATCACAACAACCCAGACTTACTTAACTTTTTCTTTAAAATATCTGACACAGATTCTGTATCATTCTCATGCAGACCAATCCCCAGCTTGATCATCTAAACTGAATTTGTTGCATATTAAATAGATTTTCTTATCATTTTTATTACAGCAGATGAAAAAACGCCCACTCTAAATCTTGCTGGCTTTCCATCACATCAGATTGACCGAGACACCCTGATGATTCCTTGTCTTTATTTGCTTTTTGCGGAATTCCCCTATCTCTTTTGGTTCAAGATCAACTGATAAAAAGCTTTTCATTGGTTAGTACACTTAGCTGGTGTACATTTTTGTTTCTTAAGATAATTGTTTTCATATTTTTCAGTAGATCGTTGCCATGATCTATTTTGTAAGGTCTAGAAAATGGACACCCTCTCCCCCCCACTTCCTCCCCCCCCAAAAAAAAAAAAAAAAAAAAAAAAAAAAGATGCTTAGTCCTTTAAAATAAAGTTAAACATGGTTTATGTTCTATCCATGTAGACTGTACTCAGTAAAAGTTTATCTAAAATTCTGCTGACAAATGTCAGAATCCAGCTTGACTGCTCTAGGAAGACAGATCCACAGTGGACAGGAAAATGTACTATCAGAACAATTAAGAAATAAAATCTATTGTAATGTAAGTTACTGACAAGTGTTAAATTAATTCATTTTGTTCTTATTCAGCTTGGAAGAAATGGACACAAAAATTAATAATTTACCCTAAGTACGTCTCTGTCACCTTCTTCTCATCTCCAACACGATTCTCATTTTCAGATTGACCTCAGTGTAAACTGTGAGTCTATGCTAAGTGCCATGCACAAAGCCTCAGAGGCAATCGTGCTCCGACCAACACTACCTGTGCTGGACAAGCTATGGAGAGCAGAAATATTTTTGTAGTGGTCCTAGGAGAAGCCCAGTTTATTTGGCTGCAGCTCTTCTTAGAACACTAAGGAAAATCTATTCCTCAAAGGCTGCATCCTTAGATGCTGGGATGGAGCAATAATGTAGTTTTGCAATAAAAGTCCAGTAATCACATTTACTCCATCCAGTTGTAGTTTCAGAGAGGACTAATGGTACATGAATAAATGTTCTCTCTAAAGAAACAGAAATTAAAGAGCCGTTTCAGGTGCAAGATCAATGTGTTGCAACCACTAAAGCGGATATAAAAGCCCAAACTAATCCCCTGTTCTTTGGATAGGTTTGAAACCAAGTTTGCAGGCATTTTTGTCCAATAGCTCCAACTGAATCTATTCCAAAGCTCCTATGTGCTGGAACCACTTGATGAATATGTAAGCCTTTAGCCTTAGCTGCTTTGATCTCTCGATCTTCTCCAACTGGACTTTATTACTTGTTATATACCTCCAAGGGAACAGAACACAGTTTGGATAAATTCAAAATCTAGAAAGAGCTCCGGCAGGAACATGGGTCTCCCTTGCTACCATCATCACAGAAGGTGCAGCAGCCACAGGGCTACTTCATTCATTCACTCACAGAGCACCTAACAAATACTCATTGCTGTAATATTCATTTGTTGCAAAACTACATTATTGCTCCATCCCCACATCTAATACAGATGCAGCCTGTGATGAATAGACTTTCTTTAGTGTTCTAATGAAAGTCATTGCTTATTAAGTTTAACTGCCTTTAAAAAAATATGAGGTCTCTACCTTTGGCAGCACAGTGGTTGACCCATATATCGTCAAGGGTCTGTCATGAAAGGTAGTAGCTGGTAATAGTTTTATTTCAGATGTATTTCAGCTATGCCCATTGCCTACCACAGAAGCAGGAGAAAATGCCTATTTACTGTTCTAGATGTCCAACGCTCAATTTTAATTCTTCTTGAAGTTAGGGGTCCCAACAATCCAAACCAGATGCCCAGCCTCCCAATCTGATGCATGAGCAGAGGGGCTCTCTGAAACACCAGTATAGACTAGGTGAGAAATAACTCAAGAGCAGCCCTGTGGAGAAGGACTTGGGGGTACTGGTTGATGAGAAGCTCAACATGAGCCAGCAATATGTGCTTGCAACCAACTGCATCCAGAAATCCAACTGCATCCTGGGCTGCATCCAAAGCAGAGTGGCCATCAGGGCGAGGGAGGTGATTGTTCCCCTCTGCTCTGCCCTCAGCAGCCCAGGGTATGGAGCAGCAGGGCTCCCAACACAAAAGAGACTGGGACCTGCAGTTGGTCCAGAGTAGAGCCACAAAAATGATCATCAGAGGTATGGACTACCTCTCCTATGAAGACAGGCTGAGGATAGACTTAGGTAAGGAATAAATTTTTATTATGAACATGAGGAGAAACTGGAAGAGGTTATCCAAAGAAGCTGTGAATGTCCCATTCCTGGAAGTGTTCAAGGCTAGGATGGATGGGGCTTTGAGCTACCTGGTCTGAGGGAGGTGTTCCTGCCCATGGCAGGGGGGTTAAAAGTTGACGATCTTTAAGATTCCTTCCATCCTAAACTGTTCTACCATTCTACATGTTATGGGATATCCCTTTGGCCAGTTTGGTTAAGATGTCCTGGCTGTTTTGCCTCCCAGCTTTTTTGCAACCACAGCCTCCTCACTGGCATGGCAATGTGAATAAATAAATAAATAAAATAAAATAAAAGGAAAGGAAAAGGCCTTAACACTGTGCAAGCCCTTCTCAGCAATAACTAAAACATTGGAGTGAAGCCAGGATTACTCTGACAGCATTCTACATGATCCAGCACAACTGACTGCTCTTGCAAGGTCAGGTTCATTTCGTCTGAACCAGTCCATATTTTGGAGGCTCCCGTTTCCTCAAAAATCTCCAAATTCTAACAAAATACATCGTTCATGCTTCTGTCAAGTACACATGTATTTCTTCTGTTTTATTATGGACAGCAAGTTTAGGGAGACTGAATCTATACCTCAGTAATGGTCATTACAGCCACAAGGGAAGATGGAGCTCAGAGACACTTTTTTTTTTTTTTTTTTTTTTTGTGGGAAAGCAATTAGTATGTAATGCTATAATATATCAATTCTTCCAAATCCAACAATTGTGATTTTCTCAGACATTGAGAAATAACATAAAGAAAATTATGTGTAAAAAAAAAAAAAAAAAAAAAAAAAAAAAAAAAAGATGATATACATATACCATTAAGATTTATTTATTTATTTATTTATTTATTTATTTATTTATTTATTTATTACTTGCGAAAAGGTACTTCTGGTGTAATACAGTGAGATTTTCTCTTATTCTATTCAAATGATGGTTTTTCCACCCTCAAAAATGAAAATTGTTATTGTGGAACATGTGGTCAAGAAGTGTGACCAAGAAGGCCAAGAGCATCCTGGCTTGTGTCAGAAATAGAGTGGCCGTCAAGACTAGGGAAATGATTGTTCCTCTGTGCTCAGCTCTAGTGAGGCTGCACCTCAAGTACTGTGTTCGTCGAAGATGTTGAGGTGCTGGAGCGTGTCCGGAGAAGGGCTCTGAAGCTTGTTAAGAGTTTAGAGAACAAGTCTTGTGAGGAGTGGCTGAGGGAGCCGGGGTTGTTTAGCTTGGGGTAAAGGAGGTTCAGGGGAGAGACTTTATTGTGCTCTACAGTAACCTTAAAGGAGGCTCCATAGAGGTGGGGATTGTTCTCTTCTCCCAAGCCCCAAGCAACAAGACAAGAACAAAAAACCTTAAGTTGCACCAGGGGAGGTTTAGGTTGGTTATTAGGAAGAAATGCTTCACTGAGAGTTGCTCTGTTGGGTTTACCTGGCAAGGTTTTGGTAGTAGGGGCTGTAGGGGTGGCTTCTGTGAGAAGAATATAGAAGCTGCCCCATGTTAGATAAGGGCCCCGCTGCTGACCAGAGCCGAGCCAATAAGCTATGTTGTTTGCAGCTCTGCAAGAACATATTTTAAAAGGGGGAAAAAAAATAGCAAAAAAGGCTGCCTCACAGGGAGAGAGAGAGGAGTAAGAAACAGCCTCGCAGGCTGCAAGGTCAGTGAAGAAGGAGGAGGAAAGGTGCTCCGGGTGCCAGCATGTGGTGAGGTCCCTGGTGGAGCAGTCCCCTGCAGCATGTGGTGAGGCCCCTGGTGGAGCAGACTGTCCCCCTGCAGCCCATGGGTCCCACATGGAGCAGATCTCCACGCTGCAGCCCCTGCATGGGTGGAGGAGCCCCTGGTGGAGCAGGTGGATGTGGCCTGGAGGAGGCTGCGGCCCATGGAGAGCCCCCGCAGGAGCAGGAGGTCTGGGGGGAGCTGCTGCCCACCTGTGGGGGACCCGTGCTGGAGCAGTTTGCTCCTGGGGGATGGATGGACCCCATGGGATGGAGCCATGTGGGAGCAGTGCTTGAAGAGCCTGCTGCTGCATGGGGGAAGCCCATGCAAGATCAGTTCAGGAAGGACGGTATACCATTGGAGGGACTGCACATGGAGCAGGGGCAGAGAGTGACCGAGGAGTGGTGGAGACGAAGCGCTGTAGACTGACCACAACCCACATTCCCCTGTTCCCCTGCGCTGCTCGGGAGGAGGAGGTGGAAGAGGTCAGATGGGGAGAAGGTGTTTTTGGTTTCTTTCCTTTAGTTCTCACTTGTCTAGCTTGTTAATTACAGGCAATAAATCTTACTGTCTCTCTATGCTGAGCCTGCTTTGCCCGTAACGATACTTGTTGAGTGATCTTCCCATCCTTATCACAACCCTTGAGCCCTTTGCATTGTATTTTCTCCCCCTTTCTATTTGAGGAGGAGGAGAAAGTGACTGAGCTCAGCTGACCACCCAAGTAAAACCACCACAGGGCCCTTCTCCGAGAATACAGTTCTTCAGGAATTTCTCCAGGAAGGGTACTCTCCATATGGTCCAGTCCTTCAGGAAAGGACTGCTCCAGCGTGGGCTCTTCTCCAAGGGCTGCAGTTCCTGCCAGGGGCCTGCTCCTGTGTGGGCTCTGCACAGGCTGCGATCTCCTTCAGGGCTCAACCACCTGCTGCAGTATGGGTTCCTCCAGGGACTGTAGGTCCCTTTCTCCATTCGTTAGCACAGATTTCTCCATCATGGCTGCTGAGCTAAGCTTTGGCCAGTGCTGTGCCAGTTTCAGCCCTTTTGGACAACCTCAGTTGTCAACCTGGCTGGAGCCAACTGTGTTTGACATGCTACCCCTGCAGCCCCCTGCTACCAAAACATTGCCACCCAAAGCCAGTACAGGAAGAAAAGAACAATTATACTGCATAGTGTATATATATATATATATACAGGCACAGTGTATATATATATATATATATATATATATATATATATATATATATATATATGTATATATATATGTATATATATATACATATATATATGTATATATATATAAAAATATAAATGCATATTTTATATATGTATGTAAATTCACAAGCACAGTTTTCACTGTGCATGACACTGTTGAAGATACTTGATTATTATTATTGAGCTATTAAATAGAACTTACTGAGAAATTCTACTGCCATCATCGTAGTACCAGTTTGTTTCAGTCTCAAAAAATGAAGAGTTTTGCATTGCAGTGGGCATAACAACAGCAGAAGAATGGTAAAACACTGTAAATCTTTTAGAACAGAAGGAGCACAGGAAGATATGGCAGGGAATTAATGCATGCAGCAAAAAGAGGCACCTAGGAATGCTTCTTTCTCACTACTTTTTCATTGATCTGTTCTTGATTTTATTTTGCTGGAGGATGGTAGCTGATTACACCAACCCACACATAGTAGGAAACAATATATGGAAGATGTTTCTTAGAAACCCCTCAGGCTGCAGCAATTCTATCTTATCATCATTGGCTGTGTGGATGTCGTTTCTCTTCCAACATAAGCAGTTAAACTCAATAATCCTATTACTGCAGCAAAGTAGGATGCAAGAATCCTCCAAAGCAGAAAAGAGCCAAACTAAATTAAATACATTTTGATACATTGAAATATTCTTTTAAAATCTGCTTTATGCAGTGCCAGGATTTCTGCATAGATTTTTGTTATTAAATCAGCAACTGAATAATCATTAAATGATTTGTAGTTATTCTACCCTGAAGGATACTTTATGGGATTCCGTGTCATGGTTCTGCTCAATGTAAGTATCAGAAATTGCAATTAGGGGAGTCTGTGAGAAAATACAGGTAGAAACATTTTCAGGATGACTGCATGCACTCATCTTGCATCTGCAGCTCATCCTGCACAGACAGTGTGATCAAGCATCTCATTAAGAGCTTAGCAGTGACTGTAGCATGGTTGAGAGCAAATTGATTAAAGTTCAGGCTGCTTATTAATACTAAGATGATGAGACTGGGAAAAGCAGTGAGAAGGTATAGGAAATATGTCAGCCCTTTTACTGAGGATGTACATCCATCAGTTGTCTCTTCTGTTGATTTTCTAATTTGAGGGCATCTTATTAGATTTTCAGCTGCTTTTAAGTCACCATGTAGCTGTATGGATCGGGGTGGCATTTTATTTATTTTTAAACCTGGATCAGGTAACAATATTACACTGAATTGCAGTTTTGGAACTGATGCACTATGAAGCTGCTTATTTGTAGCACATGGCATCTTACTATGAACATTTATTACAAGGCTTTTGTGGTTCTGTTAGTTTGGGATAAAGCAGATCTTCTGATTCGATCTCATAGTATGCTGCACTAAAGCTTTCATAACATGGGATTTGAAATCTAAAAGGCAAAAAGCAATTAAACTGAGAAATGCCCTAGCCACAACCTGTTGACCAACTACCTACAGCATCTCTGCCTAATTTTTCTACCTATAAAATAGGTTACTCATTTCTTAAACAACTTTAAAATCTTTCAATGGAAGGCACTACAAATTTGATGGGTTTGCTTCTATTACAAATACAGGGCTTATCACAACAATACTTTTTGCATAGCTACTTGATTACATAATTCAGTTTGCTCTCCTGTATCTAACTCATTTGAACTGTCTGTTTTAGGTGGGGAGTGAGATAAAACAGAGTCTCATGGGAAGAGACCTCCACACTCTTGACAACATCTTGATAAAAGATTAGATAGTTTATCAGCTCTGTGATGATGATGCTAAGATAAAGTAAATAACATGAGAATGTATTGGGATCCAACAAAAATTATGGCACATCTAATTGTGGTGCTTTTAAATTTGGAGCAGTTATATCCAAGCACTAGTAACAGGCATTACCACACAGTGAACTCTGTGGTAATTTAAGGAATAGGTGTGGTTGAAATTTTATTATTGTTTTTTTCTTGATGAGCTTTCAGTTTCACCAGTTCCTTGGTCTGTCTTCCCACTTGGCTGCAGAAATACCCACAATTGTATGAAGGAAATGTTGGAAACATGAAGCCATCGACATGCATGTGTAAAAGATCTGTAGAACTGCAGTCTTAGTGACATACATTACTCATATTTTCATTTTCTCTCTCTCTCTCTCTTTTTTTTTTCTCCCATATCCAAATTTTTGACCCAGAAGCAAATATTTTTATCTGCTTTGTAAGATTATTTTTTAATGCATAATTTCCATATGTTACTGACAAAGCTTTTAAACAACTAGTCAAAACAGAAATACAAGGATAAAATGGCCAGAAAAATATTTAAAACACTGAACCTACTATTTAAAATAAATAAAAAAGTAAGTAAATAATAGATACTGTTTCATTTCAAGCTTACTACACCAGAAAGGAAGAATGAAATTTCACTGTATCAGTTATGCAGAAAATGCTGATTGTTGAGTTTATATATATACTTTATTTTTTTTCCATACCTGAAAGGAAATTTCTCAATCTCAAAGTGATTATGCTGAGAGCACAGCTGGCAGAGGCAGGCAGCATAGGCAGCAGTTTGTACAGCAGCCTCTGAGTTATGTTTTCACCATGGTTCAGGATCATTGCAGAATACATAGGAACACTGAGAAACATAAGGGTGACCACTATTGCTACCACATCAGGAAAGGTAAGGGAAGCCACAGGGATGTGGGCCTGAGGAAGCTCTAGAGGCTTCTGCCGAGGAAGGTCATCTATCCTTGACCCAAGGTGCCTGGAGTCTTCCTGGCCGTTGCCCATTGTTTGGGGATGTCAAGTACTTCTTCAGCTGGTGCTCAGGAAAGGTCTGTGTAAGAGCCTCCAAGCACAACTCACAGAGAACAGCCAATAGAGGCAGCGGTTTTCACAGAATGGTGCAAAGAAGGGGTTGTCAGCTGAACTTGTATCGCTGTAGCAGTCTCAAAAGTACCTCCTGGAACTTTTGTCTGACTTCCTATTCATTGGGATGGATCTGTCTTGAGCTTGGAAGAAGTGATTCCTGAATATCAACCAGCTTTCTTGGGTTCCTCTTTCCTCCAGGGCCTTATCTCTTGGGAGTCTTTCAAGCAGATCCTTGAAGAGCTCTTTCCAGTGGCACCTACTGGCATAACAAGAGACAATGGGCACGAACTGGAATACAGAAAGTTCCCTCTGAACATCAGGAAACCATTCTTCACAGTGTGGGTGCATAAGAACTGTTACAGGTTACCCAGAGAGTCTGTGGAGCCCCCCTCCTTGTAAATACTCAAAAACCACCCGCACTGCTCCATGTGACCTTGCTTGAGTAGCAGGGCAGGACTGGTTGACCTCCAGAGGTCCTTTACAACCTCAGCCATTCTATGATTCTATGCTAAAGAATAAATTAAATTCAATTTCCTGATTGCTTATTATAGCTTATATTTATTTTGTACTCTGTTATTATCATAATCCTGAAGACTTCCCTTATGCTGACAAGATACACTTTTCTTGTCTGCTTCTTGTAACTAGACAAGTTTGTAGTACTGGATGTTTTAAAGTACTTTGTAGTTGTAAAAATGAGTGCAAGAGGCACTCAATTTAGAAAAGGTAGTTCAGCAGGAACATCTTTCAATTCCCTGTGCCTCGTAAGTAGCTGAGTGGGACCGGTTAAACAAGATAATATGAAAGTGTTTTGCTAGATGTGAAGGGATTGTTCTTATGTGGTTATAAGGCTCAAGAGAGAAGCGTTCTTTCAGGAAATCAGAGAATGCTAGGACAGTTCAGTGCAGGAAAAAATAAAGGTCAGAGTATTTCTCTTCATTTCAGTTCACCAAAGGTAAGTCTTGAGTGGCTAATGGGTTAATACCGACTGGCTGAAACTGGCTACATTTTACATTTACTGCAAATGGTGACATTTCTAATGCAAGATGGCCAGTCTGGCAGTTTTCCATCCTTTGGGAAGAAAGGGATATTCTGAATGAAGAAGGAATACTTTGTTCTATTATATAATCTTCTCACATTGATTTTTTTCTTACAAGATTCTGTGTTCTGGCCATCTGGCTGCCTCTCACTTCCTTTGGCTCAGTTATTGAAGCAAACAAGATAGACTTTTGAAAGGACCAATATTATTTACCACATTATTGAATCTCAAAGACATTCATATTCAACTTTCTCACTCTGCTGATAAGCTTTGTTGGAAAGAAGAGGCTGGAAGTTATTGCATGTGAATTTATCAGTGTTTATTTACTCTGAGTAGAATTTTTAAAATTTCACAGGGTGGGAGCCTGAGTCTCTTTTCAAGAAATGATCTAACACTGAAACCAAGCTTCCAAAGCTGTGTATACCCAAGATCCAAAAGAATACGTGTGCTCCTAATGCCCATGTAAGCCCTCAACTTTCTATCAATTTCATTAACTACCAGTAAGATCCTAAATATTCAGTTGGTTCTGTAGCTAGATATGTAATGACAGAAGCAGGCACCAACTCTTACTTTGAGAAGTATCTGTGTACAGTAGGTACCTAAATTTATGATCTTCATTGTATGAATGAAGCCTGTTGGAATGATTCATATGAAAGTGATGAAAATCAGTTGTCATAACGTATTTGGAAAATGCTGATATTTCAGAAAGAAATAAGGTGTGCTACTTTATGCAAAAATTGGCATTATCTGCTTCAAATCACTTATTACCTGGAAGCAAATTGTCTTGAATGTTTTTGAATTACTTTCTAATAGGCAAAGCACTTACCAGTGTGTTTTCAACATTGTATAAATGCTTTGTACACTGTCACTAAAAAGCAGGGTAAGCAGCTTGTTGCATAACTGTATATAGTTGAAGAGTGAAAAAAAAAAAAAGAGTGTTATCATGGGAAAAGTCAATCTGAATGACCTAATTTACTCGTGTGAAAGCAGAACTTAGTCCAGCAAAATAGACTTGAGACTTCACAAATGTATTTGGCTTTGTAAGTCTTAGAAGTTCTCAAGCTAAGGCACTTAAGCCCACAACTACAGCCTTCCAAATTCCATGTGAGCCACAGCCTATCCCAAGGCTTATATAAGGTCAATAAGGGCCTTTGTTGCCAACACCAGCATGCACTGGCTGCCTAATGTTGATTTCTGGGTATTTCTCTGATGCAGGTCAGCTTTCTGCTGACCAGCTCTATGCCTGACAACACACACACATGCAAAGAAAAAAAAAAAAAAAAAAAAAAAAAAAGCATAGCTAAAACTTCTTTCTTTACGAGACACCCAAAGACCAGTGAGTTTTATGAGAGAAAGAGAAACACTCCTAATGAGGGAAGAGTAGAATAGATCTGAATGTTTTATGTCCACTTCTTACTCATTTAGATCCATCATAATCATTTTATCAAAACAATCAGAAATGTATTATCAAATTGCAATCATATGAATTGCTTTGCAATTCACCTTTAAGACTAACTTGAATTTGACTTTTTTATATGGCATGCTAACCTGGAAGTTAATAAAGTTAAGAAGCATTGTCCAGCAGCAGGAATTAGCTCTTGTATGCATTTAAAATTAAGGATCTTAAAAACAAAAAGTGTCAGGAGTGCATTGTTTATTCTGTGTTCATCTTTCTAAAAAGTTACTGACAACTTACTCACCTACTGCCTGTAAATTAGTCTCCAGCCTATTTTTATACTGGTTTAACAATTAATAAGATGTTTTTAATTTTTTAATTGAAAAATTTAAAACAAGGTTTTATTAAATCATGATAAATTAATCAAATCAAAATAATTAAATTTTAAGGACAAAAGCCTTTCTTATTAATTGTTAAACCAGTTTGAAAACAGGATGAAGACACTGGGATTTCACTCCAGTTCTGTCAAAAAATTTACTTTACTGGCAAACAACTACCTGATACAATTAGTAATTTTAAATAATAATAATAAAAAAAAATCTCCAATTTAAAAAAATGTAACTTGTAGTTGAAGTCTTGGCCATTACTAACCAGACAGAATTTAGTCTGTCTTAGTCCTACAGTCTAATATTACTTGTACTTCTTGTTAGCTATTTAAAAATGTTGTCGACTCTGGAACATGCAAAAACTGCAAAAGAAAATGTTTGGATTTTAAAAAA
The DNA here is from genome assembly GCF_965140915.1 of Aythya marila. Classification (NCBI taxonomy): domain Eukaryota; kingdom Metazoa; phylum Chordata; class Aves; order Anseriformes; family Anatidae; genus Aythya; species Aythya marila. The sequence goes on along the minus strand of NC_139080.1, from coordinate 60,745,851 downwards.
GCAGTTTAAAATAGATAACTTTTGTAAACACGCATGTTGTTTCACATCTGCCAATTACTCAGATTCCTTCTTTGCCAAGATTTGCTCAGAGTGAGCTCCTGTCTACAAAAAGATTGCTGTGTCCTTTGTAGCTGCTTGAGTGGCTATTTCATCATCTATGCTAAAATGTCAACTACCAAAGACCAGGAATGGCTTAAATTTAGGCAAATCAAGATACCGTCTTCAAAGGAAGCTATCCTTAACAGCAATCTGCAAAGTTTAAGGACAGAACAGCCAGCAAGTCCATCTAGAATCTTCTGTCTTTACAAAAGCATTTGCAAGCAGATGTGTGTTCCCTCTCTTTATAAAAGTATTTGAGTACAGGTGTACCTGTGTTTCTAGTTATGAGCAGCAATGAAAGACAAGAGTGATTTAAGCTTAAGAACTGGCAACATCTAAGTATCATTTTTTTATTTTATTTTTGGGGGGTAAGTGGTATCAAAAATTGCTGAGACAATTAAGCTGGTCATTAAGCAGACCTGTTCTTTCTAATTTTATATTTTTTTCCATGGAAGACTCTGAAGAAATGTAAAAGCAGATTGCTAGTGGCTAAGAAAACTTGAAGTACGCAGTTTCCTCAGGGATTGCTTCATCATATGCCTAAGGAGGGGAAAACATTCTCCCTGAAATGGGAAGTAATAACTGCTAGGGATCGTCATGCATAGATAATTTACTTTCTGCAAGGTCTTTGACAGATGAGCTCTGGCAAACTTTATTGCTGTGCTTTAAGATGTTATTTACCCAGCTGTCTAACTGATCTTGTGCTGGAGATTATATCAACTAACAGAGTCAGAAAACAGAAGCACACTCTTGAATGTCACCTGCTCTACAAACCTTTAGGGCAAAGTTTGGTTTGCATGGTGGGCTGTATTATGATCCTCACCTGGAAACAGCTGGCTGTGAAATACACTGGATTTGCTACACATAAGTGACTTCTAACAGAGATTTGGTGGCAAAAAACTGCCAGGGGTAAAATCATAAATGGCCACAACTGCTTCATCATGTGTTTCAGAGTTCCTACTCTGTTTTCTGTCTGAGAGGTATTTAGCTTATCAGATGTGAAGTTAGTCTTGAAGTGCATATCCCACAATCAATGAAATTTTATATTTTTTGACAAATATGATGGTCTATTAGGAGAATATTTAATTACATATTATAAGCAAGTGCATTTACTCCATCCAACACATTAAAGAATTGGTGCCCAAAGAAAGTTACATGTACCTATATAGGTTCTGAGGGCTGATGAAGGTGATGATGTATTTTGGTATGAGGCTTATAAAAAGAACCTTTCTAGCACCAGGCCTCAAAATGAAGGTAACAGGCACAATGAGCCTCTCTATCGGACCCAATATAGAGAGGTTGGACATTTCCTGAAAATGGCTGAGAAAGATGAGCTGGTAGGGTTAGGTACTGTTTTCTTGCTCGCTCTCTGTTTTGTCTCAGAAGACAGAGATAAAGGTGATGGACCTAAAACATTCCTAATGAAAGATTAATTTGCCTATATTTACTGTGTAGTTTTTATTTGAAGAATGAAATGGAAGGAAGGGCATGGATACATTTGGGGGCTGTTGTAGTGATGTGTACCTGTTGTAGTGAAGTGCCTAGAAATTTAAAGATTTCTCAGAGAACATTTTCTGCTCCAAGAACTAGAGGTTGAACATTTCATGCATAGTTTGTTAAGATGATCTTCCCATGCACAATGTATCCCCATCACCAGAAAGGATACACCAACAAAATCCATCATACTGAAGAGTTTTGTTGATTATCTGTCGCTTTGATGACTGTGTGTCATGGGACAATTTAGTCTTCACAGACCTCTGAAACAGTTTAAAAAGAAAATTATTAATGAATACAACAGTCCCTGCTATATTCCTTACTATCATCACCACTCTGCATTGTGACTTCCACTTCTAGCCAGTCCTTCCTTAGCAAACTGGTGTGTTATAGACTTGGAAAGGCTTTGAGATGTGCCTTTGTACTGGTTTTGGAGTTAATTTCCTTCACAGTAGGTTGTATAGTGCTATGTTGTGGATTTGTGACAAAAACAGTGTTGATAATACGCAAGTGTTTTAGCAGTTGCTGAGGAGTATTTACATGGTATCAAGGCCTTCTCCATTTCTCATGCTGCCCTGCCAGTGAGGAGGCTGGGGGTGCAGAAGGAGCTGGGAGGGGACACAGCCAAGACAGCTGGCCCAGGCTGGTCAGAAGGGATGCCTCATACCAAGAGGTCTCATGCTCAGTAATAAAAGCTGGGGGAGAGAAGGAGGAGTCGGGGTTCACAGAATTGGAGTGATGGCTTTTGTCCAAGTAACCATTATGTGTGATGGGCACTGCTTTCCTGGAAATGGATGAACATCTGCCCACTGAGAGGAAGCAGTGAATACCTTTTTTTTAAAAAAAAAATATATATATATACTTATTTTACTTGTGCACTAAGATTTTGCTTTACCTGTTAAACCATCCTTATCTGCAAGTTTTCTCACTTTTACTCTTCTGATTCTCTCCCCATCCCATGGTGGGGGCTGATGAGCAGTTGCATGGGGCTCAGCTGCTTACTGGTGTAAGTAAGCAACCATGTTGGTAAATAATATTTTGGGTCATTTTAATTTCCCACTGCCATTATTCCACCAGAGAGATGATCCATTTGTTTCCAGAGCACAGTCCTCCAGTGTGGTTGGCCATGGAGCATACACGCGCTCCTTTGTTATTCACATGCTTTCTGCTGAAAAAAAATTGCAGCGCTGACAGTGAAGTAACCTAAAGGTTATGGTTCCACTAGAAACAGGAAGAGCAGGATATTTTAATTATAGTATGACTTCTTAGTCACACCTGCCCTATTGGGGGCAGTCACAGCTCCGTCTTTTCTTCCATAGGAAGGATTCCATATGAGAAGAACTCTTCCATAAGAGTTTTTTTAAAGTCTAGTATTTATGCCTAAAACAGCTTTTATTGTAAGATACACAAAACAATCACCTGTTTGAGTTTACAACATATAGTGAATGTATCTCACATAAACCTTGCCATCCTTCCTGTCAAACTGCCACACCAGCATAACCTGGTCCTGCCCAGCAGGACCTTCCCAGCTTCTTTCTTTATTAGGGGGGAATTAACCACTCTCCCAACACTACTCGTTCTCCTTCCCAGGCAAGTGAAGAGCACATATTTTCACTGCCAGCTAAGCTGTGTTTTAGTTTCATCCATGCTATGTGGCCAGTACCCTCTCATCTTCAGCCTTTGCCAGCTGCAGCTCTGCAACCTCAGTCAGCACAAACAAGCCTCCCTCCAAGCCATGTAAAGTTTCTACCAGGTACCAGCCCACTCTTCTGCTTCTTTTTGTTTTATCACGGTCATAACTGAATCAGCTTGCAGTTGGAAGGACTTGCCTCCGTGGAGCAATGCACTACCATACAAGTCTAAAACAATTGGTTTCTTGGCACATACTTTTTTCTTTTTTTTCTTTTTTTTTTTTCCTCTGACAATGAGGATGAATCACTTCAGAATATCCGATGGGTTTTGCCCTTATCTTAACGAGTTTGTAAAATAAAGCTAACACCGTTTTTCAATAGCTGTTAACTTTTGAATACTGTATTCTTATACTCTTCACTAGCTATCTGGTTTTAGCTAACACTGAAGGTAGGATATCGAACTAGGGAACCTTCAACCTGACTGAGCAGAACTCGTTTGACTTTTACGTTTACATTGGAATGACAAAAATATATTAATCATGAAACAAACACGAGAGAGCAAAACTCCAAATAATCTGAGATGAGATTTCCTTTTATTACTTTTTCTTTGAGAATTCAGTGCAGACTGACTAAGAATAAAGTGAGGTGCAAATGAACTCAGGAAAATTTTTTCAAATTTTTCCCCAGAGATATTTGGGGAAGTTCCAGGACTACAGAAGACAAAGTACAAGTTAAAATCTGTGTTTATTAATAAATGGTAGATTAAAAATGCATGTCCCACTGTAAACTATGTGTTTTCATGTTGTGCATTCCTTTGTCTCCACCTTGTGTGATGCCATCTGTTGTATAAACACTACTACCTGGGAAAGGAGGACAGCACATGGATACTACTCTGAGTTCTGAAACTTCTTTTTTGCCAAGTGATTTTTTTTTGTTGTTGTTGTTCAGATTAGTGTTGCCAGCACAGCCAGTTGTGGGGATGTCATATGGAGAAAGTTGTGGAATGAGAGGTCTGGATGGAGGGGGCTCTGTGATGCAGAAATAGAGATGAATCAGGAAATGGGGAGTAGCTGAGTTAAATATAGAATTTTATTATTGTTGAGTATAGAACTTTATTTTGGGGAAGGAGAAATTACAGCAAAATATGTGCAACCTATGGAATTTCTACCATACCAGTGGCTCACATGCTAAAATTGGGTTTAGGCTGTAGGCTTCTGTTCTTTCTCATCTCAAACATCTTTCAAGATAATAAAATGATTAATTTTTCAAGACACCACCATTCTTCTCTCACAGTACCTTTTAAAATTTAAATTCTTTGCTTGTAGATTTCCTATGATATGATATAACATCAGTGCTGGCAAAAACATAAAAATAATGCCATCTGTTGTTGGATTGGATACAGATGTCAGTTCCTTTTACTGGGCAACCAATGCATTGTTCACAGCAGATGTAAGAAGGGTATTCTGAATATTCGCATCATCGGATTGGCAATCATGGTCATCTAATGGTTACTCAACTATCTTTCAGTAATTTAAGGCATCTGATAATCACGAATGAAATATTTAACTTTCACATTTTTTAACTTTCCAACCCTGAAAATGAAATAGGACTATGTGTGCTTCTGGCAACTGAAATTCAGCCTGAAGTCTTTATAATCAGAAAAAAAATATCTGCAAACAACACATGCAGACAAACTGGTTTACATTTATTTTTTTTTTCTATATATTGAGCTATAATTTAGATTTTCCATCTATTTTTCCAGCTAGTACTTTAAAGAGGTCAATTTATCCAAATAAAGGTGGAAGCATAA